>NC_034175.2:27021798-27333048 GCF_002021735.2 Oncorhynchus kisutch | reverse complement strand
TAAAGTAGATGTCACGTGTCAAAATTTTGATTGATGACCCTATGTGAACGCTATGTGAACCCTATGTAGTGATGTGCATGTCTTCTGGTCAGGCAAGCCTGGTTAGGTGGGGGCTATGGGGTGAGTAAGGGTCCATTTGACAGGCCGTTAATGATTGATGACCCAAGCCTGATAGGCAAGCCTGGTTAGGTGGGGGCTATGGGGTGAGTAAGGGTCCATTTGACAGGCCGTTAATGATTGATGACCCAAGCCTGATTTATGACCCTATGTAATGATTTATGACCCTATGTCATGTAGAAGGGTGCATACCCAGGGTTGAGTAAGTGACCATGTGTCAGGTCAACCTGTTACTGTTTCTCACGGTTTGGGTTGGTTAATGCCCCTTATAAAGCGCCTGAACAATACCTGTTTAAGAGTGCACAAGATCTTAAGAATAACCATGGAATTTGGGATCGGTACCAAACAAGTGATGACGGTAACAACTGAAGCAGGCCCTCGGGTTGCCCATAGAGCAAGGGCAAAGTATCAACCAGCAATATATGATGCGCCAAAAAAACGTTTTTTAAATGTGTATAGAACCCAAATACCGCCAGCAAATGCTCTGACAGATCAAGTGTTGATGTCTAATGGCCAGCAGTGGGGGTATCGGTTTGATTACCTGGCCTGTAGAGTGACCCTCTATACGGTAGATGAAGGAGAAGAATATACAGACCAGACTGTAGGCTTGGAATATGGTGTTGAAGACTGGTCGGTTTTTCGCAAGGTTGTGTGTCCTGAACTGAGCCTTATCACCAAGGGGTATAGTGTGTTCACGGGCCACGAGACCCGTTGGGAAGGTACCCCGGACTCCTCAGGACAAATATTTCACAGGGTGAAAATACAAAGAAAGAATGGCCGACCGTGCGGCAGCGTGGAGTTCTATATCGGCACCGAGGCAATCCGAAACCACAACCTTAGGGGTGGTGGCCTGACTGGGGATACCCGACTGCGTCTGCTTATTCCTTTTAAGAGTTGGGATGTACTGGAATTGAAAATGTTGCAACCGTTGGATGCTCTCTTTGTACAGAGCCAACAGCGTCAGAGCCTTGTTCATTTAAAGAAGTGCATAATATATACGAATCGTAAAGATTACGATGCAAAAGAGCCTCAAGAAGATACAGCGTCAGAAGAAAACTAAGTAAGCGGATGCTTTAACCCCGCCCCCCAGATACCCAATGGCCTTGTTCTACAATAAAAAGAAAAAAAGCAGCCAGTTCTTCATTTCAGCATACACCATGGATCTCCAGACCATCTACGAGGAAGCCACTACGTCATGGGGGCCCGACACTAAAGACTCTATGCCACGAAGCCCTACACTCTACGCACCCCTGGCAAGACCCGTGACACCCCCGACATTTACCCAGCCTGAGGATGTGTTTGATGGGGTGGCCAGTACTATTTTTGTGGATACAATCAAGGCCTCTGTAGCTACACTTTTAAACGTGGTGATTGGCGAATATATACGAGAAAAATGCATCGGCTGTGAGATCAATCATCCCAGCCAGCGTCGTCATCCTTGCCTCTACGACCCTCCTAGATACTACTTTTTCAATCATTTTGAGGAGCTGGTGAAAAGACTGTGGTCCTGCCGTTTTATACCAGCGCTGGTCATCGCCCTGGAGTCTATGGGTATTGCGCCGTCTATCCCTAGAGTTTACGGGGTAACCGAAGCCTTCCTACATGAACTGAAGGAGGCCATCTTCATCCATGAGAAACTCAAAGAAATCCGACACACCCTGGTGGACGACAACAAATACAGGGAAGCTGTGGTGGCTGATGTGATGCTTTTCTGGCTCAATAAATCCCAAGAGACCGAGTGACATTTTGTTTATTTAGAGCTATGGGTAACTATGTGTCTACGATGTTTGAGCGAATAAATACATTTTTTCTTTTGAGAGACCTTACAAATGTTATGCATCAGATTATTGAAAATAAAGTGAACAATGTAAAGTTCTACACAACCCACAATACAGGGGTTATTGTAGAGCGTGTGTTAAAAATGGAGCAAATCATGAAACATGTCCGACATACGGGCGAGAGTTTACAATGGTCACATATGGTATCAAGGCTTGTTGAGGATTCTGAAGAACTAGAAATAACTTTGGCTAAGATTTTACATTATTTGTTTGAACCACCCTTTAATGTGAATGTGTATCATATTTGTTGTTTATATACTTATATATCAGACATGTGTGTTTTAAAAATTCAGCGAAACAAACCTGTAAATCTAAACAATATATACAGGGTGTTGCATGCTGTGATTGTTGAGAAAACGGGGACTTGTATCTTGCAACAAATCCTGAATTGTCTGTATACGTAATAATTGTTGCATTCTTAAAATAAAAATTCACAAACTGAAATGTTGTCGTTATATGAAAGTGGCTCATTACAGTTATTGTACCTCAGAGAGGCAAGAAGGATGGCTGAGCAGCTGTTGAAAAACATATATTATAATCCCTCTAACCCCGGGTCTTATGGGGGTAAAGAGCGTTTACAGAGAGCTATAGTCGAAGAAACAGGTAGTCTGTTAAGCGATGCTAAAGTGAATGAATGGTTATCAGAGCAAGATGCCTACACTCTACATAAACCTGTAAGAAAACATTTTCCAAGAAATAGAGTTTTTTCTACGCATCCATTATCCCAATTTCAGGCGGATCTATGTGACATGCAGTCCCTTGCCGATAAAAATGATGGAAATCGCTACATGCTAACGGTTATAGATATTTTCTCTAAATTAGCCTATGTAAGGGTGTTAAAAAATAAGAGCGGGGCAGAGGTGACCAGGGCCTTTGAATCGATCTTGAAGGCAGGAGGTGCCCCCAAGAAAGTGCAGACGGATGGCGGAAAATAATTTTTTAATAAAACATTTCAGAAGCTAATGAATAAGTATAATATAGTACATTTTGCTACAGGCTCTGATTTGAAAGCTTCGGTTGTGGAACGCTTTAATAGGACTTTGAAAGAGCGGATGTGGCGCTATTTTACAGCTCACAACACCAACCGATATACAGACATAGTTCAGGATTTAGTAAACGGGTACAACCACAGCTACCATAAGACTATACGTATGAAGCCCTCGGAGGTCTCTTCGGAAAACTCTTTTCAAGTCTTTAAAAATATGTATGGTTTGTTCCCACTTCGCCGTAAGAAAAAAATGACTTTTAAATTCCTAGTGGGTGACTTGGTGCGTATATCAAAGTTGAGGGGTGTTTTCGACAAAAAATACGAACAAGGCTTTAGCTCGGAGTTGTTTACCGTTACCGAATGTCTGCCACGCATTCCGCCGGTCTACAAATTAAAAGATTATGACGGGGATCTTATAGAGGGATCTTTTTATGAGAAGGAATTACAGAAGGTCCAGTTGGGTAAAGACAAAGTCTTTCACGTGGAGGAGATTCTAGATCAGAAGAGAGAAAAGGGTAAAAAATGGTTACTGGTCCGCTGGAAAAACTGGCCTCAAAAGTTCAACAGTTGGGTATTGGAGCAGGATGTGGTGGAGGCAACGGGGGTTAATTTAAACCCCTAGTCATGATAACTAGCGCATCATTCGCGTGTACACAGTTGGGCATCATGGAACACAGCGGCTTCTACCTGACTCTCCCCAGTAATGCGTCGGCACAGATATATCGTAATAATCAGAGTTCGAAGTATACAACCAATTTTCCAAAGCCTATAGAGTTATCAGAGGCTTGGGAAGTAGGTCTCAGCGAGATTACATACCCCCATAGTTGGTATAATATCAAAGCTAAGGACCGTGATTTTTATTGCAAAAGGTTCTCGGAACCTGCGAAACTTATTAAGCTTAAAAAAGGTTTCTATAGAACCGTCGACAGGATCGTCTCAGAGTTGAATGAACACCTAACCCTGAACAAGATGGAAATATTCCTATTCTACAATCCAATCCATAAAAGGATACAAATCTCAGGGCCTGCTAACGGAGGTATAAAGACCAGCGGTAATTTATCCTACATGTTGGGGATGGGTCCCAATAAATGGACGTATGTGAACGATAAATTATTCCCATTCCCTGCGGATATACATGCAGGCTTTTACAACATATTTGTCTATACCGACATCATAACCTATCAAAGGGTCGGAGACAGCTGTGTGCCCCTCCTGCGAACAGTTCATATAGACGGCAAGGATGGGGACATCGTCACTGTCAATTATGACAAGCCGCACTACGTACATGTCAGCAAGAACTATATTGAAAACATTCTGGTTGAGCTTAAAACGGATCAGAACGAAAACATTGAATTTACTTATGGTAAAACGATTGTAAAACTCCACTTTAGACCCACCAAAACCTCTCTACATATATAATAGCTGTATTATATTTATAAACATAATACAAATAAAAGTGTTATGGAGCACCATCAGCTCGACCCTAACCGTTATGTTTCATACTATGTGGATCAAGTGGGTAATGGACTACCAGGATATCATGGAGCGCCGACAATGTATGGTTCGGGGATAGGCGGTATATTCCGTAACCTCTTCAGGATGGTTTTACCGTTTATGAAGAGAGGCTTCAGCATAGCCAAACCACATTTAAAATCAGCGGCTAAAAATATAGTAAGTGAGGTTGTAGCCAATGCTATGACCCGAAGGGCGTCACCAGAGGTGGAGCATCAAGAAGGCTCGGGGCTTATGATATTGTCTCGAAGGCCAAAAAAGAGACCCCCTGGTTTAAGGCGTAGACCGGCACCTAAAAAGCGGCGGTTAACTGTTAAAAGAACCTCAGTAAGTCAAAGACGGGGTAAAGTGAGGAGGTCTGTACCAAAACAGGCTAAAAGAATACTAGGAAGTATTTTCTAAAAGAATAAGTGACATGGCTCTTTTACATCGAATGTCCTCTGAAGCTATAAAGACAGAACTTGATCTTTTCACGGCACCGTTAACGCAGCATTCAATAGATAGATCCAGTTATGTGGAGATAGCCCCTCTCTCTGCTATTACCGATAACGGGCCTATCGAATTTTTCATACCAGGCCATGGTGACAACTATCTGGACCTCAACAACACCTTGGTGCATTTACGTCTAAAAGTGACCAAAAGAGATGGGTCTAATATTGCAGACGATGCCAAAGTGAGTCTCATTAATTACCCCTTGGCCACCATTTTCTCCCAAGTTGATGTGACTTTGGGTGAACGCCTAATCAGTCAAAGCAGCGCTACATACCCTTATAGAGCCATCATGGAGTGTTTACTAAACTACTCCGAAGACACTCTCAAAACCCAATTTAGCGCCGGGCTGTTTAGCAAGGATACTGCAGGAGCCTCTATGGAATCGACAGACCCTTCCACCGGTGCAAACAAAGGACTAGCGGCACGAGCTCGCTACTGCGCCGAATCTCGAGAGTTTCATTTGCTAGGCCCTATACACTCTGACATTTTCTTTCAAGAACGGTTACTCTTAAATTCGGTTGATTTAAGATTAAAATTAACCAGGGCCAAGGATGATTTTTGCCTGATGTCTCCCCAAGACGGGGATTTTAGTTTGAAAGTGTTGGGGGCAACCCTTTTTATTAAAAAAGTATCTGTATCTCCGGCCGTGCGCCTGGGTCACTCACATGCTTTGATGAAAGGAAATGCCCTTTACCCTCTCCAAAGAATTACCATGAAAACCTTTAGCATACCTGTGGGCAGTAGAATCTGCAGTCAAGAAAACCTATTTCTAGGCCCTTTACCTAGATATGTGGTTATAGGTCTGGTTGATCACGCCTCTAATACGGGCAGTTTAGATAAAAAACCCTTTAATTTTCAGCACTTCAATGCAGAGTATGTAGCGCTCTGTCAGGACGGACGTCAGGTTCCGGCGAAGGCTTTCCAACCACAATTTAATAACAACATATCTGTGCGAGAATTTTACAATCTATTCCTGGCTACAGGGCGACATCTAAAAGATCTCTCTTTACCTATTGACAGAAATGATTTTGCAGAGGGTTACACATTGTATGCTTTCAATTTATCACCTGATGATGACACCTCAGGAAATCTGTCTGTGGTGTCCCAAGGTAACCTCAGGCTGGAAATGCGTTTCCGTACACCTTTAGCCTGTACAGTTAGCATGATTGTTTACGCATGCTCTGATTCAATCTTGGAAGTGAATGCCCGAAGACAGGTCTTAGTGGATTATTATTAAGGACCTTTGAACAAAGACATGAATACCCAAGAGTTGGACGGTCTCATGAGCCGCTTGATTGGAAAACAATTTTGTGGAGTGTTGGCTTGTGATGAATTACCTATTGAGATATGGTCTGAGAGGCCTGCAATGTTTATTGTCAATACCCATCCTAAACACATGCCTGGTGAACATTGGCTAGCTATGACATTAGAACAGGAAGGTGGACGAAAAATCTCAACTTTTTTTGATTCCTATGGCTTTCCCCCCGGTTTTTCACATTTCCCTAAATCTATTAAAGATTTTTTGACCCTAAACGGTACAAAGATCTACTACAACATCAAACAAGTGCAAGATAACCTTTCCACTACATGCGGTCACCACTGTGTATTTTACCTGTGCCAAAGAGCCCGGGGAGTTTCTTTTGAAGATGTTATGTCTCTTTATAAGGATGATTTAAGAAGTAATGATAACCTTGTATCTTGTTTTGTTAGAAAATATCAAAAGTGTTCAAATGTGTGTCCTTTAAGAACGCGTAATCAAGGCGTATGCTCACGTCATATGTTTCAAGAATGCCACAAATGTTAACTTGCTTATTTTTCAAATAAAAAATTTATTGAATTTAATCATAGTCATTCAAAAGTCATTTTCAAAAGTCTAACCACGCCGAGAGATCGGGTTTAGGAAAAGGTCCTGAGACGTTCATGGGAGTAAATGAGTTAGCATCATCGCTTTCATATGGGGCCGGTGTCGTTGGGGCATCTTTAGGGGTGCTGTATCTCGTTGAAGGCTTTTGTTTTAAAGCTTGAATCTGTTGACGAAGCTTATGGTTGGGTACACCGGAGAGGGGGATGTTGAGGATTGCCAGGGCCTTAAGAAACTGACGCCAGCCGGGAGGCCTTCGGTCATCAGCAACCTTGTGGGCAGCCGTGGTACTTTTAAGCAAGTCCTGCATATGGGACCCCCTAACCACAGAGCCCTGAAGGATAAACTCTCCAGAGTCGTTCCAAGCAGCTATCCCCTTTGAGTCTTTTATCTTGTTCATAATGTATTTAACATTCTTCCTGTTACGTAAAGGCACATTTGTCAGTAGGTCATGCATAACTTTATCTTCAAATGGCATTTGAGCTTCACCCGACATATTATCTCCACTAGGTAAGATCGACGGTACAGGCCTTACAGGGGCATGGCTATCGTTAGGTTCGACATCTGTTAAAGGGTCCGGTAGGGAAAGGGTTAAATGGTTAGTCTCTCTCTCCCCTTGCTTTACCCGAGTCAAATACCTTTGCATTAGGTTTGTGTATTTTTGAATCTTATCATAGGGGTTCAATCCTTTTCGGTTCAAAACATCCTTCATGGCCGTATCCAAATCATTTTCCGCTGTTTGTCTGATATCTTCAGGACCCTGCATTTGTTTTTTAAGTCTATCCAACTCTTGTTGAGGCACCAAGTACATTTTAGTGGCCATCACACCACGTGTTCAACCCCCACGTCTGGCCGCAATAAGGCTGGTGATGAAGGGCACGGCTATACTGAGTAAAGGTAGAAGAAAACCCCCAGACTGTTGTATACTATGTCTTTTCTTTTGAAGACTGGCCCTTTTATTGGCAAAGAGTTTGATCGCTGTCTTTTGTCTCCTTAATTTTTTCAATTGGTTCAGGGTGAGTGGAATGCGTCCTTTGAGAAGATTCAAAGCAATCTCACATAGGGCTAATATGAGATCTGAAGAACAGCGACCCAAGATGGCCTTCCGTTCTTTAGCTGTAGAACCTACTAGCCTTCTCAAGAGGGGGAGGTTTCTTTTTAAACGCAGAGACATAGCGTTTACTTTTTAGGAAGGTATGCAGCAGGCCTCTCCCCCGGAAACAGCCCTGTACGTAGCCTAAGGTGTTCTGGAGTATTTGCTTTTAAATCCACGATTAAATAAGAAAATGGCTCTTTGGTAGCGTCCTCATAGCTCTCCATAAAGTATGATTTCCGTCCAGGGTACATCTGCTGAGCTAGAGTGCTAATTTGCAGTTTGTCTCTAGGATTTTTAAACAATACCATGTAGTTGGCATTCAAGCTAATGGTCCGACTATTTTTACCTTGGTGAAACACATTCTGGACCAAGTAAAGCACGGACAGGTTTCTATGATGAGTATATTGGGTAAAAGCTCGTGCAATTTCAGGGTGTTCGCTACCAGCAAATAGCATATCGTCCAAAACCAGCAGATTATTTACATGTGGGGGGAGAAGTTCATCATCAGACAGAGAATCGGGTATTCCTTCAACAAACTTGATTTTTATTGTCTTCAATAATTCATCATACAGAGGTTGGTAACATGAATAACACCATACAATATTGTCAGGCTTTTGAGATAACACATGTTCAGAATTCTCTAAAATACTTTTTACAAAAAAAGTTTTACCACTGTTTGAAGGGCCTGCAATTAATGCTGAAAAAGGCAATTGTAGCCGGGGGTCAAAACCCTCGACAGCAGTCATAATATCTTAAGCTTTAAGACACACTGGGGCTTGTAGCATAAGTCAGTAGCCAAAGGGCAATGTGGTACCGTCAGGCAATAGCTGTCTCTTGTCATAGACTACCCTGAATCTTTTAGTGAGTGGTGCGTTTCTTAGATGGAACCCCTTTTTATCCCTCACTATTTTGTTGTAGGAGCTCAAAATCTCCAAGTCACTATTCTTGTCCTTTACGAACCCCTCGACCAAGCGCGTGATTGATTCCAAGTTTACACGCGGTGCATTTTCATAGTTTTGAGTCACGCCTTTGGCTTTCAACACCACGTGATTGGCTTTAGTCCTAAAAGCATAGCTTTTTGGACCACATGAGGACCATTCTGTAATATGGTCACCCTCTTCGAGTTCACTCGTTAAACCCCCAAGATAGTTGCTAAGTGGGGGGGTCCAATCCCCCGGTTTGCTTACATAGACCACAGAGTCTGTGTCGTGGTAAAGAACCCGCCTCTGAAGCTGTTCCATGAGGGTGTACAGTTCAAGGCGGCCATAGGCTGTGGTAAATGCTGCAAGAAACACATTTACATTACCCGGGGGTAGAACCCACTTTTGGTGGCGCCTCCATTGCACCAAGGCAATGTCTTGACTCAAGAAGGAAAAATGTGAAATTTCGTATTGGTCCGAAAAAACAAATTCCAAAAATTCTTCGGGGTCTTTAATGATCGAAGTTGTTAGCATATTGCATCTCTGCGCTAATTTCCCCCAAAGGGAGTTCAAGTACAATTTCGACACATTTCTTTTGGTTTTGTTGACCTCTATTCTGTCAGGGTCAAGAAGTATGCCTTCTCTGTCATGGTAGTCTTGAATGTACTGGTCTTTACTTTCTTGATCTGTGACCGATGCAGGATAGCCTGAAGCCATCTGCTTGCATCTCAAGAAGGTTTTGATGTACTCTTTAAAAAGTGTGTCTGATTTCCTGGAAAAGTTCCACACTTCAAAGATTTTGGCCACACGATACCCCTTCTCTAAAGCCTTAGAGAATTCTACAGTGACCCATACACCGGTCAGGGCTCTTTCTTGATCTGTGTGATCACAGGGGTTTTCCTGGTTGTGGTTTTCACAGCATGTGCGACAAAGGGGAAAGAAAAGTTTTCCTTTAGGACCCTTGTAAGGCAACACAGGTATAAACAGCCCCCTAGGAGGGTAGACAGTCGCTTTGATTAAACCAAAATAATTTTGGGGTTCGTCAAAGTCGCTGTGAATAATTTCAGGATGCCCTATAGGATAGAATGAGGAACTCATTACATGAGGATATAGGGATGTAAAATCTACATAGCCTATTGTCTCGTCGGGTTGAGCTACATAACGCAATGTCAAAGCATTGGTCCGGCCTCCAAACAAGGCCTGTCGCGGTTCCAGGGGCTCTGGAGGGTCATAATGGGTAAGGAAGGCCTTAACACTAGGATCTGCCTTTTTGAGGGCTGTCCATTCGTGCTCCCACAAAACCACAACTTTTAACCCGTAAGTAGCCTTTAAAGAATTCAGTTTGTCTTGAAACTCTTGGTACATTTCCCCAAAAGTCTTTTGGGTTAGGACACACAAGGTGTGGGGGACAAAGCATAATTTACAACCGTGGAAGAAACAACCGTTGTACTCATACACTGTCTCAACCCCGTCAATCTGTGTGTATCCATCTACATGGTAAGGCCCAAAAGCCTTCTCCCCCCGATTCAAAGCATGTTGGATAAAAATATCTTTATCCTGGGCCAAGTACTCCAACCATTGAATGGAACCACTAGAGTAGGCCTTGAATTGGCGTCGGTAGTTGTCTGGCGATGGGATAGCTATAGATTCAGGAGTTAGATAGTGTGTACGATAGGTTTTCATGCACGCTGATGCAATAGTTGTACAGCTCCAGGGGTCAATGCCCGCATCTTTGATTACCTCTTCTCTGAATCTGAGGCATCCTTCACGAAGTATAACAACGTCATTGTCACAGTATGATTCCATCTCTTTATGGAAATCAAAAGTGCCATGTCTTACGGTCTCGTACCATGTCATGAATCTCTCACGCTCTTTGGGAGACATTTGATCACACCCGTACATTTCGGGGGCTGGATAAGATCCTATATAATGTAGATTCTCCTCAGATGTGAAGAAATGAGGGAAATAGCCTTTGACAGAGTTTTCAAAACCCAAGGCCTCTGGCATTTGAGCCAATCTCATGGGTAAGAAGCTTAAGCTGTCAATGTATCTCTGTTTGAAGGCGGGGTCAACAAAGCATAATATTTTACTCCCTTGAGCTATGACACTGGGGGCCACGCCTTGCTGTATCAAAGGGTTCAGAAGCAGATAGGAGTCATAGGCCCTAGCATTGTGAGCTATAAACGTGAAGTTTCTGTACTGGGCTTTTCTAAAATGTTTTAGAAAGAGCCGGGCACAATTGGGTCCCTCGGCCGACCATTTTTCACCCTTGAAAGTCATGGTTGACACAAAAATAGGCAAATGAACCCCTGATTGCTGATTTGTCTCAAAATCATAAAACACATATTTCTCTGTATGTTCATCTTCAGCCAAGGGCTGAATGTAACACTCATGTGTTACTTCTTGAACCGCTTCCGCGTCTCTGCTTTTCAAAGGACCTTTACAGATTGGGCAGTGTATAATTCCACAAACATGAGGTTTAGGGCTATCTATTTTAAGGTTGTAATTGCAATGACATTTTGGACATTTCTTGTTAATGTCACAACTGCTTACAGATTTACATGCCTTGGGATGCCATGTTTCAGTTTTGTGTTTTTCGTAACAGTAGGCCGAACGACATGTGCGGTGACAATCCGCACAGGGGGTCAAGTTTAGCGGCTGCATAGGGCAATGTTTATCCAGACATACTGAACAGTTGTAACGGCACGAGTGCCCCCCCATGCGTGTGTAGCCGGTATGACAGGCTGGACAGACATATGGCGCGCCTAAAAAGGCTGTGATGTTAGTTACGGCATAGTAATGCTCATTTTGCACATAAAAGTACATAGTCTTAGGATGTGGTTCGGGTATATTTTGGAACTTGAGGAGAGCGTCATTAGCCCTACTGTGGTACAAAACCACAATCTTGATGTTCAGAAAGTTTTCAAATTTGACTATGTCTGAGAAAGCCACAGCATCCTGTATACCGAGACCCACCGCAGTTTGTAGCTCTCGAGCTTTTTGTAACGCGGCTTGATCAGTACATCCTGGGCTGAGTAAGTGGGCCAAACCTATGGCAAAACATAGCTTATTACCTGGATTGTGAACGTTTATGAGATAGGCCCTTTTATTGCTTATGATTTCGGACTGCATTAAACTCTCGAGCTTTCGTCTCTGACCCCCGCCCCCTTGTGGTTGTCGTACTAATTGTACTACAAGTTCGAGGGTCCTATCTGCTAGCACGTTTAAATTTGACTGAACAAGGCGTTCTAGCAGTTTAACAAATTGTTCAAGCTCTGCTTCACCATTCTGTAAAATAAGCGATACCTTGCTCTGTAGACTGTCTCCACAAATTTCCAACTGTAAGAGATCCCTAGGTTCGCTATAATCTCTAATCCTCGCTAACAGTTCATTCAAAGTGTCCATAAGCATTACGTAAAACACAGCATATTCCCGAATCTGACCCCCCCATGCGAAATTGAAAAACTGGCGAACCTCAATATTGTTGAATTTATTTCGACGCAAAACATGTACACTTCGATCAAGACCTCCCCCCTCCAGATTTGCTAGGCAATTGTCCAACTGTTCAAAAACATCGTATTGGGTTTCAGACTCTTCGGACATTGGTGTTAAAGGCTGATTTATAGGTGTCTGGGGTGCTGAATTAAACCTAGCGCTCTCGTTCTGTACACTGATCTCAAGACCGCCCCCCTCCAGATTTGCTAGACATTTGTCCAACTGTTCAAAAACATCATATTGACTTTCAGACTCTTCGGACAATGTTGTTAAAGGCTGTCTTAGAGGTGTCTGTGGGGCCGAATTAAACCTAGGGCTCGCGTTAAGCTGGGTAATTAGAGATATGATGGTTTCGGGAATCTGTGTTAACATGTTTTCCTCGGAAGGCCCTGACTCATTCATACGTGTAATAATGTCTATGAGTTCGGAGGGAATCTGGGATAATAGATTTTCATCTATTGTCATTATGTCAATTACCCCCGAATCATTCATATGGTTAACTATATCTTGGAGCTCTGTAGGGATCCTGGCTAAGAGGGTTTCAATTGTCTCACTTTGGTCTATAGGGGGCGCCATCTGTCTAATTAAGGATGTGTGTGTGTGTGTGTGTGTTTACATGTGTGTTTTTTAACGGCGGTATTTGCTTGTTTTAGCCCTAATGTTTTTTAACATACGGGGTAGCTCGCTACGCCAGAATGACACATCCTGATTGTATTGATGCTCGAGTAGAATACACATGCGCCTCTGGAGTAGAGCCTTTCGTGATTTTAAACCCAGGGTAAACGCTTTGAAAAAACGTTCTTGGTCTATTTCAGAATCTGCTGTTTCCCCCACAGAATTGGCCGATTCAAGAAGGTTGGCAGCTTCACAGAACATCAAATCGTCTACCTCAGAAATGTCATTTAAATCTTTGACATCATCAGGTTTCGCTGTTTTCTTGACTGGTGTCTTTGGAGCCTCCTCGGGGATGCTTGTCTGGGCATCCTCCGATGTTTGTGCGTTGTGTTTATAAGCCGGTGAGGAGTCTGAAATAAAAATAATACATACAAAAATAGGTTATTAACCCTAAAATATGTTAAAAATGCCAAATACATTTCAGATATAAGCCTATATATTAACAATACATTAATTAAATACCTCGGCTTTTTTGACGAGGGCTGTTCTGAAGAAGCTCTGAAACCAGGGGCTGATGTCTTTGTTCAACCTGTATTACAGCATCTGCAGGTTCGGTAGATGGTGAGCCTGAAAAAAAAAAAATAAAAAAAAAATAAATAAATAACAGCATTAACATATTCCGGCATAAAAAAAATATACAAATATTAAAATAATAATATATATAAATAATAATATATAATTGATTCATACCTAGTCCTTGGAACGACGTCTCGTGAATATCGGCCAAGTAGAATTGTTCGGGTGAAGCGGAACTGTGGATCTGAGCACTAATTATCCTTTGGTGTTTAGAAATATGGGGGACAACGTTGTCCTGGCCAAGGGGAGTTGACCTGCCGTTTAAAGTCTCTGTTCGCTGCTTTTGTGTAAATACATCCTGGGAGTAGGGCAGAATTGTCTCGTAGTCATATGCTTCGCAGAAACCGTTCAGGCTCCATAGGGCCTCGTTTAACCTTCTAGGCTTTAGGTCCTCCGTAAACATATAAAATAACTTTTAATATAAGATGCCCACACTTTTTGTTTTTAAGGTATAAATATTTTTATGTATGGAATTCTTGGAGCTTACTTACGTTGACAATTCAGGGCAGGCGTTTGTTTGTCTGCACTTTGTTTCGGAGCCCCATTGGATGGTTCGAGCTCAGTTATACCTCGGAGTATCTGCGTGAATGCTTCAGAATCTATAAAACATTCGACAATATTAAAGCTATAATCACTTTAGCTAATATTGCCTTGTTATACGGTAAGCATACTGATCCTAATGATTGTTTAATATTTCTATAACATCCCACGCTTTTCAAACAATTCCCCACAACAACCAAATCTAATAAAGATTTATTTCAAGAACTCACCTTGCGATAGATCCATTAGACTGTTTTCCCCGATTATCTTTTTTAACGCTTCAGTCCGATAACGATTCTTGGAGTTTCTGGAGGTGCTGTTTGCATCGGAACTAAAACGCTGCTAACATTGCCCATGGTTTCTAGCGCTTTTGTACCCTACGACCTAGAGAAAAACCCCTGAATGATTTTTTACATAGCATTTGGGGTTTGTCGTTTTTTTCGGGCTATACCCCCGCCCATGGTATATTTGACACATTTCAAACACATGGTATTGGGTGTGTCTAAACATTAGGATCCTTTTGGATCTTCTAAAATCTCCGGGGTGCTAGCACCTAGATGCATGGGGGTGGGTTGGTCTCGACATCGCTGGGATGAATGACTTTTTAGCCCACCTAAAAAAATAGTTTTATGAAAGGCCTTTAAGATTAGGAGTCGTAAGACACAATATTATTGTTGGGGGGTAGGCATCTGTTTTGCAGGCTAGTGTAAACCTTGGTTTCAAACGACCCACCAGGCATGCAAGGGTATTTTTTTAACAAACAACCCGCCCCCCCTTTTTCTGTTTTTGAAACACACACACACACACACACACACACACACACACAGCCACTACAGAAAACTCCCTCACGCACATACGCGCGCACATGGCTTTTTCCGCAAGTTTTTTCTCAGGGACAGACTGCGCTAAGAGTGAACAAACGCGAGAGTTCATAACGTGGTGAGATTCTGATTTTAAAACCATTTATTTCATTCAAAATATTTAGTACATACATTTTATATCCTTACATTCTTAAGGTATTTTACGATGCCTTTCTTACAGATCCTGGGAGCTTATGCAACCAACCGCCATTGTCCGTGTCGAGTTCACCCTCAAAAGGCAAGGCTCTCTTGCTAGGTCCATCAACACTTGGTAAGTTTTCACTCCAGGGGTAGATCCTCCGTCGGGCCTTTTGGTCTTGACTCTGTCTCAAGGAAAGCCTCGCCCAGCGCTTTAACTGTTCCCCATTTTGGAAGAGAATGTCCAGCTTATTCATAAGTGTTATGAAAATTGGATAATCCACCCATTTAAAACTAAACACAGGAATAAAAAAGTTTACATGTTTGCGTGCTCTGGAAGCTACAGGAGAATTGACAGACTTTGTAGCATTATACTTATCATAAAGGTCACAGGCTAAAATTGTCACTTTGTTGTCAGGGCTATAGTCCATTGAAGCAATTCTTAGAGCCTTGAGATCACTGCGGCCGCAGACCTGTTCTTCCAACGCATATCCTGGCACATTTGTAACACTCAGAACCTGTTCAATTTTACAAAGAGCCAGCCTGATGTTTAGCCATTCTCTCAGGTTTTGCAGGATAAAGGGGTTTGGGTCCACGGTCTGTGAATATCTTTACCGTAGAATCCTCCGGGTGGAATATGTAAGACATGTGGCCCTCACTCGTACCCAAAAATCCTTTAAAACATTCTGGAGCTTCACACAGAACTTCTTCAAGGCTTTGGTCACTGGGTTCATGACAAGCCGAGCATAACATCCCTAAAATTGGCATAGGTGTCATTTTTGTTTAATATTCAGGGGGGTTATCATGTGCACTCTTAAACAGGAATTGTTCAGGCACTTTATAAGGGGCATTAACCAACCCAAACCGTGAGAAACAGTAACAGGTTGACCTGACACATGGTCACTTACTCAACCCCAACAACACCCCTGGGCATGCACCCTTCTACATGACATAGGGTCATAAATCATTACATAGGGTCATAAATCAGGCTTGGGTCATCAATCATTAACGGCCTGTCAAATGGACCCTTACTCACCCCATAGCCCCCACCTAACCAGGCTTGCCTGACCAGAAGACATGCACACGTCATCACTACATAGGGTTCACATAGCGTTCACATAGGTTCACATAGGGTCATCAATCAAAATTTTGACACGTGACATCTACTTTAATCTCTCTCTGGGTGTAGGGTTGGAGGGCCAGTATAGGGAACACTCTTCCTCAGATCTAAAGGAAACCAGGGTAGTGATTGGGAACACTTCCTCATTCTCTGGCTCTGACTCAATGATTATTAATGATCCTATGTCAACAGTCAGAAAAATTCACAACCCAGCCCCTCTCTCTACCATGGTGACCCAAATCACTCCCATCTTCCAGTTAACTCATTCAACCAAATCTTTATTCTCGCCTCTGGAACTCTTCCCTGTGAGGAGAGAGAGAGAGAGTGAGAGAGAGAGAGCGAGAGAGAGAGAGAGAGAGAGAGACAGAGAGACAGAGAGAGAGAGAGAGAGACAGAGAGAGAG
This sequence comes from Oncorhynchus kisutch, assembly GCF_002021735.2. Lineage (NCBI taxonomy): Eukaryota > Metazoa > Chordata > Actinopteri > Salmoniformes > Salmonidae > Oncorhynchus > Oncorhynchus kisutch. Next base: position 27,316,417 of record NC_034175.2, on the reverse strand, counting down.
AGAGAGAGAGACAGAGAGAGAGAGAGAGAGACAGAGAGAGAGAGAGACCTCTCAACTCTGTTTACCAAGCAGTGTAAACAAAGTTTTAGTGTTAATTATACTCCTCATATTCAGTAGAAAGCAGGAAGTGGGGAGTGATAAGGCTATGTTTTGGTTGGCTGCGCTATCGTCCCTGCCAACTTGGTCATCAATCAACAAGCTAATTTAAAAACCATTCTTATTTTATTTCATAATATACACCATTTAAAACAGCCAAACTCTATTCACAACAGTATTCAGTTGGTAAGAGACAAACATTCAGTAAATGCAAGGAATAGATTGTCCACCATGTGTTATCCAGACAGAAAAGAGAAATAGGCAAAATAACATTTTGATTTAAAAGCAATAAAGAAATTGAATCATTTTTCTGAACAAACCAGGAAACGTTCAATACATAAATTCAAACAATACTTTAAAACCATTTAAATATAATACCTGGGAAAGTTGTGCTGGACTTTGGTCGATGAAGAATCAATCTATCTTTATAGACTGTTCGAGTATTTATCTGGTCAATATGTTAATGTATTATGTCTGTTTACAACAGTGTGTTTTATGTGAAAATGTGATCATATTATATATTGCTGTTGAAGGAACTGGACCAAGGTGCAGGGTGGTGAGCGTACATATTATTTTATTTAGAAAAGACTCCGAACAAAACAATACAAAACTAACCGTGACGCTTAAGGCTATGTGCCATAAACAAAATCAACTTCCCACAAAGACAGGTGGGAAAAGGACTACCTAAGTATGGTTCTCAATCAGAGACAAACGATAGACAGCTGTCCCTGATTGAGAACCCTACCCGGCCAAAACATAGAAATACAAATAATAGAACATAGAATACCCACCCCAAATCACCCCCTGACCAAACCAAATAAAGACATAAAAAGGATCTCTAAGGTCAGGGCATGACAATTGTAATGTTTAATGACTCTTGGAAGATTAGTCCACATCAGGACTAAAAGAGATCCTAATAAAATCTAACTCAAGCTTGAGAGCCGCAGCTGATGGGTGGCTCATTGTGAGGCTGATCATGACGCCAGCTCCCCACCTCTGCTTGGTCTATAAACCATTAACATGTAACTATTTAATCCACTCCTATGATAAGCCCACCTCTACTTCAGGCAGGGATGAAGGAGGCCATATACTCATCTGGTGGCAAATAGCAAATGCTCTCTGATATGAATGCGTTATTGAAGGGGATGCAAAATGGAACACACGTATAGGAGAGAGCTCTAATACAATTCCTTTCTGACTATAATATGAAATGCAAGGACATGTTATTTTCTTTTAATACTTCCTCTGACAAATGTGGGCCTTTGCTGCTTGAGTGACAGCTCACCTTACGTGAATGAATAGCCAATGTAGAAGCACACTTCCATGTGCAAGCATAGTACCGTTTTCCATTGTAGCCAAAGCAGCACAATTAGTCTTTGCGCAACAGGGCGTTTTTTCCCCCCAATGTATCTATTTCATTATTTTCTCTCGGAGCTTGAAGGTAGCTACAGTAGGCATGATTCCCCTTGGGTGAGCTATTGACAGTGAACTTGTTGCCCTCATAGCAACTGGTAGGCATCCATGTCACTAGCAGTTTATTAAAGGACAGGCAGCTTGCAAGGGTTCATATTGGCCTGACATTTTAGCTGTCATGACTTTGTCACACCCCTCAGCCTCCAGCCCTCCGTTCTCGTGGGCAGGCTTGACATTGTTCCTCTCTGCATCTTTACGGGGTGTGAATGAGTGCTGCTCCCAGTGCCAGAAGCTTTTCCTGCTGATCGCAGTGCTCAATCATGTCCCGAGCAGTGGTGTTTGTCTTATTTATACATGTATTTCCCCCCCGTACCACTTACTCCATCTCCTCTCATTTTCAGAGCCAATGTTAATGGATGAGCCCCTCTCCATGCCGTACTGCCGTTGTACTGTCATTTTTAACGTTTCCCTTTTCTGGAGGGGTTTTTCGTTTCAGCACATTGGTAAAATACGATAGATAAGCATTCCCGAGGCATGAATAAAACATTGGGTGAATCAATATTGTTTATTTGGGCGGAGAGGTCAGCCCATTGGCAAACAACCAAGATACAAGCTAGTAAGCATTTCCCGTTAGAAAGGTCCCTACAGAAAGGCATGCATCCTGATTCCTGGTACAGAGGGAACACTGGAAAAACAGTATACACAGTCCAAATATTACTTTTTACAGTCTGTTTTTATCCATGGGTGCCTAATGAGGCTTTTGTAGTTTCATATAATGTGTGAGCCGAGTGAATGACTGTTCTTTTCATGTCCACTCTCAACAACATACTCAAGCACACTCTCATCATGCATTAGCACAGCACATGCCCCTTTTAGCTTTCAGTGAAAGGATGAAACGAGAACATTGATTCATCGTGCTTCTCTATGAGCTGCATGTGATATCTTACCTGAGAGGCTGCAACAGCCTAATGCAGTTGCGTCTGCGTTCTCACAGATATTGCTGAAGCAAAACTTGGAAGGTCTATTTGTGTTTGCACGTGTGATGCACAGCGAGAGCTGTATGGATGTCCTTCACTTAGGTATTGGCTATGGTTTGATCTCGCCCCCCCCCCCCCCCATCACAGTAACATAGACAATCCTTAAATGAAGGACACGCTCGTGACAGGTGACCTCCTGGAAAGAGACTGTGGCTGAGGATGAAATCAGCCCACGTTGAAGGTCTCATGCCTGCATCAGCCTCCCACCGTGTTAGAAAAGAGCAGTTCCGGGTTGAAATGAACAGGCACAACAAGCCCGTTCTCTATGGCTATTTCAACGTAACCACATTGGTTGGTGTATGTTCAAGGTTCCCAGAGGTTGATGAGGAGAGGTGAGGCTGTTGCGCTTTGGGGACTCTTAGGATGAACGACACCCACTTTCCACTTAACTCCTCTGCTTCTCTTGTCACTTTGTGATCAGAAGGGAGACAAGCCACCAATACTATGGCTGCAAAATATTTGCTGACCTTTTTTTGAAAATCACTCGGTTAAAAATAGCTCTCGTAGCATTTTGGGAAATCATTTTCCCCTATAATTTCCCTGCTGATTCCCTCTTGAAAGGTCAGAGTGTGGTGTTGCGCATGAAAACACATGTAAACTGTCTTCAGAGGGCTACTCATGTATGACATTTTGAAGCACAGCTGACTATATTTCTTCAACTTGGTAACCTTTTGTTTCACATTATAATGGACTCATATAATCATTATATAAATGGACTCAATAATAGTTATTGCTTCATGACTGGTTTTGCTTTCTGTTTTTCTTGTGTATATTCTGTACAAGACTAACGGAACATTTTATCTCCATTTAATACTAGATACCTGTATAGCATTTAACCTTTTCACATGTACCAACAAACATGTGTGATCATTCTACAGTGGTCCCTGTTGTGTACGATCAAACCGGTGTGATTTGAACGCTTATTTAGAACGTCCATTTTCGACTGACACAACCATCAACACACGTTTTCTTCACAGAAACATTTTGCACAAACACAGTCCTTACAAAGTTATGTCCAGAATGTGACAAGTTTATTGTTGGATGCAATGTTCAGACATTCACAGAAGTAGCTACAGCATAACACAATCATCCAAACTGGAAAATCTAGGCTACATTTGACCTAGTGCTAACTTGATGTGAGATTGACCTAACACAGGCGGTCATATCTTTATAACTCTTAGCTGACAGAAACTACAATATTAAATAGCTAATAGTAAATGACTATTTATAATTAATCACATCACGGGTGAGCTCACCATTGATCGTAATAATTGAGTAAAACACTTTCTAGAAATCAAAAGTAATCCGGTGAGGGGTAGTTGTTAGTAGTTGTTTTTTTGTTTTGTTTTTTTCATCAACCAAGGATAATAAGAGGAGACAAGAGAAGTTTGGTCTGTTTATAGTATGCATGTGGAAGCGGGCGTGTCGTCTACGATCATTCACTTCCCTTCATTCACTTCCGGAAGTTTACCTGAAAGATGAGTGAACCATTCCTTCATCTCACTATAACATCTTTGGTCTGACAGATTACGTGACACCCAGAAAGCATCGTATAATGTCAACAAACATGGCATCAAAATTATTTGAAATTGACAAGTTGAAACAGCCTATAGATAATTAGCAGGCAGCGCAGGTTAACTGTCCTGTTGCGTAATAATCACATTTTGGAACAGTGAGTGCATTCTGACATCACTTGCTTAAAACAACTCACGCTGGGGGCGACCGTTAGAGATATTTGGAACTCACGTGTGAAAAGGTTCATGTTAATAACAATTACAAAGACTCATCTTTGTCCCTTACCGGAGAAAAACGTAGGGCTGGGCCATTTTGTCTGGCATACCAAGCATGGAGAAACTCTGGCTTGACCGCTCTTGTGCAGTCCAGTGACGACATACTTAGTTTCTGGGCTCTTTCTCTCCATACCCATGCGGGTTGCACTCAAGGTAGCCCGAGACCCCAAGGATGCCGTACTACTATGGCTGACCCTGTAAAACAACACATTTCACTGCCTTATTAGCTTATGTAACAGGATGAAACTCTTGCAGTGTTAAACTCAGCATCTGTCAATGCCAGGTGTCTGTCGTTTCTAATTAAGGGCGTGGCTTCCATGCCCAGGTATAAAAGTTAGTCTGTTTCTCCCATTCAGGAGATCCCTTTATGATTGTTCAGCTTGGTGAATGGTGCAGTGTATCTCGCCACTGGTAGTTGTACTCCTTAGCATGCCTTCCTTGATATTGGTATGTATTTCCTGTGTTGGCCAGATCAGAATTAAAATATATATTGATTTGTGTTGATGAAACAGATTTAATCATGTTGTGTTTGGTCAGCAGTGATTATGCCACATACCTGAAAGCTCTTGAAGATAAGTGTATTTTGTATCTGATATTTGGCTGGTCATTTCCATGCAAAGAACCTGTTTTAGTTTAGTCCTGAGAATGTCCCCTCGTGTAGGTGTTAGATCCCCCCCCCCCCCCCCCATGTTACACTTACCCTACTTCACCCACTGCAGCCTCTGCTTCGTACGCAGACTACGCACCTGACCCCCATGTGAAGAATTGCAGAACATTTGCTTTAAAACGGCAACATTTTCTCTACAGCCCACAGATGGGTTTGTTGTTTAGCGACAAAACCAATGCATATGCAACTATAGGGAATAACTGACTGGGTTCGCTTGGATTGTTGGCAGCATGTAAGCTATTTAGTTTCCAATGTTTACTGAAAAAATGAATTTGCACTTGGTTAGCTAGTGAACTTTAACCATATTAGCATAGACTTGACAATAGTTAAAACACCCCAAGAACAAGATTGAACTAGCTGAAATGAGCTACCTATGATTCCCGCATGGCAGATTCTTGTCATTGTCGCTAGCTCTCTGGCCATCCAGAATTGAAATGCTCTGCCCCATTGGGTGGCAACCAAATCTCTCTTTAGGGCTCCTGAAAGGCTCGAGGTGGCACTCACCTCATGAAAACTTGACTGAGAGGGTTGTAGGACAACTGTTGTTTATAATTTACAGCTGACTTTAATACCCCAACTTTCTATTGGCTCAAATGAAAACAAATAGTCCAATGAAACAAATAACACATCGTCATCTGAACAATACTTGTGGCCTATTTGATCTTTATTTGATACTAGTTATTAGGCAAGTACAATTACAGGAGTCCACTCCTCTCCCTATCCCGCTTGAGAAAAACAGAGGGCTGGGCAACTTTGAAATGTGTTGTGACACTTGTGACTTCAGAGCCGTTGTTCAATAACATAGCCCTAATCAATTTATAGGGTCTCTCCAAACCTAAGGGTATTCAATTTAAACAAGGCTACCCTCCACCAGAGTACTCCACCAGAGTACCCTAGACAACTCAACCTCACCTCATCTGTCAATGGAGATACTCTCTCCTTGACATGGGTATAGAGGGTAGGGTGAGTTTGAGGGATTGAATGTTAAAAATCCAGGGATATCATTTGTGACATTTTACTCTATTGAGCCTGGCAGAGAATGTTGCTTGCAAGGAAACAACTTCAAGGTTAACGTCTCGCCGGTCAGTCCCTGGGATCCCATCATGCAGAGCAGTATGGGCACCGCTTACCACCGGCTAGGTAGGGCATGATGTAGGCTGCAATTTTTATTTTCAAGGGCCTGCAACAGGTAAATTGATGGCTAAACCTGGTGTCAAAAGGGTTGTCCTTTAAGGTTCATTAAGCCCCAGTGCTGTGTGCCCACCTGTGAGCTGTCACACAGGCAGTCTAGTGGTGCTGTGCAGGGCATTAAAACTCTCTTGCTCTTTACACTGCTTAAAGCCTGATTAATGAGGACAGAGATGGTGGATTGCAGCGATGTCGAGGGAGGGAGAGAGAGAGAGGGGAAGGAGGGAAGACTGGGTGTCAAAGACAACATCAAATCTATTATGTTGCTTAAACAGCACGCTGATCGTGATACGTTTTACGTTAGGAGTTTGCACATGCTCAACTTCGTTCCAGAGGACAAATATGTCATCTTTAAGTGACTGGTGTGGAAGACGGACAGAAGAAGGCACATGGGAAATATATTTCCTCCCCTGTCAAATCGGTCAGTTGTCCATCATTCCGTTTCAATATGTTCACGGTGATTAGAAAGCTGAACAATACGGCTTTTTATGTCACTATGATTAAGTGCCCCATAATTAAATGTCACCATGTTACACGCTTTCATTTTTCAAAAATGATGTCCTGTTCAAATTGAATAACTGCCACGGGTAATTGCATTGAGTCAAAACAACAACCGCAATGTATCAGTGAAATCAATTGGTTTAAGCTTCAAGCATGGCAGATGTTGCAACCAGAATGCCAACAGCGTCTAGTCAGGTAGTTTCTGGAAGATAAATAGGTGCTGTTAATCTCAAAGGTCTTTGAAAAAGAGAAAGTCTGCACTCTTAAAATGGAGGATTTCACAAATATACTGAACAAAATTATGATGTACTTGCAAAGTGTTTGTCCAATGTTTCATGAGCTGAAGTAAAATATCCCAGAAATGTTCCATAATCATAAAAAGCTCATTTCCCAAAAATGTTGTGCACAATTTTGTTTATATCCCTGTTAGTAAGCATTTCTCCTTTGCCAAGATAATCCATCCATCTGACAAGTGTGGTACATCACGAAGCCGATTCTATGATTAAGTGCCCCATAATTAAGCACTTTATCAAGCACTTTGAGAGCCTGTTTGTAGACAGACTGAATAGGTTTTAATGTTGTACAGCAAGCTTGGGCCCAACTAGTCAAGCAGTATGTTAAGTGGGGGAGTATCATAGATTTGAAGTACAGTTTTGCTACCTCTGTAGTCAAACAATTTCGTATAAATCGGAAATTAGCTAGGTTGAATTTGGTTATTTGAATTACCTTTTTCACATGCTTTTTAAAAGAGAGGTTGGAATCAAGTATGATGCCAAGGTACTTAAAATCGGATACCACCTGGAGCTTCTCCCCTGACACATAGACATCTGGCTCAGTAGCATCTGTTGCCCTCTTTGTGAAGAACATGCAAACAGTTTTTTTCACATTGAGATGCAAACACGAGTCACTGAGCCACTTTGTAACCTGGACCATTACAGTAGTGAGTTCTTGTGCAGCTTGTTGTTTGCTCTTTGCATGCACATATATCACTGTATCATCTGCATACATTTGAACTTCAGACCCAGTACAGACAGAAGGCAGATCATAGATGACAAAATAAACAATCCCGCACAAAACAAGGGCGGGACAACCTACTATATATACACAGACACTAATTAACTAAACAACACACAGGTGAAACCAATCAGACAAAACCAACAGATACACGAAAAGGGATCGGTAGTGGCTAGTAGGACGGTGACGACGACCGCCGAGCACCGCCCGAACGTGCAGGAGAGCCAACCTCGGCGGAAGTCGTGACAGTACCCCCCCCCCCCCTGACGCGCGGCTCCTGCAGCGCGCTGCCACCGTCCTCGAGGACGACCCGGAGGACGGGGTGCTGGGCGATCCGGGTGGAGGCGGTGGAAATCTATCAAGAGAGAAGGGTCCAAAATGTTCCTCACCGGAACCCAGCATCTCTCCTCCGGGCCGTACCCCTCCCAGTCCACGAGGTACTGTAGGCCCCCCACCCGGCGTCTCGAATCCAGAATGACTCGAACTGTGTATGCCGGGGACCCCTTGATGTCCAGAGGGGGCGGAGGGACCTCAGGCACCTCACCTTCTTGCAGGGGACCAGCCACCACCGGCCTGAGGAGAGACACATGAAACGAGGGGTTAATACGGTAATACCTAGGAAGTTGTAACCTGTAACACACCTCGTTTATTCTTCTCAGGACTTTGAACGGCCCCACACACTAGGGCCCCAGCTTCCGACAGGGCAGGCGGAGGGACAGGTTTCGGGTCGAGAGCCAGACCCGAAACCCGAAACCGGTGCAAACACGGGGGTCTCACTGCGGTGCTGGTCAGCGCTCCTCTTCTGCCGTTCTCCCACTAACCGTAATGAGTCCTGAACGGCTTTCCAGGTGTCCTTGGAGCGCTGTACCCATTCCTCCACCGCAGGAGCCTCGGTCTGACTCTGATGCCATGGAGCCAGGACCGGCTGGTAACCTAACACACACTCAAAAGGAGACAAGTTAGTAGAGGAGTGGCGTAAGGAGTTCTGGGCTAGTTCGGCCAATGGAACATACCTTGCCCACTCACCAGGCCGGTCCCGACAATAGGACTGCAGAAACCTGCCCACATCCTGGTTTACGCGCTCCACCTGCCCATTACTCTCGGGGTGAAAACCTGAGGTTAAGCTAACCGAGACCCCCAGTCTCTCCATAAACGCCCTCCACACTCTGGACGTGAATTGGGGACCCCGATCAGAGACGATGTCCTCAGGCACCCCATAGTGCCGGAAGACATGGGTAAACAAAGCCTCAGCAGTCTGCAGGGCCGTAGGGAGACCGGGCAACGGAATGAGGCGACAGGACTTAGAAAACCGATCCACAACGACCAGGATCGTAGTACTTCCTTGGGACGGGGGAAGGTCGGTAAGAAAATCCACGATAAGTGTGTCCACGGCCGTTGTGGAACGGGGAGGGGTTGTAATTTCCCTCTAGGCAGGTGTCGAGGAGCCTTGCTCTGAGCACACACTGAGCAGGAGGAGACATAAAATCTCACGTCTTTAGCCAGTGTGGGCCACCAGTATCTCCCTCTCAGACTCTGCACTGTCCTCTTGATACCAGGATGACCCGAGGAGGGAAGAGTATGAGCCCACCGAATCAGCTTGTCCCGGACCACCCTCGGCACGTACTTGGTCCGTACTGGACAGTTAGGAGGAGCCGGCTCTGACCGTGAGGCCCTCTCTATCTCAGCGTCCACCTCCCATACCACCGGTGCCACGAGACATGACGGTGGAATGATGGGAGTTGGCTCAACTGACCGTTCCTCGGTATCATAGAGGCGAGACAGTGCGTCAGCTTTGGTGTTTTGGGAGCCTGGCTGATATGTGAGGGTAAACTGGAACCTAGTAAAAAACATGGCCCATCTAGCCTGTCGTGGATTTAGTCTCTTAGCTGCCCGGATGTACTCGAGATTACGATGGTCAGTCCAGATGAGAAAAGGGTATTTAGCCCCCTCAAGCCAATGTCTCCACACCTTCAGAGCCTTGACTACAGCTAACAACTCCCGGTCCCCCACATCATAGTTTCGCTCCGCTGGGCTGAGTTTGCTCGAAAAGAAAGCACACGGGCGGAGATTGGATGGCACGCCCGAGCGTTGGGACAGCACGGCTCCAACCCCAGCCTCGGACGCATCCACCTCCACTATGAACGCTAAAGAGGGGTCCGGATGCGCCAACACGGGCGCATTTGTGAACAGCTCCCTCAGACGACTGAAAGCTCTGTCCGCCTCTGCTGACCAGCGCAAGCGCACCGGTCCTCCCTTCAGCAGTGAGGTGATGGGAGCAGCCACCTGACCAAAACCCCGGATAAACCTCCGGTAGTAATTGGCAAACCCTAAAAACCGCTGCACTTCTTTCACCGTGGTCGGAGTCGGCCAATTACGCACGGCTGTAACGCGATCATCCTCCATCACCACCCCGGAGGTGGAAATACGATACCCCAGGAAGGAAACGGACTGTTTGAAAAACTCACATTTCTCTGCCTTGCAATACAGGTCATGCTCCAGTAGTCGCCCAAGTACCTTACGCACCAGAGACACATGCTCCACGCGTGTGGCAGAATAGATCAAGATGTCGTCAATGTACACTACCACTCCCTGCCCGAGCAGGTCTCGGAGAATCTCATCTACGAAGGATTGGAAAACGGCTGGAGCATTCTTCAACCCGTATGGCATGACGCAGTACTCATAATGACCAGAAGTAGTACTAAATGCGGTTTTCCACTCATCTCCCCCCCGGATACGTACCAGATTATACGCGCTCCTCAGGTCCAGTTTTGTGAAGAAGCGCGCCCCGTGAAATGATTCCATTGCCGTAGCGATGAGAGGTAGTGGGTAACTAAACCCCACTGTGATGGAATTTAGACCTCTATAATCAATACACGGACGCAAACCTCCATCCTTCTTCTTCACAAAAAAGAAACTTGAGGAGACGGGTGATACGGAGGGCTGAATGTACCCCTGCCCCATCGATTCAGAAACATATGTTTCCATCGCAACTGTCTCCTCCCGGGACAATGGATACACGTGACTCCTAGGAAGTGCAGCGTTTTCCAGAAGGTTTATCGCGCAGTCCTCTCGACGATGAGGTGGTAATTGGGTCGCCTTCCCTTTACTAAAGGCGATAGCCAAATCAGCATATTCAGAGGGAATGCGCACGGTGGAAATTTGGTCTGGACTCTCCACCGTAGTAGCACCAATGGCAAGTCCTATACACCTACCTGAACACTCCTCTGACCACCCCTTAAGAGCCCCCTGTCGCCAGGAAATCACCGGGTTGTGTTGAGCTAACCAGGTGACCCCCAACACCACTGGAAACGCAGGTGAATCTATAAGGAACAGGCTAATCTGCTCCTTATGATCACCCTGCTTTACCATGTCCAGTGGCACCGTAGCCTCCCTAATTTCTCCTGACCCTAATGGTCGGCTATCTAAGGAGTGCACGGGGAAAGGTCGATCTAACGACACCAGGGGAATCCCTAGCCTTAACGCAAGACCACGATCCATAAAATTCCCAACTGCGCCTGAATCGGCTATGCTGTAGAGAGGGGGAAAACCCAGGGAAAGAAATCAATACAAACACATGACTGCAGGAAGCTCTGAATGAGTTTGGTGCTTACTCACCTGGGGTGATCGAGCAGTGTTCCGCCTGTCCTCCCGACTCCTAGACGAGTTCCTCCAGCACCGGTCAGACGTGTGCCCTCGTCGACCACAACTGGTGCAGGAGGACACTCCTCCTCCGGCCCCCCTCGAAGCCGTACCTCCTAATTCCATAGGGATAGGAACAGGGGGGCTGGGGATAGGAAACGACAGGACCTGATCCGAACGCCCGCGAGCAGCCAGCAGGTTGTCGAGACGGATAGCCAGATCGATAAGTCCATCCAGTGTGAATGTGGTGTCCCGACATGCCAGCTCCCTGCGGACGTCCTCCCTGAGACTACATCTAAAATGATCAATCAAGGCCCTGTCGTTCCATCCTGCTCCTGCTGCCAAAGTCCTAAACTCTAAGCAAAATCCTGTACGCTCCTCGTCTCCTGACGCAGGTGGAACAGCCATTCACCCGCCGCCCGACCCTCGGGTGGATGGTCAAAAACAGCTCGGAATCGGCAGGTGAACTCTGGGTAATTATCCTTAGCCGAGTCCGGACCATTCCACACTGCGTTGGCCCACTCGAGGGCTTTCCCAGTCAAACAGGAGACGAGGGCGCAAACACTCTCCTCTCCAGAGGGAGCAGGACGCACGGTAGCCAGGTATAGTTCCAGTTGAAGGAGGAAACCCTGGCACCCAGCCACCGATCCGTCATACTCCCGTGGGAGTGTCAGCCGAAGAGCCCCGGAGCCATATGTGGTCGCAGAAACAGGAAGTGCTGGAGAAGGGGTTGCTAGAGATGAGGTGGGGAGGCCACTCCTCTCCCATCGATCCATTCTCTCCATCATTTGGTCCATAGCAGAACCAATCCGGTGAATCACGCTGGTATGATGGAGGACCCTCTCCTCCATCGATGGGAGAGGAGACGCTGCTGCTCCTGCTGATTCCATGGTGGTGCGGGATTCTGTCACGTCTACTCAAGGTGGGTGGAATCAGGCGCAGAGAGCAGATAGCGATATGAAAGTTTATTCTCCGGTGAACAAGAAACACGGTCAACCCAAATACACACCGGGTTAACAATCCAACACAGGATAAAAGACGAACCGGAGAAAATAAGAACACAAGACAGACATAGATGACAAAATAAACAATCCCGCACAAAACAAGGGCGGGACAACCTACTATATATACACAGACACTAATTAACTAAACAACACACAGGTGAAACCAATCAGACAAAACCAACAGATACAAGAAAAGGGATCGGTAGTGACTAGTAGGACGGTGACGACAACCGCCGAGCACCGCCCGAACATGCAGGAGAGCCAACCTCGGCGGAAGTCGTGACAATACCTAGCCCAGAACATACCTAGCCGACAAATGATTACAAACAGTTACCAGCCAAGCAGAAGCGTTACAAAACTCAGAAATAGAGATAAAATGAATCCCATACCTTTGATGATCTTCATATGGTGGCAATCAGAAGACATTCATTTACTCAATAAATGTTCCTTTTGTTCGATAAAAAGTATCTTTATATCCAAAAACCTCTTTTCTTCAGTAATCCACAGGCTCAAACGCAGTCAATACAGGCAGACAAAAAAATCCATATTGTATCCGTAAAGTTCATAGAAACATGTCAAACAATGTTTATATTCAACCCTCAGGTTGTTTTTAGCCTAAGTTATCTATAATATTTCAACCGGACAATAATGTCGTCAATATAAAAGGTAAACAAGAAATGCACTCTCTCGGGATTGTGCATGAAAAAGCTCTGCGACACGGTAGGGTCCACTCATTCAGACTGCTCTTACTCCCTCATTTATAAGAATACAAGTATGAAACAATCCTAAAGACATCTAGTGGAAGGCATAGGTACTGCAAATTGAGTCCTAAATCAATGGATACTGTAATGGCATTGAATAGAAAACTACAAAACCAACAAATAAAACTACTTCCTGAATGGATTTTTCTAGGCGTTCGCCTGCCAAATCAGTTATGTTATACACACAGACACTTTTGTAACAGTTTTGGAAACTTTAGAGTGGTTTCTATCCAAATCTACCAGTTATATGCATATCATATCTTACATAGACCATCCTGCCGAAAAAGCTTAAAACCCACCAGCTGTATGTTAATCATGTCATCATTCAGCCACAACTCGGTGAAACATAAGATATTACAGTTTTTAATGTCCCGCTGGTAGGATATACGCGATCGTAGTGTGTCTATTTTATTATCGATTGTTGTTGGCTAATAGGACCGATGATAAAGGTAGATTACCCTCTCAGCGACTGATCATTACAAAGCACCTGGACCTTCGTCCTCGATACCTTCGTCTCTTTCTCCTGCGAATGACAGCGATGAGGGCCTTGTCGGGCGTCTGAAATAAATCATTCCCGTTCGACTCGCTGAAGAAAAAGTATTCCTCCAGTACCAGGTGAGTAATTGCTGTCCTGATATCTAGAAGCTCTTTTCGGTCATTAGACATGGTGGCAGAAACATTATGTACAAAATAAGTTACAAATAACGCGAAAATAGCACAGTTGGTTAGGGGATCGTAAAACGGCAGCCATCTCCTTTGGTGCGGTTCTTCATGTCCACCAGCACTGTTGCCAGAGAATTTCATGTGTAATGTTTATTTCTCTACCATAAGCCGCCTCCAACGTTATTTTTGAGGATTTGGCAGTACGTCAAACCAGCCTCACATCCGCAGACCACGTTTAACCACGCCAGCCCAGGACCTCCACATTCGGCTTCTTCACCACTGGGAGGCTGGTCTCATCGTCTGAGACCGGCCACCCAGATAGCTGATAAAACTGTGGGTTTGCACAAGTGAAGAATTTCTGCACAAACTGTCAGAAACCGTCTCAGGGAAGCTCATCTGTGTGCTCGTTGTCCTCACCAGGGTCTTGACCTGACCGCAGTTTGGCATCATAAACAAGTTCATTGGGCAAATGCTCACCGTCAATGGTCACCAGAAGTGTGCCCATCACTGATAAATCCAGGTTTCAACTGTACCAGGCAGATGGCAGACAGCGTGTATGGCATCTTGTGGGGGTGAGAAGTTTGCTGATGTCAACATTCTGAACAGAGTGCTCCATTGTGGCGGTTGGGTTACGGTATGGGCGGGCATATGCTACAGACAACGAACACCATTGCCTTTTATTGATGGAAATACGGTGAGATACCGTGACAAAATCCTGATGCACGTTGTCGTGCCATTCATTTGCCGCCATCACCACGTCACCACGTTTCAGCATGATAATGCATGGCACCATGTCGCAAGCTGAGTTCCACCGTGACCTGCATACTCACCAAACATGTTTAGGATGCTCTGGATTGACATATATGACAGCGTGTTACAGTTCCCGTCAATATCCAGCAACCTCTCATAGCCATTGAAGAGGAGTGGGACAACATTCCACAGGCCACAATCAACAGCCTGATCAATTCTATGCGAAGGAGATGTGTTGCGCTGCATGAGGCAAAAGGTGGTCACACCAGATACTGACTGCTTTTCTGATCCAGGTCCCTACCTTTCTTCCAAGGTATCTGTGACCAACAGATGCATATCTGTACGACCAGTCGCTTATTTTCATCATCCGGTATTTTCAGGGAGAGGCAGATGAGTCATCCAAGCCCCTAGCGTTGCCTTGGGAATCAGGATCATTAGACAAGCCTTATCTTCCATAGGTCTGCATCGGAGTAATGATGAAAGTACACAAAATGGCATGGTTATTAATGCTTTTGTCAAATTTGTACATAGACACTCTTAGCAAAGGCCCATTCTGTTGAGGAAATTGAAGCTGTGTTTTCTTTCATGTGTTAGTGACCTTTCTTTTCTCCAATCATATGATCATCTCTCCATAATTGATGTGAGGTCATTAAAACCGAATGAAACATTGTCATGTTCATTTATGTGAAATGGTCTACATGATTCTATGCACTGCTCTGAATGGGCAAGGTACTTATAACAGAGACCTCATCATTTTAATGTCAAGATCAATTATATAACCCACACGCTTATTATAATAGTTGAAAGTGTACTGCTCCACCATTACCTGTTCTGCTGAAGGTTACACTACTCTGCTGTTAATGAAGCCCCAAGTGTATTTTTTGAATAATTATTTCTCAACTTTCACCTCATGTAAATTCTTCTCTCAAGATGTGATAGAAGAAGACCCAAGAGGAATTGAGGTTGTAATCGCTGCCAAAGGTGCTTCAACAGACAGAAAAGATGGGGGACTGAATTCAGCAGTGTAGTCTACCTCAAGATAAACACGTAATATTCAACATCAGTGAGTTCGATTGAATATTAGCACTTAACAAACTGGATTATAACCTTCAATCTGGATAACAACACAAAACAAATCACAAGGCCAGAGGAATTTGTCAACAAATATTACGAGAACAAGCAGCGCCCAAACATGACGGAGAGTGAAACAGGGGAACCAATCCTGAAACGAAAACGTGGCTCTTCGACAGACACAGACGATTTAATCTTTTCACCACCAGGAATGGTGGAAACCGATCTGTTAAAATCAAAAAATGACAAACTGGGCATACTTGAATTAGTCAGTAAGGATATAAAGGAGGAACCTCGAGATGAGTGACGGAAAAGCTGTAACATTGGAGAAAGATACAAACAAGCTAAAAGGGACAGTCAATAAGATTGAAATCGATGTTGTCAGAAACACGTTGGGTCATTTTCACAGCTTACTTTTTCCTTACAACCGGTCAAATTTATATCATTTGGACATTTTGCATAGAAAATCTTTCCCTTTTTTTGCGTTATTGTATTTTCCCCCCAGTCCCTAAACGTCTTTATTATATTTTCCCCCCACTCCCTAAACGTCTTTATTGTATTGTCCCCCCAGTCCCTAAACGTCTTTATTGTATTTTCCCCACAGTCCCTAAACATCTTTATTGTATTTTCCCCCCAGTCCCTAAACGTCTTTATTGTATTTTCCCCCCAGGCCCTAAACGTCTTTATTGTATTTTCCCCCCAGGCCCTAAATGTCTTTATTGTATTTTCCCCCAGTCCCTAAACGTCTTTATTGTATTTTCCCCCCAGTCCCTAAACGTCTTTATTGTATTTTCCCCCCAGTCCCTAAACGTCTTTATTGTATTTTCCCCCCAGGCCCTAAATGTCTTTATTGTATTTTCCCCCAGTCCCTAAACGTCTTTATTGTATTTTCCCCCCAGTCCCTAAACGTCTTTATTGTATTTTCCCCCCAGTCCCTAAACGTCTTTATTGTATTTTCCACCCAGTCCCTAAACGTCTTTATTGTATTTTCCCCTCAGTCCCTAAAAGTCTTTGCTCCGCAAAAAGATGACATAGAAAACTTGACTAATGTCAACTAGATTTAAATAATTAATTCTATCAATCTATTACATTATTCTGTTCAGCAAGGGTTGATTTAGTCTTCTAGTGCAACATATAATGACAAAAGAGAAGCTACATGTATCTAATTATACCCACGGTTGACTAACAAATGGCCCATCAAAATGTCGGAAATTATAAGCAGAAACATATCTAAATCAGGCAACAACAAAAAATCCTACACCCCCTGTCAACAAATCGTTCTGCCGTCTTTGACTGTAGCCTATAGTGCATTTTCTATATTTGTGGGTTAGGTTTGGGTGCCAGCCTCAGATTTTCACTTTATCGCATATAGTCGGGCGGTTGCGGATGGGTTATTATCAATTGTAGGCGGGTGAACAAACAGCTGACAAGCACACCAATACCATACGCCTTCGCAATCTTCACTCTCTCCCACTATTCTCTCCTCTTCTATCCTATAATCTCTTCTGCTAAATCATTCTCCCTCCTGTCTACTGATTCTGCCTTTTCGACCCTAATATCCTCTCTTACGGAACAGGGCTGTGGGCAGCTGAGCAAAAATGGAGGAACTTCTGGAGGACCAATCATCCTTTCACTTCCTCCTCTCTACCTTCTCTTCCTCTGTATCCGCTGCTAAAGCCACTTTCTATCACTCTACATTTCAAACATTTGCCTCTAACCCTAGGAAAATGTTTTCCACCTCCTCCCTCCTTAATCCTCCACCCCTACCCCTCCCTCCTCCCTCTATGCGGACAACTTTGTCAACCACTTTGAAAAGAAGGTTGACGACATCCGCTCCTCCTTCACTCAGCCTATTGAGTCCACTGGTCCCACTCACACAGAACTACCCTACGCCTTGACCTCTTTCTCCCCTCTCAAGACGGGTCACTCAACCGAGACCGCTCTTCTCTGTGTCACGGAGGCTCTCTACACTGCCAAAGCTGACTCTCTCTCCTCGGTTCTCATCCTCTTAGATCTATCCGCTGCCTTCGACACCTTGAAACATCAGATCCTCCTCTCCACCCTCTCAGGGCTGGGCGTCTCAGGCTCTGCACACTCTTGGATTACATCCAACCTGGCAGGCCGCTCCTACCATGTGATGTGGAGAGGATCTGTGTCTGCACCACATGCCGTCTCTACTGCTGTCCCCACGGGGCTCTTTTCTCTATACACCAAGTCACTCAGCTCCGTCATATCCTCACATGATCTCTCACATCACTGCTATGTGGATGACACTCAACTACTTTTCTCCTTCCCCCCTTCTGACACCCAGGTGGCGACACGCATCTCTGCGTGCCTGGTAGATATCTCAGTTTGAATGTCAGCCCACAACTTCAATTTCAACCTCGACAAAACGGAGCTGCTCTTCCTCCTGGGGAAGGCTTGCCAGTACCAAGACCTCTCCATCATGGTTTTGACAACTCCACAGTGTCTCCCTCCCCGAGTGCAAAGAGCCCTGGCTTGACCCTGGACAACACCCTTTCATTCTCTGCAAACATCAAAGTAGAGACTCCCTCCTGCAGGTTCGTGCAAAACAACATCCATAGAGTACGACCCTATCTCACACAGGAAGCAGCACAGGTCCAAATACAGGTTACAGTAGAATGAGGTTGGCGAAGCGAGCACGGCGGCGTGGTAGGAAGCCCGAGAGTCAGCCCCAAAAATGTATTGGGGGGGGCACACAGGGAGTATGGCGAAGCCAGGTAGGAGACCTGCGCCAACTTCCTGTGCTTACCGGAGAGCGAGAGAGACCAGGCAGGCACCGTGTTATGCTGTGGAGCGCACGGTGTCTCCAGTGTGGGTGCATAGCCCGGTGCGGTACATACCAGCTCCTCTTATCGGCCGGGCTAGAGTGGGCATCGAGCCAGGTAAGGTTGGGCAGGCTCGATGCTCAAGAGCTCCAGTGCACCTGCACGGTCCGGTCTATCCAGTGCCACCTACCCCCGCACCAGGCTTCCTATGCGTGTCCAGAGCCCAGTACTGCCTGTTTCTCCTCCCCGCACTCGCCCTGAGGTGCGTGTCCTCAGCCCAGTACCACCAGTGCCGGCACCACGAATCAGGCCTATAGTGCGTCTCGCCTGTCCAGCGCTGCTAGAGCCTTCCTCCTCTCCAGCGCAGCCAGAGTCTCCCGCCTGTCCATCAGTCCAGAGGCGCCGAAGCCCCTCATTCCAGAGGCGCCAGAGCTCCTCAGTCCAGCGCTGCCAGAGCCTTCCTCTCCAGCGTTGTCGGAGCTTCCCGTCTGCCCAGCGCCATCAGAGTCGCCAGTCTGCCCAGCGCCGCCTGAGCTACTCGTCTGCCCAGCGCCATCAGAGTCGCCAGTCTGCCCAGCGCCGCCTGAGCCACCCGTCTGCCCAGCGCCGCCAGTGCCGCCAGTCTGCCCAGCGCCGTCAGATCCGCCATTCAGCCAGGATCCGCCAGTCAGCCAGGATCTGCCAGATCTGCCAGTCAGCCAGGATCTGCCAGAACTGCCAGTCAGCCAGGATCTGCCAGAACTGCCAGTCAGCCAGGATCTGCCAGAGCCGTCAGTAAGCCAGGATCCGACCGTCTGCCAAGATCCGCCATTCAGCCAGGATCCGCCATTCAGCCAGGATCCGCCAGTCAGCCAGGATCTACCAGAGCTGCCAGTCAGCCAGGATCTGCCGGAACTGCCAGTCAGCCAGGATCTGCCAGAACTGCCAGTCAGCCAGGATCTGCCAGAACTGCCAGTCAGCCAGGATCTGCCGGAAACACCAGCCAGCCAGGATCTGCCAGAGCCATCAAACTGCCTGAGCTTCCTCTCAGTCCTGAGCTCCCCCTCAGTCCTGAGCTCCCCCTTAGTCCTGAGCTTCCCCTCAGTCCCGAGCTTCCCCTCAGTCCCGAGCTTCCTCTCAGTCCCGAGCTTCCCCTCAGTCCCGAGCCACCCCTCAGTCCCGAGCTACCTCAGTCCTGAGCTACCTCAGTCCCGAGCTGCCCCTCAGTCCGGAGCTGCCCCTCAGTCCAGTGGGGCCCGTTGTTAGGGTTCCTAGGCCAAGGTCAGTGGCGAGGGTCGCCACTCAAAGGACGCTAAGGAGGTGGACTAAGACAATTATGGAGTGGGGTCCACGTCCAGCGCCAGAGCCGCCACCGCGGACAGATGCCCACCCAGACCCTCCCCTATAGGTTTAGGTTGTGCGGTCGGAGTCCGCACCTTGGGGGGGGTGGGGTACTGTCACGTTCTGACCATCGTTCTTGTGTGTTTTCCTTGTTTTAGTGTTGGTCAGGACGTGAGCTGGGTGGGCATTCTATGTTGTGTGTCTGGTTTGTCTATTTCTATGTTTGGCCTGATATGGTTCTCAAGCAGAGGCAGGTGTTAGTCATTGTCTCTGATTGGGAACCATATTTAGGTAGCCTGTTTTGTGTTGGGTTTTGTGGGTGATTGTTCCTGACTTTGTGTTTGTGGCACCAGATAGGACTGTTTCGGTTTTTTCACGGTTCTTGTTTTGTAGATTGTTGTATTTTCATTTTTATTAAAGATGTACAAAACTAACCACGCTGCATTTTGGTCCGCCTCTCCTTCACCAGAAGAAAACCGTTACAGTTGTCATCACATTTCCCTGATTAGTGAGGGTTATTATACAATTGTACACTTTTCTCACGTTCCAATAATTCATGGATTGAACAATTGAATATGGTAACTCTCAGGATGAATCGAACCACTGTATTTAAATGACCAATATATTTTGCGTGTAAAGGCTCTCCAAAATAGATTTCTTATCATTCATAAGTACTTTCCTCACCCTAAATACAAAAATATGCAAGATCAGACTATTTTTTTAAATCTACCAATTGGTGCTGGAGAGGAGATGAATATGTGTGTACTTACACGGCTTTCTTTAATTGATCCCTAATATTCTGAAACGCTCTCTCCATATAATCTAGTGAGTCTAAAATTCTAATTAAAGGTACACCAAATTTCAGGGGATGGCTTTATATAAAAGTACTGAAAATCCTATTGAACTTCACAAGATAATCTGTTGGCCAGCAAGTGGGGGGGTTTTCAGCGTTTGAAACACATTTATATAATGTGAGCAAGGGAACCACGCCTGCAAAGCCAGTTACGCACCAGAATAAGGTCAATCTGAATACCAACTACTGAGAAGTGCGCAGGAAAGGCCTTCTTATGAAGGACGTACATTTCCTAAGGCTGATTTGGGTTTACTATACATATGATAGGAGTCAGAGTTTGTGTCTGTTGACTGTCTGTTGTTATCTTCTCACAAATGTCAAATACAGTATATCAGCAGTTCGGACTTTATCCCGCCCTCTTGATGTTGAAATGTCAGTCCCCTGTACTCATCCTAACAATGGATTAAAGCTGAACAAATACTAAATTAATCTCAGACTTTTTTGTTGAGCACTACAACTCCTGCCTGCCTCAAATTAGTTATTTTGGAAGATTTTCTTGGTAATCTCTTTTTTGGGACTTGTCATTGTTGACGAGCACCCCTCCTACTTTTCTTTGTTTAGTGTTGTGCAGAGGCCTACCTGAACTCACATCCCTCCCTCTCTCAATAAATGTCTAGATTGTCAACATCTCTACTTTCAGAGCATGCTTTCATTTCTATTTGGGATGTTATATTCTTTGTTGAGGTCTCATAGTTGGTATCCAGTTGTGGCAAAAAGCTGATATCACCTCAGTCAGGGAAGAGCATGAGGTGGATTTGGAAAATAATAAGGTTTTGAAAGGGGAAAGGTTTAAGGAAGACTCACCTGTAACATCCTTTGTCAAATAGTGGAGTTTCAGTCCTGCTGAGAGTGAAAAAGCATCACAATGGCTTTCATTCTAGGTCTATTTTGGGCTGTACACCTGTCCGGTCTTCGGTGGAGGATATGTGAAGGATATATAAGTCTTGCTGGGCATGACAACATAGTAAATGAAAAAGGTCGACCATCTGACTGTCTTTTTCTCTCTCTATTCATCAGCTACGATAAGTATCTGAAGGCTGCGGTCTTCTCTCAATATTCATCATTCTCAAAGAATGATACTTGAAATGGTTAGCAATGGTAGAATGTTTTTGTGTCTGTTTCAGAGTTCAACCAGCAAATGGTCTGTATAATATACTTTCACTCGATGTTATCAGCAGCATATGGGGTACTGTAGCAAGCTAGAGTTTGTTTTCAAGATAAGCCATACAATATGTACTGCATGGTTTGGGTAATTGAAATGGATAGGGACTTCTTAGTTTCACAGTAAAGCCCCTCTGGAATGAGAGGATTCATATGTGTGTGTGTGTGTGTGTGTGTGTGTGTGTGTGTGTGTGTGTGTGTGTGTGTGTGTGTGTGTGTGTGTGTGTGTGTGTGTGTGTGTGTGTGTGTGTCTTATGTGTTTGGACTTTTCCCCCAACAGTTTTTTTTCTGGATAGACTTGAAAGTGGAGGATCAGGTGCCTTTGTCTGTGAGGGACTGTCAGGAGGATCCCTGCCTCTCTCTATCCAGTCTGCACAGCACACTGTAGTTTAATTGCTGTCCTCATCCTGTGAAAGTATTTATAGTGTGTGTGTGTGTGTGTGTGTGTGTGTGTGTGTGTGTGTGTGTGTGTGTGTTTCAGATTCTCGTGCTGTGTGCACGTCAGGCTCAGTTCATCTGTCTGACATGACATCACCCTCAATCAGACCTGAGTGTGAGTGAGGTTCCTGGAGGCAAAAGACTGACTGCTTGGGTTGAATCCTCATTTAAAAAGGGTGAGGGAGATGAATCAGCTTGTGTTAACACCACAAAATGGGAAATTACGTCCAAGATGGATCAATGAGCACTCGAAATCCAGAGCCCATAATTAGACATTTAGTAAAGGAATTATATAATTACGAATGTACTTTCATTTGTTTGCATAAACCATTAACTGAGCCAGTTCTTATCCTAAGTGATTAGGGCAAATAAAGAATCAGTCTTTCACAATATAATCAATTTGGAGCAAGAAAATATAATGAAAACGTTTTCTATCCATTTCTCACACACACATGAGAAAATAATTATCCTAAAATGTGCAGTTCTATACTGGACAGCTAGGCTGGATAGAATGGAACAACTGGCTTTGGTTGCTCAGCAACACATAGTTTCTCTTGTCAAAGATAGGAGGCATCGTCTGGGTGGCGCCCGACTTGTCCCTATATTTCTCTATACCAGGAAACTGTGGATGATCTGAGTTAATGATTAATCCTGACTTGGTGCTGTATATAAACACACCTGCTACATCTCCCACCATGTAATGTTTATAGTCTACAGATCTGCACCGTGCTGGTTGTTCGAAAAACCCATGTTGCGTGGGTTGCATGTAAAATGAGGTATCTTTCAGCTTGCATTTCCCCTCATCTCACCTGCAACCTTTGCATTCATTTCTACATAATAAATATTTTATTGGGGTCATTAAAAGCCACATGATATCATAGGAAAACGTCATCCTGTGACGTTTTTGAAAAAGATAAGATTCACAAGATATGATGCCTATGTCAAAACATTGCAGTCAATAGAAAAAGACGAGTGTCAAGCAAATTACTCTTACGTCAATACACAGCATTCATTGGGAAAAGTAAACATCAGCATCAACCAACTGAACATAACAGTCAATGGGAAAAGATTATCGTCAACCAATTGATAGTTAAGTCGACATATTGCGGTCAATGGGAAAAGATGAGTAACAACCAATTGACACTTATGTGAATAGATTGCAGTCAATGGGAAAAGAGGAGCATCAACCAAGTGATGCTTATGTCAATACATTGCATTCAATGGTAAAAATATGAGTATCATAGGGTTGACCCTTATGTGAGTACATAGCAGTCAAAGGGAAAAGATGACCCATTGAGCACATGCTGGTTTGACTGCATCACTGCCTTTTCTTTGTGAGAGGTATTGACATGTTGAAAGCACCAAACGGTCTATTCAATCAGCTAGTACACAGCTCAGACATCCATTCATACCTCACAAGACATGCCACCAGGAGTCTTTCCAGAATAGTCCCCAAGTCCAGAATAGACTCTGGGAAACGCACAGTACTATATAGAGCTATGTCTACTTGGAACTCTCTTCCACATCAAGTAGCTCAAGCGAGCAGTAAATCAGATAAGGAATACTGATAAAATAACACCTCACGGCACAACCCATGTTGTGAGGAGACACACACACAAGCATATGCACACACACTAACACACGCACTGTACACACATACACACACACATTGTAATATTGTAATATTGTAGTATTGTACGTTTTATATTGTACGTTTGTAGTTGGTCCACAGAGTGAAGGAAAAGCAGCCAACAAGTGCTCAGCATATGTGGGAACTCCTTTAAAACTTTTGGAAAAGCATTCCTCATGAAGCTGGTTGAGAGAATGCCAAGAGTGTACAAAGCCATCATCAAGGCAAAGGTTGGCTTTGAATCTAAAACATAAAATATATTTTGATTTATTTAAAACACTTTTTTGGTTACTACATGATTCCATATGTTTTATTTCATAGTTTTGATGTCTTCACTATTATTCTAAAATGTATAAAATAGTAAAAAATAAAGATTAAACCCTTGAATGATTAGGTGTGTCCAAACTTTTGATTGGTACTGTAGTTGTTCCACCTAGGTATCTTAAAATGAACGCACTAACTGTAAGTCGCTCTGGATAAGAACTTCTGCTAAATGACTAAAGTTTAAATGTAAGGCTGCCAATAATGTTGGACCTGACTGTATGTGATGGAAGAGAAATCTCCCATTAAGAAATAACTTAGCACTAACGGGATGATTCAGACCAGAGTTATGTTCATGTAAATGGACTTAATTCCCTTTTTATGCACTTTACTCTCTACTCATTTTCTGACCTTAAAACGTAGGCATGAGGTAACCCATGTTTCAGCCAGCTAATCTCTCAGGGTGGGGATCACATAAATGGAGGTGTGGCAGAGGTGTGTCAACAGATGTGCCGTATACTGACCTTGGCTAATTTCCTAATAATTACAACACCTTTACGTGCAATTAATTTGTTTACTTTTCTGTCACGTTTGTGTGGTTGTTCCTGAGGATCTCTAGCAATAGTGAATCATATTAGGCTAACGTTGTCACATCTGCTCCTGCCATGCCCTCTAGTGCTCATCCGGTGTCTCCTTGACCTCTCTCTCTCTCTCTCTGTGTGTGTGTGTGTGTTGTGTGTCGTGTGTGTGTGTGTGTGGGCGGAGACAGGTGTGCTGGAGTCAGAGCAGATCCCCACCAGCTGCAACCTGTTCCATAATCAAGACCTCTACAAATACTCAGTCCTGCCACTTCCACACTGCCAGATCTCAATCTCTGCCCATTCTGCCCACTCTGACCCTGGTCCCTGTCTTAAGTCCGACGCCTCGTCAGTCCTGCTACTCTGTCCTGGATTCCCCGCTCTATGCTCCTATGGATTCCCCTCCGAACGTGCTTACCCTGTCCACACACCTCTCGCTCCAGCCTCAGCCTCCACACCTGGTTTCCAGCAACCCACCTGAGCTTCCCCTGGCCTGCACTCAATCTTACACCGTGTTTCAATAAATACCATGGTTACCTCATCCCAGTCTCCTCGTCTGAGTCTGCTTTTGGGTTCAAATGTTCAGCTCCGCGTGACAAACGTATGACAGGTTGTGTAATAATTTGAATCATTATGGAACACAGACCATACGGAGCAGTTTAAAACTGGAGCCTGACGCAATGTTAAGGACGACTGGACCGTTGTCATCACAGTTCCTTGATTAGTGAGGATTATTATACAATTGTACAGGTGTCTTTTATACAGGTAACGAGATCAAACAGGTGCAGTTAATACAGGTAATGAGTGGAGAACAGGAGGGCTTCTTAAAGAAAAACTAACAGGTCTGTGAGAGCCGGAATTCTTACTGGTTGGTAGGTGATCAAATACTTATGTCATGCAATAAAATGCAAATTAATTACTTAAAAATCATACAATGTGATTTTCTGAATTTTTGTTTTAGATTCCGTCTCTCACAGTTGAAGTGTACCTATGATAAAAATTACAGACCTCGACATGCTTTGTAAGTAGGAGAACCTGCAAAATCGGCAGTGTATCAAATACTTGTTTTCCCCACTGTATTCTAGTGAGTCTGCCGACTATATTCTAGACTATATTCTAATTTAAGGTACACCAAATTTAAAGGGATGGCTTCATATAAATGTACTGAACACCCCATTGAATGAAAACTCCACAAGATAATATGTTGGCCAGCAAGTGGGAGGGTTTTCAGGGTTTGAATTACATTTATATAGCGTGAGCAATGGAACCACGCCTGCAAAGCCAGTTACGCACCTAAATAGGGTCAATCTGAAAACGAACCACTGAGAAGTGCGCAGGAAAGGCGTGCTTATGAAAGAAAAACATTTCCTAAGGCTGATTTGGGTTTACTACACATATGATGTTAGTCCCCTGTACTCATCCTAACAATGGATTAATGCTGAATAAATACTAAATTAATGTCTGCCTTTTTTGTTGAATGCTACAACTCCTGCCTGCCTCAAATAAGTTATTTTGGAAGTTTTTCTTGGTAATCTCTTTTTTGGGACTTGTCATTGTTGACGAGCACCCCTCCTACTTTTCTTTGTTTAGTGTTGTGCAGAGGCCTACCTGAACTCACATCCCTCCCTCTCTCAATAAATGTCTAGATTGTCAACATCTCTACTTTCAGAGCATGCTTTCATTTCTATTTGGGATGTTATATTCTTTATTGAGGTCTCATAGTTGGTATCCAGCTGTGGCAAAAAGCTGATATCACCTTAGTCAGGGAAGAGCATGAGGTGGATGTGGAAAAAAATAAGGTTTTGAAAGGGGAAAGGTTTAAGGAAGACTCACCTGTAACATTCTTTGTCAAATAGTGGAGTTTCGGTCCTGCTGAGCTTTGGCTTTGGCTTTGGCTGAGCAATGGCTTTAACATGAAATGTACGAAGGCTTCCTGTCATTCTAGGTCTATTTTGGGCTGTACACCTGTCCGGTCTTCGGTGGAGGATATGTGAAGGATATATAAGTCTTGCTGGGCATGACAACATAGTAAATGGAAAAGGTCGACCATCTGGCTGTCTTTTTCTCTCTCTATTCATCAGCTACGATAAGTATCTGAAGGCTGCAGTCTTCTCTCAATATTCATCATTCTCAAAGAATGATACTTGAAATGGTTAGCAATGGTAGAATGTTTTTGTGTCTGTTTCAGAGTTCAACCAGCAAATGGTCTGTATAATATACTTTCACTCGATGTTATCAGCAGCATATGGGGTACTGTAGTAAGCTAGAGTATGTTTTCAAGATAAGCCATACAGTATGTACTGCATGGTTTGGGTAATTGAAATGGATAGGGACTTCTTAGTTTCACAGTAAAGCCCCTCTGGAATGAGAGGATTCATATGTGTGTGTGTCTTATATGTTTGGACTTTTCCCCCAACATTTTTTTTTCCTGGATATACTCGAAAGTGGAGGATCAGGTGCCTTTGTCTGTGAGGGACTGTGAGGAGGACCAGTGCCTCTCTCTATCCAGTCTGCACAGCACACTGTAGTTTCATTGCTGTCCTCATCCTTTGACATTATTTAGGGGATGTGTGTGTGTGTGTGTGTGTGTGTGTGTGTGTGTGTGTGTGTGTGTGTGTGTGTGTGTGTGTGTGTGTGTGTGTGTGTGTGTGTGTGTGTGTGTGTGTGTGTGTGTGTGTGTGTGTGTGTTTTTTCAGGTTCTCGTGCTGTGTGCACATCAGGCTCAGTTCATCTGTCTGAATGACATCGCCCTCAATCAGACCTGAGTGTGAGTGAGGTTCCTGGAGGCAAAAGACTGACTGATTGGGTTGAATCCTCATTAAAAAGGGCGAGGGTGATCAATCAGCTTGTGTTTACACCACAAAATGGGATATTACGTCCAAGATGGATCAATGAGCCCTCGAAATCCAGAGCCCATAATTAGACATTTAGTAAAGTAATTATATCATTACGAATGAACTTCCATTTGTTTGCATAAACCATTAACTGAGCCAGTTCTTATCCTAAGTGATTAGGGCAAATAAAGAATCAGTCTTTCACAATATAATCAATTTGGAGCAAGAAAATATAATGAAAACATTTTCTATCCATTTCTCACACACACATGAGAAAATAATTATCCTAAAATGTGCAGTTCTATACTGGACAGCTAGGCTGGATAGAATGGAACAACTGGCTTTGGTTGCTCAGCAACACATAGTTTCTCTTGTCAAAGATAGGAGGCATCGTCTGGGTGGCGCCCGACTTGTCCCTATATGTCTCTATATCAGGAAACTGTGGATGATCTGAGTTAATGATTAATCCTGACTTTGCGCTGTATATAAACACACCTGCTACATCTCCCACCAGGTAATGTTTATAGTCTACAGATCTGCACCGTGCTGGTTGTTCGAAAAACCCATGTTGCGTGGGTTGCGTGTAAAATGAGGTATCGGTCAGCTTGCATTTCCCCTCATCTCATCTTCCAACATTTGCTTTAATTTCTACATAATAAATATTTAATTGGGGTCATTAAAGCAACATGATATCATAGGAAAACATCATCTTGTGACGTTTTGAAAAAGATAAGGTTCAAAACATTGCAGTCAATAGAAAAAGATGAGCGTCAACCAAATGACTCTTACGCCAATACACATCATTCATTGGGAAAAGTAAACATCAACCAACTGAAGCTTTTATCAATACATAGCAGTCAATGGGAAAACTGTCTGTTCAATCAGCTAACACACAGCTCAGGCACCCATTCATACCTCACAAGACATGCCACCAGGGGTGGTCTTTTCACAGTCCCCATGTCCAGAATAGACTCTGGGAAACGCACAGTACTATATAGAGCTATGTCTACTTGGAACTCTCTTCCACATCAAGTAGCTCAAGTGAGCAGTAAATCAGATAAGGAATACTGATAAAATAACACCTCACGGCACAACCCATGTTGTGAGGAGACACACACACAAGCATATGCACACACACACTAACACACGCACTGTACACATACACATTGCAATATTGTAATATTGTATTATTGTAGTATTGTACATTTTATATTGTACATTTGTAGTTGGACCACAGAGTGAAGGAAAAGCAGCAAACAAGTGCTCAGCATATGTGGGAACCCCTTAAAAACTTTTGGAAAAGCATTCCTCATGAAGCTGGATCTAAAACATAAAATATATTTAGATTTATTTAACACTTTTTGGTTACTACATGATTCCATATGTGTTATTTCATTTAGTTTTATTTTCATTCTAAAATGTATATAAACAAAATGTATATAAAATGTATATATAAAATGTATATAGTAAAAATAAGGATTAAACCCTTGAATTAGTAGGTGTGTCCAAACTTTTGATTGGTACTGTATTTGTTCCACTTAGGTATCTTATGATGAACACACTAACTGTAAGTCGCTATGGATAAGAGCATCTGCTAAATGACTAAAATGTCAATATAATTGTGGCAATAATTTTGGACCTGAGTGTGATGGAAAGGAAATCTAAACTCCAATTAAGAAATAAGTACTAACACGACGATTCAGACCAGAGTTATTCCCATGTAAATGGAACCTAAATTCCCTTTTTATTCCCTTTTTTCTATACTCATCTTTGACCTTAAAACGTAGGCATGAGGTAACGCATGTATCAGCCAGCTAATATCTCATGGTGGGGATCACATAAATGGAGGTGTGGCAGAGGTGTGTCAACAGATGTGCCGTATTCTGACCTTGGCTTTACGAGCGTTGAATTAGTTTACCTCTCTGCCACGTTTGTGTGGTTGTTCCTGAGATATCTAGCTATAGTGAATCATATTAGGTTAACATATTCCAGGTTGTGTAATAATTTGAATCATTATGGAACACAGACCATACGGAGCAGTTTAAAACTGGAGCCTGACGCAATGTTAAGGACGACTGGACCGTTGTCATCACAGTTCCTTGATTAGTGAGGGTCATTATACAATTGTACACTTTTCTCACGTACCAATAATTCATGGATTGAACAATTGAATATGGTAACTTTCAGGATGAATCGAACCACTGTATTTTCTAATTGACCAATATATTTTGTGCGTAGAGGCTCTACAAACAAGTTTTTTTTAAATTATTTTTTAAATACTTTCCTAACCCTAAATACAATAAAGAAGATCAGAGTACTTTTAAATTGACCAATTGGTGCTGAACATAGACAAATACGTGTGTACTTACATGGCTTTCTTTAATTGATCCCTAATATTCTGAACAGTTCTCTCAATATATTCTAGTGAGTCTGTAGACTAAATTCTAATTTAAGGTACACCAAATTTAAAGGGATGGTGTCACACCCTGACCTTAGTATTCTTTGTTTTCCTTGTTATTTTGGTTAGGTCACGGTGTGACATGGGTGATGTTATTGTTTTTTGTCTTGTCTTGGGGTTTTTGGATGTTTATGGGGCTGTTTCCTTTCTAGGTAAATTGTATGTCTATGGTTGCCTAGATTGGTTCTCAATTAGAGGCAGCTGTCTATCGTTGTCTCTGATTGGGAACCATATTTAGTGGGTACTTGGTGGGTGATTGTCTATGTCTATGTTGGTTGCTTGTGTCAGCACAGTTCTTATTATAGCTTCACGGTCATGTATTGTTTTTGTGTTCAGTGGTCAGTGCTTTCTTTAATTAAAACATCATCATGAACACATGCCACGCTGCATTTTGGTCCGCTTCTTACGAAGATCGTGACAGATGGCTTTATGTAAATAAGCCTTTTGAATGAAAACTCCATAAGATAATGTGTTGGCCAACAAGTGGGAGGGTTTTCAGCATTTGAATTACATTTATATAGTGTGAACAAGGGAACCACGCCTGCAAAGCCATTTACGCACCAGAATAAGGTAGATCTGACTACCAACTACAGAGAAGTGCGCAGGAAAGGCCTTCTTATGAAAGACGTACATTTCCTAAGGCTGATTTGGGTTTACTATACATATGATAGGAGTCAGAGTTTGTATCTGTTGACTTTGTTGTTAGTCTGCATGTCAGTTGTTATCTCCTCACAAATGTCAAATACAGTATATCAGCATTTCGAAAGGCATTCCTCATGGATGCCTTTCCCTCATGGCGCCAGAGGGGATGGCTGCCATTTTATGTGCTCTTGTTTGTACCGTCTCTTATGACCGAAAAGAGCTTCTGGACATCAGAACAGCGATTACTCACCTTGAACTGGACAAAATCATTTTTCTTTAATGAGTCGGACGAGAGGGATTTACTCCAGACACCCAACGAGGCCCTCATCAGTAGGAGAAAAAGACAGAGATATTGCGGATGGAGATTGGGCTGCCTTGTAAGGATCTGAGGAGTGGCTAATCTGCCTTTGCCATCTGTACTATTGGCCAACATACAATCGCTGGATACTAAAGTGGACGAACTACAAGCACGTGTATCCCACCAACGGGATATTCAAACTGTAACATCTTGTTTCACTGAGTCGTGGCTGAACGACGACATGAATAGCATACAGCTGGCGGGTTACACACATTATCGGCAGGATAGAATAGCAGACTCTGGTTACACAAGGGTTGACGGTCTATGTATATTTAGAAACAACAGTTTGTGAACGATATCTAAGGAGGTCTTGAGGTTTTGCTCGCCTGAGCTAGAGTATCTCATGATAAGCTGTAGACCACACTATCTACAAATAGACTTTTCATCTATATTGTTCGTAGCTGTCTATTTGCCACCACAAACCGATGCTGGCACTAAAACCGCACTCAATGAGCTGTATATGGCCATAAGCAAACAGGAAAACGCTCATCCAAAGGCGGCACTCCTAGTGGGCAGGAACTTTAATAATGCACGGAAACTTAAATCCATTTCACCTCATTTCTACCTGTAAGGACAGACACTGGTAGACAAGAAGCAAGTTCAGGGAGTGAACATATAGTAAAAATGGACATGAAACAAAACACGGATAGCGTCTGGACAGGGGAAACCCTTGAATGAGGCGTCCCTGCTCGGGGAGCCGAGGAATGAGTGACAGACGAGCTGGCTGAGGTGTGGCAGCCCGATGAGGCGTGGGAGCCTGATGAACCTGCTGAGGCATGATGTGGGGTGGGAGCCTGCCGACCCAACAGAGGCAAGGAAACCTCTCTGGCCAGCTTAGCCGTGGAAGCCGACAAGCCAGCTAAGGCAACCCCCGGTTCCTTCGGGCAGCGGCACCTGGTCCCGATGTCACCAAACAAAACAAAAAACAAAACTCCCTGATACTTCCAATATTGGTGTCAGCATTCTGTAAGGACAGATGCTGGGAGACGAGAAGCAAGTACAGAGAGTGAATATTTTAATAAATAACGGTCATGAAACAAAACGCAGACAGCATCTGGACAGGGGAAACAAAACAACATTAATGCTGAGACTGGGATCAAACTGAGGAACAGATAGATATAGAGGGGGCAATCAACAAAGTGAAGAGTCCAGGTGAGTCCAATGAAGCTCTGATGCGCGTAATGATGGTGAAAGGTGTGCATAATGATGGGCAGCCTGGTGCCCTTGAGCTTCAGAGAGGTGGAGTGGAGGCAGGTGTGAAAATACCGACCCCTCTAGCATGTTAAATATAAAACCAGATGAAAAAAACCTTAGACCACATTTACTCCACACACAGAGACGTGTACAAAGCTCTCCCTCGCCCTCCATTAGGCAAATCTGGCCATAATTCTATCCTCCCGATTCCTGCTTACAAGCACAAGCAAAAGCAGGAAGCACCAGTGACTCGGTCAAAAAAAACTGGTCAAATGAAACTGATGCTAAGCTACAGGACTGTTTTGCTAGCACAGACTGCAATATGTTCCGGGATTCTTCTAGATCAAAATCAAATTTATTTATATAGCCCTTCGTACATCAGCTGATATCTCAAAGTGCTGTACAGAAACCCAGCCTAAAACCCCAAACAGCAAGCAATGCAGGTGTAACGGTTTTCCTCCTCTTCTGAGGAGGAGTAGGAAGGATCGGACCAATATGCAGCGTGGTAAGTGTTCGTCATTTCAATCAATAGCACTGAACACTAAAAATACAAAGTAACAAAAAGAACAACCGAAACAGTTCCGTTTGGTAAACTACATACAAAGACAGAAAACAACAACCCACAAATCATAGTGGGAAAACAGGCTGCCTAAGTATGGTTCTCAATCATAGACAACGATTGCAAGCTGACTCTGATTGGGAACCATACCAGGCCAAACACATAGAAATAGAAAACCTAGAAAACACAACATAGAATGCCCACCCCAAATCACGCCATGACCAAACTAAAACAGAGATAAAAAAGGAACTAAGGTCAGGACGTGACAGCAGGTATAGAAGCACGGTGGCTAGGAAAAACTCCCTGGAAAGGCCAAAACCTAGGAAGAAACCTAGAGAGGAACCAGGCTATGAGGGGTGGCCAGTCCTCTTCTGGCTGTGCCGGGTGGAGATTATAACAGAACATGGCCAAGATGTTCAAATGTTCATAAATGACCAGCATGGTCAAATAATAATAATCACAGTAGTTGTCAAGGGTGTAGCAAGTTAGCACCTCAAGAGTAAATGTCAGTTGGCTTTTCATAGCCGATCATTAAGAGTATCTCTACCACTCCTGCTGTCTCTAGAGAGTTGAAAACAGCAGGTCTGGGACAGGTAGGACGTCCGGTGAACAGGTCAGGATTCCATAGCCGCAGGCAGAACAGCTGAAACTGGAGCAGCAGCATGACCAGGTGGACTGGGGACAGCAAGGAGTTGTCATGCCAGGTAATCCTGAGGCATGGTCCTAGGGCTCAGGTCCTCCGAGAGAGAGAAAGAAAGAGAAAGAGAGAATTCACACAGGACACTGGATAAGACAGGAGAAGTACTCCAGATATAACAAACTGACACTAGCCCCCCGACACATAAACTACTGCAGCATAAATACTGGAGGCTGAGACAGGAGGGGTCAGGAGACACTGTGGCCCCATCCGATGATACCCCCGGACAGGGCCAAACAGGAAGGATATAAACCCACCCACTTTTCCAAAGCACAGCCCCCACACCACTAGAGGGATATCTTCAACCACCAACTTACCTGAGACAAGGCCGAGCATAGCCCACAAAGATCTCCGCCACGGCACAACCCAAAGGGGGGGGGGGGGGGGGGGGGGGGGGGGGGGGGCAACCCAGACGGGATGATCACGTCAGTGACTCAACCCACTCAAGTGACGCACCCTTCCTAGGGACGGCATGAAAGAGCACAAGTAAGCCAGTGACTCAGCCCCTGTAATAGGGTTAGAGGCAGAGAATCCCAGTGGAGAGAGGGGAACTGGCCAGGCAGAGACAGCAAGGGCGGTTCGTTGCTCCAGAGCCTTTCCGTTCACCTTCACACTCCTAGGCCTGCCTACACTCAATCATATGACTCACTGAAGAGATGAGTCTTCAGTAAAGACTTAAAGGTTGAGACCGAGTCTGCGTCTGTCACATGGGTAGGCTCTATAGGAGAAAGCCCTTTCTCCAGCTGTTTGCTTAGAAATTCTAGGGACAATTAGGAGGCCTGCGTCTTGTCACCGTAGCGTACGTGTAGGTATGTATGGCAGGACCAAATCAGAGAGATAGGTAGGAGCAAGCCCATGTAATGCTTTGTATGTTAGCAGTAAAACCTTGAAATCAGCCCTTGCCTTAACAGGAACCCAGTGTAGGGAGGCTAGCACTGGAGTAATATGATACATTTTTTTGGTTCTAGTCAGGATTCTAGCAGCCGTATTTAGCACGAACTGAAGTTTATTTAGTGCTTTATCCGGGTAGCCGGAAAGTAGAGCATTGCAATTCTAGATGGCATTGAGGAGTACATCACATCGGTCACTGGCTTCATCAATAAGTACATTGATGACCTCATCTCCACAGTGACTGTACATACATACCCCAACCAGAAGCCATGGATTACAGGCAACATCCACACTGAGTTAAAGGGTAGAGCTGCCGCTTTCAAGGAGCGGGTCTCTAACCCAGAAGCTTACATGAAATCCCGCTATGCCCTCCGACAAACCATCAAACAGGCAAAGCGTCAATATAGGGCTAAGATCTAATCGTACTACACCTGCTCTGATGCTCGTTGGATGTGGCAGTGCTTGCAAACTATTACAGACTACAAAGAGAAGCACAGCTGCAAGCTGCCCAGTGACACAAGCCTACTAGACGAGCTAAATTACTTATATGCTCGCTTCGAGGCAAGTAACACTGAAACATGCATGAGAGCATCAGCTGTTCCAGACGACTGTGTGACCACACTCTCCGTAGTTAATGTGAATAAGACCTTTAAACAGGTCAACATTCACAAGGCTGCAGTGCCAGATGGATTGCTAGTACATGTACTCTGAGCATGCGTTGACCAACGGGAAGTTAGAAATCTCTCCCTTCTGAGTCTGTAATACCAACATGTTTCAAGCAGACCAACATGTTTTAAGTCTCTCCCTGTGCCCAAGAACACCAAGGTAACCTACCTAAATGACTACCGACCCATAGCACTCACATCTGTAGCCAAGAAGTGCTTTGAAAGGCTGGTCATGGCTCACATCAACACCATTATCCCAGAAACCCTAGACCCACTCCAATTTGCATACTGCCCCAACAGATCCACAGATGATGCAATCTCTATTGCAACACACACTGCCCTTTCCCACCTGGACAAAAGGAACACCTATCTGAGAATGATATTCATTGACTATAGCTCACCGTTCAACACCATAGTGCCTTCAAAGCTCATCACTAAGCTAAGGACCCTGGGACTAAACACCTCCCTCTGCAACTGGACTTCCTGACGGGCCTCCCCCAGGTGGTAAGGGTAGGTAACAACACATCTGATCCTCAACACGGGGGCCCCTCAGAGGTGCGTGCTCAGCCCACTCCTGTACTCCCTGTTCACTCATGACTGCATGACCAGGCACAACTCCAACAACATTATTAAGTTTGGCGATGACACAACAGTGTCACACAACAGTGTCATCGCCTGATCACTGACAACGACGAGCCAGCAAGTTAGGGAGGAGGTCAGAGACCTGGCCGTGTGGTGCCAGGACAACAACCTCTCCCTCAACATGATCAAAACAAAGAAGAAGATTGTGGATGACAGGAAAAGGAGGACCGAGCACCCCCCCATTCTCATCGACTGGGCTGTAGTGGAGCAGGTTGAGAGGTTCAAGTTCCTAGGTGTCCACATCCCAATACATCCTCAACATGGTGCTTCATTCTCTCCCTGCAATTACACAAAAACACTATCTTCCATTCTCTGTAGAATGGGCAATTCTTAACGTAAACTTGAAATTGTTATAGAGTGTCCTCAGGAGGCAGTACATTTTTTTATTTTTTTTTATTTTTTTTTGACCTTTATTTAACCAGGTAGGCAAGTTGAGAACAAGTTCTCATTTACAATTGCGACCTGGCCAAGATAAAGCAAAGCAGTTCGACAGATACAACGACACAGAGTTACACATGGAGTAAAACAAACATACAGTCAATAATACAGTATAAACAAGTCTATATACAATGTGAGCAAATGAGGTGAGAAGGGAGGTAAAGGCAAAAAAGGCCATGGTGGCAAAGTAAATACAATATAGCAAGTAAAACACTGGAATGGTAGTTTTGCAATGGAAGAATGTGCAAAGTAGAAATAAAAATAGTGCAAAGGAGCAAAATAAATAAATAAATAAAAATTAAATACAGTTGGGAAAGAGGTAGTTGTTTGGGCTAAATTATAGGTGGGCTATGTACAGGTGCAGTAATCTGTGAGCTGCTCTGACAGTTGGTGCTTAAGGCTAGTGAGGGAGATAAGTGTTGAATTGAATTCCAGCTTCCTGCAATTACAGGAAGTGACTTAATTGGGGGTCATAGGGGCGGTTTCAAAGCATTACAAAGGTAGAATCTTTCCAAATGTTACATATTTGTGACCAGGAGACCATCATGACCCAGCATACGAATTCTGAAGAGGATATTGGTCAAAACATTTGTTGACTTGAAACTTGAAACTGTTTGTGTTTGTCTGTCTGTGTGCCTGTCTATCTGCCTACCCGTCTGTCTGTCCTGTGTGTCTTCCTGTCTGTCCTGCATGTCTGCCTGCCTGCCTGTCTGTCACCTATGTATCTGTCTGTCTGCCCACCCGCCTGCCTGCATGTCTGTCTGTTGGTCTGTCTCTCTGTCTGTCTGCCTGACATAAGCTTCAAACCTGTGACACTCATCTTTTCCCATTGAGTTAAATGTATTGACATAAGCATCAGTTGGTTGACGCTCATCTTTCCCCATTGAATGCATAGTATTGACATGAGCATGTTGTGATACTTATCTTTTTGAAAAAACTTTACAAGATGTGGCTGATAATGGGCTGTGAAAATATAAATACAGTTCGGTGTTTGGGGCTCCTGAGTGGTGCAGCGGTCTAAGGCACTGCATCGCAGTGGTTCAAATCCAGGCTGCATCACATCCGGCAGTGATTGAGAGTCCCGTAGGGTGGCGCACAATTGTCCCAGCGTCGTCTGGGTTTGGCCCGGGGTAGGCCGCCTTTGTAAATAAGAATTTGATCTTCACTGACTTGCCTAGTTAAATAAAGGTTAGAAAAATACAAATAAAATAAAAAGATGAGTATGACTGAGAATGAGATTGATTTAGCTTAACTCATGCATGCCTGTACATTCATACTGAACAAAATATAGTTTTGTTTCAAAGGTGATAGGTTCATCTTTGTTTTGGTTCTTGGTAAAATACTTAACTTTGAAATTAAGAGTAGGCAACTTACAGTACATGTATATTTCCTCTACTTATCTTTGTTGGGAAACAGCAAAGTGTGACAAGGCTACCTACCACTAAACACCAAGTAGATGGTTTCGAATTAAGGCTTGGTTGTGGTGTGCTGTGTGTACATGAAGTGATTCAAGTTTCCTGTGGTCTATGTGACCCAGGAGTGCCCCGACAGGAGGGGGCTAAATGACCCCAAAGCCCCGAACATCCATATGGCACATTTCACATGACAGGGACAGAATCTGGACCAGTGACTGCAAAAATACACACAAAACGTGTATGACGCATCAAGCAGCTGAGCGATAGCTCCTGTACATTGAGAACACTTTCTCTTCAAGTTAGATCTGACACGGAGCATTTCCTGTAGGCACATGTCACTCTGAAGTAGCTGCACTTCCCTTCCTGCAATTATACAGTAAGCTCCTCAATGATGAATATTGTCATTTTGACATGGATTGCTTTCTACTCCTGTGGCTTTTCACTCTCCTTGGGCAGGCGTCTATTGCTTACACACTACTTCTCTTTGTATTCCTATGTGGGCCCGAGAGCAACAAGCTGGGATTACATGCCCTCTTTCACGCCATGTTCTCTTTCTATCTGTTCACCATTTGATTTGCACGATGACGGTAACATTAGCCTCCACTGATTCTCTATCGCTTTAGTCACAGTCTGCATCATGTACATTATCAGCGGGTGGCTATTTCCATCGACTCCATCCTAGTCTTAGCGTTGATTTGGCTGCTTTCCAAGACAGATTCTCCACTTGGCTTCTTTGACAATTACAAGATTGATATGTCACTTCACCGCCAGCAGATCCCAGAACAACAAGCTTGCTATCATGCAGAGACAACACTGAGTGTTTATGAGATGGCGCCGTTATCGTTTCTACCCGTACCACAGGGCTGCTCCCTGCCGTAAACAATATAGCATGTTTTATAGTAGCATACAGTAGCTTTTATCTCCCCATATCTCTTTTACAGCACATCACAGCCCAGTACAGCAGGTTCAGTCTAAATGTACTAAATCCAATAAATAAAAGATCTCTCCTGTTCATAAAGCACATATAGTGGCAGCACTCAGGCTTGATTTAACGCTGTGAAATAGAGCTAGAGCTCTTATTGTTTATGCCAGAGCGGCAGGTAGCCTAGTGGTTAGGAGTGTTTGGTCCAGTAAACAAGAGGTTGCTGGTATGAATCCCTGAGCCAACTACGTGAAACATATGTCCATGTTCCCTTGAGGAAGGCACTTAACCCTCCTTTAAGTCGCTCTGGATAAGAGTGTCTGCTAAAGGACAAAACTTGAAATATACTGTATCCCATTGTGGTTTGGGAAGAAACAATAACAGAGC
This sequence comes from Oncorhynchus kisutch, assembly GCF_002021735.2. NCBI lineage: Eukaryota > Metazoa > Chordata > Actinopteri > Salmoniformes > Salmonidae > Oncorhynchus > Oncorhynchus kisutch. The sequence goes on along the minus strand of NC_034175.2, from coordinate 27,277,691 downwards.
CTAGATTTATGGTGCTTTCAAAACAAAACACAAAAAAAAGTTGAGTCATGATGATATCAGTGATTTATGGTGCTTTCAAAACAAAACACAAAAAAAAGTTGAGTCATGATGATATCAGTTTCTAGGTCGTAGCTCTAGAAAGAGGCCCGAGTTCCCGATTTAAAATTCCGAGTTGGATGAAAGTTCAAAACTTATTTTTCCAGTCGTGGCTCGTTTTTCCCGAGATCCAAGTTGTCTTGACCTCACTAAAGTCAGATTTTGCAGTTCCGAGTTAACAGTTGTTTTGAGCTCAGCACAAATCATGCTTCATTGACAAGGCTGTGATGAATGTTTATAATTTTATACTAGGAGAAGAGACCCTTAATATTAGACTTGGGACCACACAGCCACTCCACTGAATAGCAGGCTAATGATTGCTTTGCAATGCTTGCAGTTAGCCACGGATTCCTTCCAAACCACTCATTGTTTAAATTTTGATTTTCAACTTGTTGTGTGATGTTTATGTCCAATGGCCGATGAGCACGGATGCATTTTATCTATAATTTCTCTTCATTATTTCTCTTCATATGACAAGAATTGAAAAGGATTTGCAAGTAGATTGTCGACTTGATTCATGATGATGACTGATAGCTAAGATTTTGAAAGTATGATGTTGACATGATCAGTCCAATCAAAGCTACTGTAGATATATATTTGTCACCTTTATTTAACCAGATAGGCCAGTTGAGAACAAGTTATCATGTACAACTAAGACCTGGCCAAGATAAAGCAAAGCAGTGTGACAAAAACAACAACACAGAGTTACACATGGGATTAACAAACACAGTCAATAACACAATAGAAAAATCTGTATACAGTGTGTGCAAATGTAAGGCAATAAATAGGCCGTAGTTGCGAAGAAATTACAATTTAGCAATTAACACTGGAGTGATAGATGTGCAGATGAGGATGTGCAAGTAGAAACACTGGTGTGCAAAAAAGCAGGAAAACAAAAACAAATATGGGGATGAGGTAGGTAGTTGGTTGGATGGGCTATTTACAGATGGGCTGTGTACAACTGCAGCGATCGGTAAGCTGCTCTGACAGCTGATGCTTAAAGTTAGTGAGGGAGATATAAGTCTCCAACTTCAGTGATTTTTGCAATTAGTTTCAGTCATTGACAGCAGAGAACTGGAAGGAAGGGGGCCAAAGGAGGTGTTGGTTTTGGGGATGACCAGTGAAATATACCTGCTGGAGCACGTGCTACGGGTGGGTGTTGCTATGGTGACCAGTGAGCTGAGATAAGGTGGAGCTTTACCTATCAAAGACTTATAGATGACCTGGAGCCAGTAGGTTTGGCTACAAATATGTAGCAAGAATTAGCCAACGAGAGCATACAGGTCACAGTGGTGGGTAGTATATGGGCCTTTGGTGACAAAATGGATGGCACTGTGATAGACTACATCCAATTTGCTGAGTAGAGTGTTGGAGGCAATTTTGTAAATGACGTCGCCAAAGTCAAGGATCGGTAGGATAGTCAGTTTTACGAGGGTATATTTGGCAGCATGGAGGCTTTGTTGCGAAATAGGAAGCCGATTCTAGATTTAATTTTGGATTGGAGATGCTTAATATGAGTCTGGAAGGAGAGTTTACAGTCTAGCCAGACACCTAGGTATTTATAGTTGTCCACATATTCTAAGTCAGAACCGTCCAGAGTAGTGATGCTAGTCGGGCGGGCGGGTAGCGATCGGTTGAAGAGCATGCATTTCGTTTAACGTGATAACGTGATTTGAAGTAATTTTATCTGTGTCCAATGACCTTGAGCCTTGGATGGGCACTTCTAATGTAACTCTATGGCAGCACCCAAGGGGCTTGAATTTTAGAGATCTACCCTTAGACTTGGCGATGACGTAGTATCCCCATGAGTGACAGAACACTGGGCCAATCACAGCGGATATATTTTATATATCACTATCATGCACACGCACCCTCACACATAAGGATGGCTCTGTTGCGGAAAGACTGATTGTAATGGATACGTGCTGGTGGCAGGGAAGTCCCCTTGAATGATTAGGTGTTCTAAAACCTTTGACCGGTAGTGCATATATTGAATCAGTAGGTGTGTCCAAACTTTTGACTGGCACTGCATATATTTTTTTAAATAGCTATATACAATACAATTGAGGTGATGGCGTTGGAAATGCTTTTGGGTGTTAATCAGCTCCTGTTCTGTAGGGGGAACTATGTGCTCTTTTTAAAGGACGGGTCCCAATCTTTCAAAGGCTCTAGGATCCAGGTGGACAGTGGTGTTCTGCCAGTCACTGGGGATGACAAAAGACCACACCTATAAAAATGATCAGATACTCAACAAGAAGTTCTGATTTCACTATTACTGAAAAAGGACCCAGGTGGTGAATATAAATATCCAGTCCATTAAAAACATTGGTGGCCTCTTACACCTCAGTTTTGTGATGCAAAAATTCTTGAAAATTAAATTGCGCATAGAATTAAAAAGGTATTGTCGGACATTATTCATCCTAATCAGACAGTTTTTGGATATGGATACAATGGATACATTGGAAATAATATGTGAGTTGTTTCAGGAAACTACTTAACAGGAGAGCCATTTGAACGTAAAAATTTTTTAAATAAAAATTTGTTTTTTTTTGCAAAAGTGCCTTCTGGCACAAGTGAACTATCATGTGCCTTAATAACAATCTTGTATTCCATCTGTAAATACGAATACATTTTTAAAATTATGTGCCTAGTTGGTTTAGCAATGGAAAAAGACAGCAACCATGATTGGCTGAGATAATGAGTGGGCTGGAGAGATGAGTTTGGATTGTTGTCACGCCCTGGCCTTAGTATTCTGTGTTTTCGTTATTATTTTGGTTAGGCCAGGGTGTGACATGGGGATTTATGTGGTTTGTTTTGTCTGAGGTTGTTTGTAGGTATGGGATTGTGGTTAGAGTAGTACTCTAGGTAAGTCTATGGTTGCCTAGAGTGGTTCTCAATCAGAGGCAGGTGTTTATCGTTGTCTCTGATTGGGAACCATATTTAGGCAGCCATATTATTTAGGTCTCTTGTGGGTGATTGTTCCTGTCTTTGTGGCACAAGATAGGACTGGTTTGGTTTTTTCTTGTTTTGTAGTTGTTGTATTTTCATCTTTATTAAATATGTACAAAACTAACCACGCTGCATTTTGGTCCGCCTCTCTTTCACCAGAAGAAAACCGTTACAATTGGTCTGCCATGTAACATGCTTCTGTCTATAACATGAGCTGGTCAGTATGGAGAGGTAATCTTTTCTAACGCAGCTATTTTTTAAAGATATCACTGGAGGACTGAGTTTTGAAATCAGTGGAATTAGAGAATGATAGCTAAGGAGAAAATTCTGGCATTAGATTGCACATATGAAGACAGAGTTGAAAAGAGAACACACAGAAGGCTGTTGTATAAAATATCTGTCTCCAGATTACATCTTCAAACTAAGGGCAACCATGGCATCCATGTAAAATAGTCTAGCTAGCTACATTTTCAGTGTACTGTTAGCTAGCTAGCTAACGTTAACTGGCTGTCTTGCTAGCTAACGTTACGTGTTTGATCTGTGCAGTAATATTAGAGTCTCAGGGGCATTTGCTTTGCTAGTTATAGCCTAATGTTAGCTAGCTAACATTGAACCTGGTTGGTTAGCTACCTGCAGATTCAGATAGTTTTGAAATGTTTGGATGTTTAGTACATGGCCTCACGTGAATCCTTAAAGAGATGGGTGGGGCTAAAGCTTAAGATGGTGTGAACTTTTGCAAATGAAGAAAAAACAAACATTTATATAAGTATTCAGACCCTTTACCCAGTTAAAACACATTTGGCAGCGAATACAGCCTTGCGTCTTCTTGGGTATGATGCTACAAGCTTGGCACACATGAATTTGGGGAGTTTCTACCATTCTTCTCTGCAGATCCTCTCAAGCTCTGTCAGGTTGATTGGGAAGCGTCACTGCACAGCTATTTTCAGGTCTATCCAGATGTCAGATGTCCAACAGATGTCCTGTTGGAAGGTGAACCTTCACCCCAGTCTGAGGTCCTGAGCACTCTGGAGCAGGTTTTCATCAAGGATCTCCCTGTACTTTGCTCCGTTCATCTTTCCTTCCATCTTGACTAGTCTCCCAGTCCCTGCTGCTGAAAAAGATCCCCACAGCGTGATGCTGCCACCACCATGCTTCACGGTAGGGATGGTGTCAGTTTTCCTCCAGAAGTGACGCTTTGTATTCAGGACAAAGAGTTCAATCTTGGTTTCATTGTCCGGGGTTGGCCATCATTGTACATAAGAATTTGTTCTTAACTGACTTGCCTAGTTAAGTAAAGGCTACATTTAAAAATGTAAAATAAATTTAAAACAGAATCTTGTTTCTCATGGTCAGAGTCCTTTGGGTGCCTTTTGTCAAACTCCAAGTGGGCCATTCTACCATATTTTTTATTTATTTATTTATCCAGGTAGGCAAGTTGAACAAGTTCTCATTTACAATTGCGACCTGGCCAAGATAAAGCAAAGCAGTTCAACACATACAACAACACAGTTACACATGGAGTAAAACAAACATACAGTGAATATTTCAGTAGAAAAATACGTCTATATACGATGTGAGCAAATGAGGTGAGTTAAGTGAGGTAAAGGCAAAAAAAAGGCAATGGTGGCGAAGTAAATACAATATAGCAAGTAAAACACTGGAAAAGGCCATAAAGGCCTGATTGGTGGAGTGCCGCAGAGATGGTTGTCCTTCTGGAAGGTTCCCCCATCTCCACAGAGGAACTCTGAAGCTCTGTCAGAGTGACCATTGCGTTCTTGGTCACCTCCCTGACCAAGGCCCTTCTCCCCCGATTGCGCCGTTCGGCAGGCGCCCAGCTATAGAAAGAGTATTGGTGGTTCCAAACTTCTTCCATTTAAGAATGATGGAGGTCTTCAATGCTGCAGAAATGTTTTGGTACCCTTCCCCAGATCTGTGCCTCGACACAATCCTGTCTCGGTACATTTGCACAAAAAAAAAAAAAAGTTTGCGTCATTATGGGGTATGGTCTGTAGATTGATGAGGGGGGGGAATTATTTAATCCATTTTAGAATAAGGCTGTAATGTAGCAATGTGGAAAAAGAGAATGTGTCTGAATACTTCCCGAATTCACTGTATGCATAGACTATTTGAATGTGTCCATTTAGGCAGCTACCTGTGCTTATCTTGAGGTTGTATGTGTGAATGCTGACCATATTGTAACTAGACAGAGATGCGTCACTCTCTGAAGCTCCTCATCCTAAAATAAACATAAGTGCACAGCATTTCCAACCCCACAGCCAGAAGACAGATCCAGTTAGAAGTGAGGCTAAAAAGGGTCATGGCCATTTCATCAACCATGCTGCCCAGCAGCCTAGTGCTGCAACTATTAATTCCTTCCTTCAGCCTCTCTTCCTCCTCTTCTCAGCCCCTTCAGTCCAGCTCAACATCTCATTTTCAACCCACAGAGGCCTGGAGCTTTAGTCCCGATCAATGTGTCTCTCCCTGGACATAAAATGTTAGCTGAGGTTAGTGTCAATGTGTTACGCTCCACAGCTTCACTGGCTCCATTTGTCCAACCCTCCTTGGGCGAAAGGGTGGGAGAGGGTGAGATAGGGATGAGAGGAGCTGAAGGGACACAATCTGTTGGTTGGCTATATATTTGTTTGTTTTTCTTTTTATATATATATATATATATACTGTACCGGTCAAAAGCTTGCACATACCTTCTTGGGGTTTTCTTTATTTTTACTATTTTCTACATCTACAACACAAATGGAATCACGTAGTAACGAAAAAAAGTGTTAAACAAATGTATATTTTATATTTGAAATTCTTCAAAGTAGCCACCCGTTGCCTTGACGACAGCTTTGCACACTCAAGAGCTTTTATAGTTTCTTAAAGTGCAGTCGCAAAAACCATCCGGCGCTATGATGAAACTGGCTCTCATGAGGACCGCCACAGGAAAGGAAGACCCAGAGTTACCTTTGCTGCAGAGGATAAGTTCATTAGAGTTACCAGCCTCAGAAATTGCAGCCCAAATAAATGTTTCACAGAGTTCAACTAACAGACACATCTCAACATCAACTGTTCAGAGGAGACTGCGTGAATCAGGCCTTCATTGTCGAAAAGAAACCACAAATAAAGAAACCACTAATAAAGGACATCAATAAGAAGAAGAGACTTGCTTGGGGCAAGAAACATGAGCGATGGACATTACACCAATGGAAATCTGTCCTTTAGTCTGATGAGTCCAAATTTGACATTTTTAGTTCCAACCGCCTTTGTCTTTGTGAGACGCACAGTAGGTGAATGGATGATCTCCGCATGTGTGGTTCCCACCGTGAAGCATGGAGGAGGAGGTGTGATGGTGTGGAGGTGCTTTGCTGGTGATACTGTCTGTGATTTATTTAGAATTCAAGGCACACTTAACCAGCATGGCTACCACAGCATTCTGCAGCGATACACATCCCATCTGGTTTGCGCTTAGTGGGACTATGATTTGTTTTTCAACAGGACAATATACCAACACACCTCCAGGCTGTGTAAGGGCTATTTGACCAAGAAGAAGAGTGATGGAGTGCTGCATCAGATGACCTGACCTCCATGGTCACCCAACCTCCACCCAATTGAGATGGTTTGGGATGAGTTGGACCACAGAGTGAAGGAAAAGCAGCCAACAAGTACATATGACTGTTGAAAAAGCTTTCCAGGTGAAGCACAGCTGAGTGTGCAAAGCTGTCATCAGGCAAAGGGTGGCTACTTTGAACATTTTTAAATCTAAAATAATAAATAAAAAAATACACTTTTTGGTTACCACATGTACATTATTCCATATGTGTTATTTTATCATTTTGATGTCTTTACTATTATTGTACAATATAGAAAATTGTACAAATAAAGAAAAACCCTTTAAGGAGTAGGTGTGTCCAAACGTATGGCTGGTACTGTTTATTCCTTGCTGTACGTATGAGCAACATTATATTGTCAATTAACAAGCAATTTTGAAAATAATTATTTACAAAAATGACTGACTGCTTGTTCCTTGGTATGACTTTGGAAGATTGTGTTAATTTTTTTTATTTAGTAAGAAAAGTTGTATTCATTTTTTCTAAGGCCTTCTCATCATAAATCCTACAATAGCCACCTGTTTGTAGAAGGCCGTGTTGTGCATATCTGTAGAAATAATATCATTTAATTGAGAAAATTGTAATTCAGGTATTTTGCTGGTTATTTACAGAGCGCTTTATCAGAGGGTGACAGGTGTGTGGGTGAGCAACCTTGGAGTCAGAGAATATAATGTGGGGAAATTTGGATACCCAAACTCCTTACCAATGGGAATGTCATTAGAACCAGTTTATCCTGTTAACAGGCTATGCACACATTCATTCCCAAACATCTTTGAGTCACATCTGACTGTATTAATCCTAACAACCTACCCCAGCTTTGGATAAATCTTTGTGTGTGTACGCGCGTGTATATGAGTGCTCGCGTTTGAGAGAGAGAAAAATAAAGAGTGAGAGAGAGAAAAAAAAATTGAGAATGATTGAACGATATAGAGGTTGGCTATTATATTTATCTGTATTCTGTTCGCCTTCCTTTCACCTCAACCTTCATTCATGATTGTCTTTCTCATCTAGTTACTACTGAGAAGGCTGTTTTTATAGCTTCTGTAAAGAAGAAAGCAGTTTTAAGTTAGCAGACAAAGAATTTGCCAACATGTTTATGCAAATTTGCTACCATAACAATACTTTTTACGGTAATAAAATAAGAAATGTGTGTCTGGTAAACCTCATGTCTGCTTGAGCTAGGCTATTTATTTTAAAATACCATAACATTGACAGGTCTAGTGGGTCTATCCAACTATCCAAAAATGGAGTACATTGCTCACAAGGGGCCAGATTATTCCAGGTCCTCCGAATAGTGCCGAATCAGGGGACCTGTTTAAAGATTGATGTGGCCAATACTGTCGTCCCATTTCATTTTTCAATATACTGTATCTCAATTTACGATTTATGAAGGACATTTTGATGATTCGCTATGCAGTTGTCATCACAGCTCTCCATTATTTAATGTAGTGTGTGTGAAGAATACACTTGAGCACTGCATACAGCCTGGGCGCTGTATGCAGATGCTTTCAATGCTGCTTTCCACAGCAATATCCCATCTATTACTCCAAATGAATGTGCTGTGATAAGGACAGATGGAAACTGCCATATTGTTAGCTGCCATATGTGTTCAAATCCATGGTATTTATTTGTGCAGTCATCTGGATAAAATCACTATGTTAATAGTGTTTTGACGAAGTTGCAAAAGTAACCATGTGTTTTGATTGCATCCTAATTGAATTGATGTAAATACAATGAAGATGTGTCAAAGTATACAGAGATTTAACTGCAAATAATGACACATGAATCTCAGGATTCTGAGAGTAATTATCAATATTTGACAGGCTACATGATCAGTGATCCATTTATTTCTTATAGACAATTAACAATGCAAAATACAAAACACAAACCATCCAAACAACAAGAGCAGTTTTTACAATGCAGAGAACTGTCAGCAGGAGAGACCAGGTTCCACAACATTGCTGAGTGAAGAGAAACTGTATACTGTACATAGATTTCTTTCTTTTTGAAATCACACCACAACATCATATGTTTTACAGTGTCCATGCTGCAAACTCGCTACCAGGCACCACTCCCTTTTATGGTGGAAACTGTGCAGCGGACACAGTAGATGAAAGTGCACATACCTTCTCTGAAACATACTGCAGTTGTAGTGAAGAACAGCGTAGCTCCACATTGATCCCTCCATAGCAAAAATACTGTACATTGATTGGAACAAACAATACAACTGAACCAAACAAACAACGTTATTACGCAATAGCTCTACTGGCAGACAATTTAAATGGGGCAAAGGTACGGATTGAAAACAGGTCTTGAAACATACATTGAAAAACATACATTTCTCATGGTACCGAACAATCACTTGCAAGCATTTTTACAGCATCCCAAAAGGGACAGAGAGGCCGTTTCATCAGTATAAAATAAACAGCAAAGAACTGTATCTTTTTTTCTTGATTTGAATTCTAAATTCAATCAATGCTCGTTCCTTTTATGTTTTATCTTTCTGTTTTTTTGACACTGTGCCCGTGCTTTATGGCTGTACCATGACACACCAGCCTCCCATGCTTTATGGCTGTACCATGACACACCAGCCTCCCGTGCTTTATGGCTGTACCATGACACACCAGCCTCCCTCAAATCTACAAAGTAGGACACTTTGGCAGTGATGAATCCTCTAATCTCGCCTTTGCTCTGTGGCAGTGGTTCGCAAACATTTTATATTCCCGTACCCCTTCAAACGTTCAACCTCCAGATGTGTACCCCCTCTAGCACCAGGATCAGCGCACTCTCAAATGTTGTTTTTTGCAATCATTTAAAGCCTGCCATACACATACTATACGATACATTTATTAAACATAAGAATGAATGTGAGTTTTTGTCACAACCCGGCTCATGGGAAGTGACAAAGAGCACTTACAGGACCAGGGCACAAATAATAATATAATAATAATCAATCATTTTACTCTTTCTTTATTATATCTTACATATCCAACTTTATTTGTTCATCGAAAAAAATGAATAACTCACCACAGGTTAATGAGAAGGGTGTGCTTTAAATGACGCACATAACTCTGCAATGTTGGGTTGTATTAGAGTCTCAGTCTTAAATCATTTTTCACACACAGTCTGTGCCTGTGTTTAATTTTCATGCTAGTGAGGGCCGAGAATCCACTCTCACATGGGTACGCGGTTGCAAAGGGCATCAGTGTCTTAACAGCACGATTTGCCAAGGCAGGATACTCTGAGCGCAGCCCAATCCAGAAATCTGGCAGTGGCTTCTGATTAAATTCAATTTTCACAGAACCGCTTGTTGCAATTTCGATAAGGCTCTCTTGTTCAGATATTGGTAAGTGGAATGGAGGCAGGGCATGGAAGAGATAACGAATCCAGTTGTTTGTGTCAGCCGTTTCGGTTAAGTACCTGCGTAATTGCGCACCCAACTCACTCAGGTGCTTCGCTATATCACATTTGACGTTGTCCGTAAGCTTGAGTTCATTTGCACACAAAAATCATACAATGATGGAAAGATCTGTGTGTTGTCCTTGTTAATGCAGACAGAGAAGAGCTCCAACTTCTTAATCATAGCCTCAATTTTGTCCCACACATTGAATATAGTTGCGGAAGGTCCCTGTAATCCTAGATTCAGATCATTCAGGTGAGAAAAAAACATGAGCCAGATAGGCCAGTTGTGTGAGAAACTCATCATCATGCAAGCGGTCAGACAAGTGAAAATTACGGTCAGTAAAGAAAACTTTAAGCTCCTCTCGCAATTCAAAAGATCATGTCAATACTTTGCCCCTTCATAACCAGCGCACTTCTGCATGTTGTAAAAATGTTACATAGTCGCTGCCCATATCATTGCATAGTGCAGAAAATACACGAGAGTTCAGGAGCATTGCTTTAACAAAGTTAACCATAGTGTCCAAAACGTCTTTCACAATCTGTCAGACATTCCTTTGGCAGCAAGAGCCTCTCGGTGGATGCTGCAGTGTACCTAAGTGGCATCGGGGAGCAACGGCTGGCACGCGCGTTACCACTCCACTATGTATCCCTGTCATGGCTTTTGCGCCATCAGTACAGATACCAACTCATTTTGACCACGTCCATTTGATGTCACAAAGCTGTCCAGTACCTTAAAAATATCCTCTCCTGTTGTCCTGGTTTCCAAAAATTCCATAGCGGACATATTCCAGGAGCTGTCCCAGGCCCGCCACGTCTGTTGACTCATCCAGCTGTAACGCACAGAATTTACTGGCTTGTTTGCGAAGCGGTAATTGTTTCAAAGCATCTCCTGCCATGCCACTGATGCGTTGTGAAACAGTGTTGTTTGCTGAAGGTGTCGTTTTTTTGGCCTTTCCCCCAGGATTGTCCCAGCCATATCCACGGCAGCAGGTAGAATTAAGTCCTCCACGATAGTATGTGGCTTGCCTGTCCTAGCCACTCGGTAGTTCACCATATAAGACAGTATCTGTTGTTCATGGTATCTGTTGCTTTTATACATGTCTTACTACTCAAAAGTCATCTTAATTCTCGCTCAAAAAACTCCTGTGGCTTATTTTTCAAATTGGCATGTTTTGTTTCTAAATGTCTGCGCAAGAGTGAAGGTTTCATCGAGTTGTGAGATAGTACTTTTGCACATATAACACACTGTGGCTGAGGAAAGGCACTACTCCCAATATAAGTGTAGTTCTCATCATATTTGCGTCTCTTCTATGGTCCAATGTCCCTGTCTGTTGTTCGGTGCTTTCCTGGGTAATGGGGCAATAGCTCTTCGGCTGTATCAGATTCACAACTGTCAGTGTCCATGCTAGCTGGGCTAACAACAAATGTAGAATCACTGATGCTAGCATTGGATGTGCTCGTGGAAGCAAAACGACTTGTATCGTCGACAGGTGCAGGTGTAGTACTGCTGGTAGTAGCAGTACTACCAGTAGAGCTGGTATGCGTCTCTATGGACGTGGGCCTTACTTTTTGTAACTATTTATCCATTTTCGAACAAACGGAATGAGCAGCAGCTATGTTTGGCTACATACGGACCGTTAGTGGAATTCCCGCGAGAGAGTAACGGTTAATGTGATTGGATGTTCATTATTTGACTAGGCTACCTGTATTTGACATTGTGTTATTATTTTGCTGAACACTAGATGGTTTAATTTAATTTTTGGCAGTGAAACGAGGTTTCTCAGGTGAGAAAAAAAAACTCACCCAAATATATAGCCCCGTTGGAAAATATAAATGGACTGTTTGAAAATGTGAAGAATTTTTTATCTTTTTCATTTAATGTGAATCACCTTTTTATTTGGCGTACCCCCGACGGCATTGCGCGTACCCCAGTTTGGGAATAGCTGCTCTGTGGGATGTGCTGGGGGGGATCCATTAAGGGGAAATGCTACCATCAGTCTCTGCTTTTGCGGATGTCAACATAATGTTTGGTCTGGTCATGTCAGGCCCCTGACCTAGAGACAACCAATCAACCACCCAGGTGTCTGAGTCGTCAAATAACTTTCTCATTATGGACTCTGGGCCTTTCAACTCTTTTTGATTGAATCCACACCACAGTAGTCCATTATGGGGACAGCAGGATGTTTAACCATGCTGCATTTTTTTTGACACTAGCCACTGTGGAAAGTTCTATATCAGGTGAACCTTTTAGCCATAAGGTTACTATACATTTTTGACACTAGCCCCTGCAGAACGTTCCATATCAGGTGAGCCTGATTTATAGTAACCATTAAGGTTACAACAAAGTCAAATGACATTGAGCAATCAAACGGATGAAAGAACTGGAGTGTCATTGCTTTGCTCTCAGTCCTTTTCATCATCTGTAACCTTTAAAGAAATTTCATCTCACCTCATCTCTATTTCCCTGACAGGCGGGTTTCAAAGCAATGTGTGATATTTACACTCCTCGAGCAGAGATGGTTTTAATACTCTGCCTCCTTTGAATTTTGCCTTTGAAATGTGGTCAGTGATCACATTCTCTCTATGCTTTTTTCAAACATGCAAAGTAGCAGGATGGTTCAAACAACTATGGCCAGACAGTTTGACTCCTCCTGTAGAGTGAGCTTTTAAAAACACACACACACACACACACACACTGAGTACCTGGCCTAGACTTCCCCAGATAAAAAAAGAGGGATAATATCTTTCCCTTTTTTCCACTCTACAGAGATGGAAACTGTCGCTCAGTATGTGAAAGCAGTGAAAGCAGTATTACCTGGCAAATTAAATCTGTGTGTCACACAATGTTTAAGACCGATTTAAACAATGCCTATAATTGGGTGCTTTGTGCTAAGATGGCTACAGAGAGGGGAGAATATATTTTCACCATGCTAGATAAAGAAATTAAGCATTCATTCCTCTATTAACCACACATTTCTGGTATTTAATGTTTGCCTTTGTACTGCTGAAATATTAGAGCAATTCCTCTGCAGAAACTGAATTATAGAATAGAATTCACAAACTAGAGCCTGAATGGATTTACTTTTTCTGTCAGGGAGTGCTAAGGGCAACCCTGCATGACAGAGAGGGGTCCTCGAATGACATCCTCTTGGTGCTGGGCAGGAACTGGTCACTGGGTGTGGGCGTGGCCAACTCGTCCATCTCGGTAGTAAAGTGGTCAGGGCTCTCTCCATTGGTTGTGTCCTTGATGACGCTGTAGGTCAGGGCCGCGCTGTAAGACGCCGGCTTCTCCAATCGCTGCGGACCGCAGTGACACAACTTCTTGAAGGAGGTGCGGAACTTCTGAGACATGGCGTTGTAGATGACCGGGTTGACGGCACTGTTCAGGTAGATGCAGATGCGGCAGAAGAGTAGGAACCAGTGGTCCAGGTAAGCCTTGTCCAGGAAGGAGTTTACCACCACCAGCGTCCGGTAGGGCATCCAGAGGAGGGCGAAGAGTACCACCACCACAGCTAACATCTTAGTCACCTGACAACAACACATGGAAGAAAATCAACAGACATTTTCATCAAAAGACAGGGGAAAGAATAGAGTTCAGCTTGACCGCTGTAAAAAAAAACATTTTGACACGAACATGAACAATGTTCTGTTCCTGCTGTGCAAAGAAAAGTGGTTAAAATGGGTCAGAGAGCACCCTCTGACAATTAATATCAACCACAGACTGAAGGGACGGACAAAACAGCATCTGTAAGACTAAACCAACAGAGCCTAGAGAGCGGTTTAATTACAAATATAATTATGATGTGATAATGTTTATATTAAACTCTATCATACTTATTTATGGTGTGAGGTCTCATACTAGTGATGTGTCTCTTATTGGATAGGGCCAGGGAGCGACTATCATCATTACTCGAGGAAGATTCCTGATCACTATCCTTATTCAATTTTGATCTTTTTGAGATAATTCATCAGGCCCTGGAAAGTGGCATGGATTGCACTGGTTTCCATTCATCGCTAGGCCAGTTAGAGATGCGTGTGTTATGTCAGAGCCTTATCCTGACTTGTTTTGCTAAATGACCTAGCAGTGAGCACAGATCCATCATCTGTCTTTCTTGTCTATGCCAATGAGACAGAAAGAGCCCAAGGCCGGCTTGGTCCATGTACAGACAAGGCTGAAGATGTGCAACCAAGGTAACCTAATTCATTACAAATAAAACCTCTAAGATGTCTTTAGTGCGTATGTCTTCACACCCCAGAGTTAATGCTTGGTGGAAGCACCTTCAGCAGCCCTTACAGCTGGGAATCATTTTTTCTAATATTCTACCAACTTTGCTCAACTCTTCAAGCAACATACATGTACAGTATATCTGTGGTTGTTGTCATAATTGCTTACGCAATTTGGTTGGGAGTCATTGATGGACAGCAATATTCAAACCTGGTCTCAGATTTTCAAGCAAATTTCATTCAGAACTGAGACTGGACCACTCAGGAATACTTAACATCTCTTGGAAAGCCATTCTGGTGTGTCTTTGGCATTAAAATGTGTGTAATTGTCCCGCTGAAAAATAGAAGACTGAGGCGGTTTTCCTCTAACCTTTTTACCTGGGCTTTGCTACTTTCATTTTTATCAGGGGTGAAGGTACTATATATATAATTTCGTACAGGTAGAATTACATATAGAATCCCTATTCAATTAATAGGAACTCTGTGGACCTATTAGTAAAAATCTGTCATTTTAACTTTTCAAATGCATTACCTTTTAACAAAGAGTCTATTGATGCACCCGTGCATCAATCTAAGTAACCAATACAAATCTGTCAGTTTAACCTAGAGATATCAATTTTTTTGCATGGGCTGCATCTCAATCCACCGCATCCGCCTATGTCAGCCTGTGGTAGATGCCTCCGCATCTGCGGTGGAAGGTGGGCGAGATCATGACTGGTTATGTTAATGCCACATTAACCTGGAAAGTCTAAGCCATTTGGAGGGGGGGGATTATTTGATTACTTCAATTACTTCAAAGGGCTCCTGTAAGCTTGGCAACCTGCGCATGTTACATACTGACCAAACCGGGCGCGTGCGTACGTCCGCAGTTTGCCATCGTGCACACATAGATTTTGTTCACCCACACCCGAAGAGATTAGGACACGCAGGTTGAAATATTAATTTGGGGACAGTTCGAAAATAATTAAACATTTATGGCAATTTAGCTAGCTAGCTTGCTGTGCTGGCTAATTTGTCCTGGGATATAAACATTGGGTTGTTATTTTACCTGAAATGCACAAGGTCCTCTACTCCGACAATTAATCCACAGATAAAACGGTAAACTGAATGTGTTTCTCGTTATCTCTCCTCCTTCCTACAGGCTTCTTTTTCTTCTTTGGACTTTATATGGCGGTTGGCAACCAACCTTAAGGTGCATTACTACAACCGACTGGAGCGTGGATGTCAGTTCATCTGTCAATCACCCACGTGGGTATATACTCCCAAAAACCAATGAGGAGATGGCATGTTTCTAAAAACCAATGAGGAAATTTGAGAGGCAGGACTTGCCATTGAGCTTCACAAAAATAACCGAAAGTGAGAAGTATGGGTGTAATGATTGAATAACATGTATGTGTACACTGATTTTGCATCGCTCGCACACGCGACGCAATGCTAGTCCACACTAAAATAATTCCCACATTCATACAGTGCACTGAGCAGCGGCCATTTGATGAATGGAAAGAGACATCTGTTACAAATCACCCAAAAGGGTAAGGAATTTCATTCTGTGATTGTCATTCATTAGGCCTACACTTGTAAACTGTCCAGTCGCATCTCCTTCTCGGCCACTCATCTCTGCCCTCGCAAAATGTCACTGTTATCGTCGATTTTGCGGCGTATTCTACAAGTTTTCTAGTCCATTCACTCATTTTCATGAGGGTGACATGCGTTAATGATAAATAGTAGTGTAATAGCCTAAATGTTTCTTGGCATCTTCGTTTTAAATATTGTGTTGGCTGATGTTCAACCGGTATGGTGTACATGTATCCCAGTATTTATTTTGCCGGTACTCTGTCTCCAGTCCCTGCTGGTGACAAGCATTCCCATAACATGCTGCTGGCACCACAATACTTGAAAATCCACTCCATATAGCGGACCGCTCCCTTTCTTCAGATAGACTCCCATTCGCATGCTCAGTCTCAGGTGCTGTGTATGCTCTATATGCGTTACAAACGACATAATTCAGAGACGTGTGCTGTCAGCATAGCGGTGAGGCTTTATGAGTCTATATTAATGTGGTTTGTTGCATGTTGACCTGCTCGTGCTGCACACCTTAATCTACTTACAATGATTACCCACTGGTTGAATTAACGTTGTTTCCACGTCGTTACAATGAAATTACGTTGAACTAACTAGATACACGTTATAAAATAACCTTTAAAACAATAGTGGCAACTTACCTGTCTGCGAGAGCGGGCAGTTGTGCTACAGGATGAATTGTTGGTGCTCATCATCCTATTTCCTTGGCATGATTCTTTTTTCCACTTTTTTGTATTTTCCTTGGGGTCTGCCGGCAACGGGTTGAGGAAAAGAATTCTAGCGATAAATCCATACAGAACAGTGGCCAGCATGAGAGGCACCACATAGAACACGGCAAAGTCAGTGAAGTAGATTGGCAGGTAAAGATTTCTTGACACTTTGTATTCGCATGAGACCAAGGTAATATTGTCGTAAATCAACTCTTTCGTGTCAGACAGATAAAACCACAAGGCGCAGTAGAGCGAGGTAAAAGCCCAAACGACCACTATGATTTTCTTTGCTCTTGACAGAGTGCACATAAACTGCGCTTTTATGGGGTGGCAGATGGCTATGTACCGCTCAATGGTGAAAGCGGAGATTGAGCATGAAGACGCGTTGATGCCCAAGTACTGGAAATAAGTTATGCTAAGGCACCCGACGTATCCGTACACCCAGCCTCCTCCATACAAACTCTCTGTAATATTCGGCAGTCCCGCCGCAGTCAGAACCATCAGGTCGGCCACCGCCAAACTCACCAGGTAACAGTTGGTGGGTGTCCGCATGTGTTTGGTTGTAAGAACAACTAGAATCACCATAACGTTTCCAACTATTCCTATCCCACAGATGAGGATCACAAAAAATATGCTGACCACTTTGTATTCCATGCTATAATCAGTCCATGGACCAAGCGTCTGGTTATCTGGATTTGAAGTAACATTTTCCATGGTTTAGTTTTGTACACTTCACTTGGAGGAGTAATTCATTTCAGACATAGACTTTACATTTAAAACAGCCTCGAGAGCTCCATTTAAAAAATCTATTAGTTCCAAAACGAAGTCATTATTCAATAACGTTTTTTGTATTACTTATCCAAAATAAAATGTAAATCATTTCATGAGGTTATGAAAGCGATATATCATATAAAATCAAGCAAAATATATTCGATTAATACGAAGACCAGGTTTGGATGTTGGTGTTGTTTACCCATGTTTTAGTCCTCTTTAGGCACGAAGTTAGGCAAACTGACAGTATAAGCAGAGGTAAAGTAAAGAGGTGTGACATGTCGTGCGCTGCTCCAGTCTAAGACAGCCTTCTCATTACGCACAGAGCTCCAAACAGCGTTTTGACTGTGGCTCCACTCTCTACCAGCTGTTCTGGTAGTAGTGTGGTTGTAGCCAACAGAAAAGCCCTGTATGCATGCATGATAGAGCAGGGACGTGATTTTTAACAATGGACATAAAACATGTACACAGTAAAAATGTACTATTTGGATAAAGCCTAAAACAATAAATTAGTTAGGTATTCTCAATTTTAGAAAGCTACGTTTGTGTGAAACCAAATATATTAACCAAATATATGATTCAATGCCAACTGTTATATTTGATTATTACCACACCTATATTTCAAGTTGTACATTTGTAAAATCCTACTCAAATTGGATATTTCAGATGTATTGGTTATCTGAAAGTCTTGCTTGGATATCATGACATCACATGTGTTCAGTGTCTTTCTCTTACTTGCATTGACCTCCCAGCTAGCACATAACGTTCTGAGAACTATATATTTCATAGAGCTTGGTGAGAGCTTGTGTGTGTGTGTGTGTGTGTGTGTGTGTGTGTGTGTGTGTGTGTGTGTGTGTGTGTGTGTGTGTGTGTGTGTGTGTGTGTGTGTGTGTAGGTAAGTAAATAAATAAAACAACAGTAAAAAGACATTTGAATAAAGAGTAGCAAGGCTATGTACAGACACCTGTTAGTCAGGTTGTCCTATGGTCATTTTGCATTAAACCTTCCCGACACTTTCTGGGAACCGTGCAGGATAGTTGCTTGACTTAGGCACATTATGAGCACGTTTATGGAACTTGACCCCAAAAATTATATATTGGTGTTTCATTACTTTAACAGAACTTTTCATAAAAGTTCAAACATGGTTACATTTCATTAGAATGTTGGTAGTGTCCTAGGAAAGTTCTCCAACTGGTTTGACATTGGGAATGTTCTCCAATAGTTCAAAAACAATGTTCTTCAGTGGGAATTTCAGTACTTCAACATAAACGTTTCCTGCAGGTTTCCTGTGGTTCTATGTAAAGTCGGGTTTAACAGAACATTCAAATAATGTTTTTTTCTTTAATCCTTATTTTACCAGGTAAATTGACTGAGAACACGTTCTCATTTACAGCAAAGACCTGGGGAATAGTTACAGGGGAGATGAAAGTGCCAATTGGAAGCTGGGGATGATTAGGTGGCCATGATGGTATGACGGACAGATTGTGAATTTAGCCAGGACACTGGGGTTAACACCCCTAGTCTTACGATAAGTGCCATGGGATAATTAGTGAGAATCAGGACACCCGTTTAACGTCCCATCCGAAAGACAGCACCCTACACAGGGCAATGTCCCCAATTATGGGGACAAGCCTGCTTAGGTTCAGTGGCTTAGGTTCAGTGGCAAGCCAGCCAGCACCGAACTTACTTTGGCTTTCTGGTTTCACCGAAAAAATGTAACAAATACAAACTAATACATATATATATAAAACCCATTTTTTCATGTTTTACCAAGTGGATATTTAACTTTGGAATAACCTATTCACATTTTCAATTGGGTTACAAGCAATTAATTACATTTCCTCTTAATGAAGATATTAAGTTGGTTCCATTGCATGAATAAATGACTCCAAACACTTTCATTACATAATACTCTCACATTAACTGATTAGAATATTGTAACTAAATGGTGTCCATTACATCAACGGAAACCTTTCCGGGCTTTTTAGTAGCACAGTACTTAAGCAGATATCATTTAAGAGTCAGTGCTGGCAGTGAACATAAAATCAATTTAAAAAACAACACAATACCTGAAATGACATTCACTATCACGAGTGGCCCAAAATTGTAAAGTGAAAACCACGCCCCATTAGGCTAAGCCTCCAACTCTTATGCTAGACTTCCGCCACTACATTGCACCCATCGCTATGCAATGTGAATGTGCATGAAGTGTTGTAAGCAATTGAGAAGCATCAATTCCATTTTTTTTTATCACATTGATCTTTCAAATTCGGTATTTGATTTCAGACAAATTGAATTGAATAGGTTGAACTAAACAAAGTGTAATTTTGAATCACAGTGTCTAAATGACTAAAATGTACAGTACCAGTCAGAAGTTTGGACACACCTAATCATTCCAGCGTTTTTCTTTATTTTTACGTTGTAGAATAATAGAGAAGATATCAGAACTATGAAATAACACATATGGAATCATTTAGTAACCAAAAAAGTGTGAAACAAATCGAAATATATTTTATATTTGAGATTCTCCAAAGTAGCCACCCTTTGCCTTGATGACATCTTTGCACACTCTTTTACATATTCAACCCCTTTTTCGGGCAGGTACAAAACTACTGTAATTCTTCCGTTAATTTTTAAAAAGCCGGTACCGGTTACCACCATTGTGTTCATGAGAGTCTCCCCTTTCCACAGAGTGGTCATAATAGTTATAAGTCAAACCGTTCCGGCGCTACAAAGGTTTTGTGTCATGGTCTGACAAACACCGCTCTAGCTCTGCCACCTTTCACCACAGACGCGGAAGTGCCACAGCGCTAGTTTATTTGACCGATTTTGATGGGGATTTTTGGATTATGTTAGCGAGATTGACGCACCAGTTCATCAATCGACTCTAGGGGGTTTTAAGCACAATAAATGTGTAACATATTCCATGAATTGGATTTATTACATAGCCTGTCATACAAATTCGTAACATATGACACAATTGGATGAAGTAGTACACAAACAAACAGGTAACCCGTTTTGACTTGTGAGCACCTCTTTCAAAACTACTGGCTGAAGTTATACATAAAGTTCAAGAGGGCATCTGTGTTGAATGGCTGAAACAGTGAACGCTGATAATGCATCAATTATTAATAATGTCTGCTGTGACCCATCTGCTCCTGTGTGTCATTACTCTATTGTCATGGCGCTATCGACCCATACCATGTCAGTAGAGGGGTAAATGTATTAGTGATGTTTGCAAATCAAATCAAATCAAAGTGTATTTGTCACATGCGCCGAATTCAACAGGTGTAGACCTTACAGTGAAATGCTTACTTACAGGCTCTAACCAATGGTGTGTGTGTGTGTGTGTGTGTGTGTATGTGTGTGTGTAGGTAAGTAAATAAATAAAACAACAGTAAAAAGACATTTGAATAAAGAGTAGCAAGGCTATGTACAGACACCTGTTAGTCAGGCTTATTGAGGTAGTATGTACAGTATGTAGTATGTACATGTAGGTATATATATAGTGTGTCCGTCCTCACAGGCAGAGTTCAGGAGGTTAAGATCACACATTTTTCAAAGTACAGATGGAGAGAGACATGTAATTACAATTGGATACCCTAAGCACAAAACCTTCACTATAGGGGTTCAAAATGACCTCAGTCTAATATGTTATCGATACATATTAAAAGGTTGATTTGAGGCCTCGACTCCCAAGGCTGATGTGATAAATCTCTGGGTTGACGTAAATTTATTTGATTGATTTATTTAACCTTTATGTAACTCAATCAAAGGGTTACTGGAATCAATATGTCAGTTTACTGCTGTTGTGACCTGGAGCAAGGTACTTGTTGTTTCCAGTCTGTCGTGGGTGCTGTTACAGCAAAAATAACAGGCAATAAAAATATCCCATTGTAAAACCTCTCTGTGATTGGACATGTAAGCATAATTCAGTAAGAAAATAGTTATAGTTCATATATTAATATACCACACCTCCTAAACAATAGTCATGGACACCGCTCACAAAACAAATGTGACTTGATCAGTGGAGTGTTCTCATCGTCACATCGGCATGACTCTGCAGGTACTCACAAGTATTAATTAGAATGGGCTTTCACTGCCATCTTGTGGACAAATTGCAAATAGAGGGACTTGGGGAAATACATCCTCCACAATTGTGTGCTTTTGTTTAGGTCAAGGAATGCCTAAAGGAAAATGAAACACAACATTTAATTAGGACTCTTAACAGACCCAATTATACTCAAGGGGGATAATTATGAAAACGGTGACTTCTTAATGCAGATTCATTCATCTCTGACCACTGCCCCCCCACCCCCCACCCCTTTAAGCCTTGAGACAATCGAGACATGAGTATGTTTGTGTTGTGTATGTGTGCCATTCAGAGGGTGAATTGAATGGGCAAGACAAAAGATTTCACTGCCTTTGAACGGGGTATGGTAGTAGGTGCCAGGCACACCGGTATGATTGTGTCAAGCAAGAACTGTAACGCTGCTGGGGGTTTTTCACGCTCAACAGTTTCCCGCGTGTAACAAGAATGGTCCACCACCCGAAGGGAATCCAGCCAACTTCGAGTCAACATGGGCCAGAAGCCCTGTAGAATGCTTTTTCGACACCTTGTCGTCCATGCCCCGGAGAATTGAGGCTGTTTTGAGGGCAAAGGGGGGTGCAACTCAATATTCTAATGTTTTATACAGTCAGTGTATTTTTAAAAACAGTCAAACTGTCAATTGAATCCCCAAACTGTTTTGGTATCAACTCAACTGCACTCTTGCAAAATGGGTTATGTTATATTATATAGGAAGAGGTAAAAACGGCTTTTGTTTTTCACCGTGTGGACAAGTTTTCTCTATTATCACCAAACATATTTCAATTTTCTGAACTGCTGCATTCTCTCAGGAGGCGGGTGTATTCCTTTAGGCTAAATAATCTCTTGGGTGTGTTTGCTGAGCGAGTAGTCTGAAATATAATTAAAATGTTGGGTCATAGTTGACTGGCTGTGATGGATTATCGTTCATCTTAAACTGAAATGTGAATGTGAATTTGTAACTGACTAAGTTATTGCAGGGTTGTCAGTCCATTCATTTGTGCTTTGACTGTGATGTAATTATATTTTATGCTAATGCCATGAATTATTTATTACAAAGCATTTTGTGAATACATTCCTGTTCTAATTTAACTTTCAAGCTAAACTCCACAACAACAACAACAACAACAAGTTTGTTTTATCTTTTTGTATTTGACGTGGTTACCTTGCCAACAGACTTCTCAAGGTTTGGCACGTTTCGTCTCCAAAAAATGAATGACATTTGGCCTGAAGTCAAGCTTATTTAATTTGACTAGTGAACAAAACCTATCCCTGCTTCAAACCTGTGTGTTTTCCATAATAAACAGATTTCCTGCAAAAGTATGCTCTGCATACAAAAACACAGAAATAGCTGTTTTTATGACCCAACACTAAATCCCCATGACGTGGTTTGATCACAATAATAGCAAATATTGCTCACTCTAAAACTAGATTTTCAACTGCATGGTGTAATAATGTCATAATTAGATACAGTAAAAGTATCTAAATGTCACAAAGAGATAGGACTAATATTTCAGTTGCATAGACATTTAGGGGCAAGTCGTAGAATTGCACAAAATAGCTTCCAGAAAAATTAGTATGCAAAGCAAGCCCCGCTACGGTAGAGGCCTTAGTTGATAGCATTAAATTCATTATAATGCAGAGAGTGCGGGTAGACAGAAAATAATAATCAATTATCCCTGTCTAGAAGTTTAATCGAATGAGCAGCATGACTTAATGATTGTTGCAAAAAAACTTTTTTTATCTCTTCATCTTTTCATCAAAAGATGAATTTCTTCTTTAATCTGCCAATCTGGGACACACACACACACACACACACACACACACACACACACACACACACACACACACACACACACACACACAGCCTTGCCTTCCTGTATTTGCTTCCATCTTTTGAGGTGTATTCCTTCTGAAAGGCATTAAAAAAAAAGCTGATTGATATTCAAATGAGAGAAAACAGCGAGAAGTTACAACATAACCCATAGTATCCATGTCAGGGCAAGACCTTGGTCAAAATTAGGAAAACCATTCAATGAACCTTCAGTGCCAACTACTGAATATTTTATGACCCTGTCTAACTGTTATCAACCTCTACAACCGCTCTCGGATTTCTCTACTACTCCCTATCTCTCTATTATACTCTGTACTTTTCTTTCTCTAATAGAGTCCCTGAGGTCATTTTATTTTCTGGTAACGCTCTGGCCACCCTGCCTTGGCCTCCCCTGGAAGACGGTGTCAAAACATCTCAAATGCAGCTAGGGTTTGCGTGCCAACTCTCCAAAAACAATCTCTAAGGCATACGCCACCAGCTTATTAATAATCTACCAAGCATTGGCCTTTAGATGCCCAGAGGCTGATGCTTGATCATATTCCCTTCTCTACACTTGAAATTGCTCATAAATGTAATTGAAATAAGTAACATAGATTCATCTAATCATATTTCATCACATGACATGGGCATGTACTGTGGGAGGCTGTTTACTGTTTACATTAGCTAGTTAATGTTTAGCGCTTTAGGTTTTAGACTTAAGGGTTGTTCTATTCATGTTCTATTTTCTAAAAAAGCGTCAAGATTGTCATAGTCCATACATATTCTTTGTACATCCAGCACACGTGCTTGTAAATATCCTTTCCTATTTTGATGTTGTTTGTTAATACGTTACTTTGTCTTTATTGTGATTGCTGCCAAAGGAATTGCCTCTTTGAGGATATGAACGTTTTCTGAATCAAAATGAGTTATCCCCTAAAGATAATGCACGAGGAGTGGCCTATCCATGTATATAATCTACAGCCCATTCGACCTTTGGATGTGCCAGTGGCATGAGACACTCCATGAAGATGTACTGGCCTCTGGGTTGCTGTCTTTGCCGCATGCAGGGTTTTTGTCCTTGGCGGAGTGGTGTAGCCTAGCTGTAGCAGATAACAACCGATGGTCTGTAAGTCTGAGAAAAGTACACAGTCACATATTGTATCAGCTCTGTTCATACTAGGAATAGACAGCA
Source organism: Oncorhynchus kisutch (assembly GCF_002021735.2). Lineage (NCBI taxonomy): Eukaryota > Metazoa > Chordata > Actinopteri > Salmoniformes > Salmonidae > Oncorhynchus > Oncorhynchus kisutch. The sequence continues at coordinate 27,253,261 of NC_034175.2, read as the reverse complement.
GCTTGGCCCTTCTCATAATGCAGGGTCATGATACATCAAGCCATGACTGGGCAGTATTGCTTCCCAAACTCTGCTGTAACAACTGGCTAGATTTAATCACTTCCCTCCTCTCTCTCCTCTCTCCTCCAGCCTCATCGGTTAAACGGTAGCTTATTGGGCCACGGGCCAAAGTCCTTCACCCTGTACTGCTTCTGGTCTGCTGCTGGCAACGTGTGACTGGGCAATTCTGTCTGATGCTGTTGTCTGTTTGTGCTCTGGAATGTAATAGTTTGCTCTCTCGATATTTGCATGGCCTTAATAGCTTTGAATTGTGGTGCATGGGACACAGCTGCATAAAGGGATAGGGTTATACTAACAAATATGCAGGTGGAGGTGACAATGGCATCAATTGAAATGCAAAGTGTTGCCATTCAGAAAGATCATTGTACTGTATCTTTCGGATTGCTTTAAAGCTTTACAAAGATGAGGATGACATGTACTAATATTTTCAGGGCTAGCTCGCTAGATTAAACATGGATTAAATTATGCCTTTGACATAGTGACCACTAATCTTCCATGGGGCCAGGGCACACAGATTGTTGGGCCAATAACCGAAAGGTTACTGGATCGAGAATCCCAGAGCCGGCAATGTGAAAATCTGTCATTCTGCCCCTGAGCAAGGCAGTTAACCCCCAACAACTACTGCTCCCCTGGCGCGGATGACGTGGATGTCGATTAAGGCAGCCCCCCCCCCCCCCCCCCCACACACACACACACACACCTCTCTGATTCAGAGGGGTTGGGTTAATTGTGGAAGACACATTTCAGTTGAATGCATTCTGTTGTACAATTGACTAGGTGCCCCCTTTCCCTTTCTCCCATGTGGATCAGTTGACCACTGTAAACGGGCTATTGGTTTTTAGGCCTGTGCATGTTTTCACTTGATGCAACCAAGCATCTACACCAAGTATACATCTGGAGAAGATTATTAGCACAGCTCTAGTAACGTTAATTGACATTTTATCAAATAAACGATATCGAATGTCCATAAGGTTGATACTTTAGGGGCAAAATGTTTAAGTCTATATGGACTTCAAATGCAGAGGTCCATGAGAATTAAATCCTCTCTGGTGTGTGTTTATTTGAATGCACACCGAAGTAATCTGCATCTGCTCAAGGGTACCGGGGGTAGCCAGCTCATTTCAGCACCATAGCGAGGCAGCTTAAACCTTGCGTGGGAGGGAGGGACTACAGCGAAAATCTTTCCTCCCAAGCAGACGAGGACTCGAGGCTACGTTTTCAGTTTCGTTAAAGGCATTTAGTCATCGATCTATTATGATTCCTCTATGCAAAGTATTCTGGCATGATGAAGAATGAATTCTAAAGAGGTAAGTGCTTTTATATTATGTATTGCCTGAAATACAGTAGTTTATATTAGCTGAGCACACTAAGCAGATGCACTGTGGCTATAGGGAAGACTGTGCGTGCTCCAAATACGCATCGCAAAAACTATCACGTTATTTGATTCATCTTCAACATTTCACAGCGATGTTGTGAATAAGAGCATATTGCATGGCGTGGAAAGCCTTTTATCTACTTCAAACCCATCCCCTTTCCCGCACCGAGCAGCCTACTGAAATGATTTATCTCCATAACAGCCTATTATTGGAAAATGAATGTGCCCTACGATACAGTTATGTACACTTCTCATGACTAGGTATGTGTGTTCTTCCATACTATGATATACATTATGTTTGAAAAATAACTACAGATAATCGGGTTGAAGGGGATTGCACACTAATTGGATACTGCTAATCTGTCACTTTAATCGCTTTGTATACATGGAGCAAATTACTTAAACCCAAACAATTGTACATTTTTAGGCTAAGTATTTCTGATAACATCATGAGCATACTTGCCCATAATGCGCTTGAAGCGCCACACATTACGCACAGGTGGCTGCTGTTTTCCCCAATGCAATAATATGATAGTTTTTAATAATCAGGCCCTATGTGACATCTGCTTTGTCAATTATTTCTCATCAGGGATGCTGCGGACTCAGAACGCCGTGGGGAAATAACTGAAGTGAACCAGCGGAAAGAATCGAATGGCTTCTGTAGAGCTGCTTTATATAGATAAGGGAGGAAGAGGCAGACAACCCGATCCTCCCCGCGTCCTTGACTGGGCTTCCAATCCGGTTCATGTTCGTAAAGCGAGCAGTTCAGCCGGAGGGGCGCTCTCTATCTCAGCTCCGGGCTGCAAAGGACTGTGTAATTCAGCACCAAGGACGGTTCCCCTTAACGGACGTCCGCATTTTAAACACGGTCACCCTGCGGTGGAGAAAGTCAGAGTGTGCTGCGACGAGGAATCAGAGACATCTTTCACCTATGTCGACGAGAATGTGAATTTGCGCCTGCCAAGCCCTGGGAAAAGTGGGGAAAGTATCCACAAATCCTGGTGTAGGCCTAATGACTGTGCGAGCGACATTCGGCCCGAGGGGTTGCATGAGCTCTCCCTAATGTCAGATGATGATCTCGCATCAGAAAGTTCGGGGGCATCTGTAGATTACGGTTTTATAAGCGCGGTCACTTTCCTAGTCACTGGGATCTCGTTAGTGATTATATCCTATGCAGTCCCTCGCGAGGTCAAAGTGGACCCGGAGAGCGTGTCCGCGAGGGAGATGGAGAGGCTGGAAATCGAAAGTGCCAGGGTAGGGGCACACCTGGATAGGTGCGTGATAGCAGGGCTTTGTCTACTGACGCTGGGCGGGGTAGTGCTGTCCACTCTGCTAATGATATCTATGTGGCAGGGAGAGATGTACAGGAGAAAGGCCTTTGCATATTCCAAGCACTCAGCGAAACTATATGGCTCCATCATTTTAAAAACGAGGTCTAGCCCTAGTCGATCGTCCGCACACCTGTCTATGAAGGAAGAGATAGACGAGACCTTGAATTAAAATGATATCCGGTTGACAAAATACTTTGTCTTGTGTTACTAAGCCAGGCCAACACAATAATGCATGATGTAGGTTCCCCAGACCCAAAGCGTGCAACCGGAACACATCAGTCGGTCTACCTACAGGACATTAGCATAACTGTTAAAATGATCATTTGTTTTAATATCCAAGATTATGAAGTATACATTGTCTTACAGTATCATCTCCATATCATTTAATGGACGTGCAAGGTATAGGCCTATTTAAGCAGAATGAATAAGCATGACAACAAAAATAAAATAAAATAAAAGACATGACTTTTTTTTTTACTTGTTTTTGGAAATGGAAAATGCTGGGTCAAATTTTTTCATAAATGCAATCTCTGAGAGGTTTCATTTATTATTAAGGTGATCCATTTTTTATGTGAAAGTGCCCGACAGTCAGTAATGTGATGTACACATGCATTTTAGAGGGAAAAGTGTCTGTCCCATGAGTTTAGAAAGTGAGATGTATTAGCCTAGTCTAGTGCACTATATCAAATCTGATATGTCAAAATCAGCTCAGTGGTGCACATGCTAACATCCAATGGCCTTTTTTACTTCCTCAATGCAGGTGAGCCTAATTCTCACTGTGGTTTCTCACTGTGTGTGTGTGTGTGTGTGTATCTGTGTGTGTACGGAGGGGGGCCACATAATCACACATGAAAGACTTGCCCCAGTTTATAAAGCTGTCCTGCCCTGTATTGTACTGCACTGTAATGTACTGCACTGTATTGTACTGCACTGTGTTGCACTGTACACATCAAATAACCTACTTCTAATGTACTGTACCTGCAGTATATGCAATTATCATACTTGAATGATCACGCAACACGAGAACTCACTGGATCACAATATAACAATGTAATTAATCTTTAAGAGAAATAGGCTTTTATTTATAGGCTAGGCCTACGCTACCAATGTTTTTATTATAGGCTGCTAATGGACGTGCATCCTACGACACTCTAAACCGTATTGTATTCCCCCGAGGAGTCTCAGATATGCTTTTAAAATGTTACTGGAAAAGGGATCTGTTTCTTTTAACAAACCAGAAACGATGGGTGCAACAAAAACAGGAAATGTTGGTTGAGAATGACTTTCTCCATGGTGAAGTGAGACACATCACCACTGTCATTTGCGACCGTCTCTGTGTTGTCGGCCTACTACTGTAGCCTTTGAGTCAAGAGGTGTCAAAGGGGACTTGTTACCTTGAAAATGGTTCCATGATTTCAATTCTTCAAAAGCCTTTATTCACAATCACAAGTGCTTGCCTCGAGGGGAAATATGCGTGTTGGATATCACTAGAAACAGCTCATTCATGTTGTCATTTTGTGGGGCAAATTCATGTTGTCATTTTGTGGGGCAAATTCATGTTGTTGGCTATTAATTATACTCGTCATGTGTTTTCCACTCTACTGTTCGATCATGAATATACGGTAATGGAATAAAATATACACCCCAAGAATTACAGCAACATGGTAAGACTCTTGTTACTATAAGGAGACCCTACAGTCTCGAGAGCACCTTCTTTTGTGACAATTGCACAGTTATGGCTAACGCATGGTACAGTAATACAACATACATGCACTGGTCGTGTAACTGTACAGTAGCAGACTGAAGGTGAAACAGAAACTCAATGCATTACTTGACACGTGTCATAAATACCTTTAACATCACACAACCTAGCCTAGTTGGATTAGATTTTTAGCAGACGGTCTTATCCCATAGCAATTTACAGTAGTGACTGCATACATTTTCACATTTGTTTGTACTGGTCCCCAGTGGGAATTGAATCCAGAACCCTGGCATTGCAAGTGCAATGCCCTACCAACTGAGCTACACGGGGTGGCACGGTTGTCTCAGTCTAAATCCCTCCAGTGGAAAAGCACTTTCCTTGTTCCCTCTTCCCTTTTCACTTCTAGGATGCATCCCAATAATCTCTCCTTTATTTTGACGTGTGCACTTCCCTTAATTGATTTGACAGGAAATGACAGTCATAAGAAACTCCTCCAGCCCATGCCTACACCAATCCAATGCTTTTAAATTTTGTGGGGAGTAGTGACCGGGAGCACACACAGGAAGAAGGAGAGATCATTGGGACATAGTCCTTATTCTCTGGTCACAGAGGAGTAACGGTAAAAGGTATCGGCACCAGAGAAACGGGGTGTTTTGGTAGTTAAAGGAGAGTAAAATGCCCAATCAGAGAGCTTTCCAGAAAGTTATATAAAAAAATACATATATTTCTGTACATCCAAGAATAATATGTTTGGAGGCAAGGAGATGAAGAGGGGAGAGGCCACAAAGATGCAAGGAAACATAATAGAGAATACTATCTCAATTTCGATTTGCACAATTCCTCACATCCTTTCTCTTCGCCTCCTCGATTCCTCACATTCTATCTCTTCAACCTTCCTCCCGACAATAAAGGAAGAGAAGGTCTAAGGTTCCTCCCGTCTGACTTTACCCTCCGATACATTTTCAAAAGGAGGCGAGGTGGAGGACGTGAGAGATCCCTTCCTCCTTGTTGACGTGGAGCTGTAGAGCTCCCACCATGCCCACCATCTCTCTGCCATCCAAATGTCTCTCAGGGATTTGATCGTGGATTTGCTCAGTTCGACAGCATTTTACAAGTCAAGCTCAAGTGTATTTCCAGAGGTTTCATGCATAAGCTCTTTAGCTGTGAGAGAGCGTTTCACAGCTAAGACACACTGATTGATATTTTGTAGATCACCGTGTAAGAAGATCTACCAAGGTAAGACAGGATCAGAGACAAGAGAGCGGGGCTGAGCTGCCATTAGCATTCATTTCCCAAGTGTACTACACGCTAACGTGCTGTCATTTATGTTAATTGGCCAGTGTGTGTGTGCATGTGTCTGTGTGTGTGTGTGTGTGTGTCTGTGTGTGTGTGTCTGTGAGACAGGCAGAGCTTACTTTCCTCTACCATACAACTGATTTCTATGGCTTTTGTGAGGTGAGCTCATCCCTTCATCTCAGGCGTATGGTAAGCGACTCAGGAAAAGTTTCCAATTCTATTGATTGCTCACGAGGGGGCACGCTAAAGGCACACACTCCAGGGACATGACTTCACTCTTGGCCACTCTCACCAGCCTTACTCAGAGGGGTTCTTTTTAACAAGAGTGCATAATGCATTTTCTGGAACGCTTACAAGCTGTTATTTATATTCGTTGGAGTACCTTATTGTATTGTGAATTTAGTCCAGTAAAGCTTCTTGCTCAGAATATAGAGTTTTTCATTTAGAATGCATCGATTTACATTGTTCAGCCCTCTTGCATATTTTTCATGTTTGCATGAAATTAGTTCTAATGCTCTTTGGAAATCCAGGTTTATGTTGACATGACCTCTTAAAGCACACCTCGTTTTGAAACATACCCCCTCCTCTGTGCCCTTCTATTTCGGGATACTCAGTGCTTCAGCAATGTCTTATACAGCGTTTTATAGAGACATTCTTAAGAGCAAAAGGCAACACATGCAGCACCATGTCAAAACGATTTACACTTCTACGACCTCTGGTTGTCCGTGTTCTGCATCATTGACATTGAGGCGGTCGAGGGTAGCGGCACTCTGTCACTCGCTCCGTAGCCAAATGCACTGAACTTTTTGAGCTGCATCATCCCTCAGCCCCACAATCAAGCCTGCACAGTCATTTCCTGTGTTGTCCTTGGCACTTGCAATCACTTTCTTCTACAGCTCAAACTATTAGTCTGCCTGCCTCCTTCTGCCTACTCTGTGCTGTGGCATCTAGTCCAACAGGAAATGAGGTTATTAGTTTTGGTCAATCTTAACCACTTAACCAATGTAAGCAAAAATGAAATGCCATGGTGCACACGTGTGTTTATTTCAAATGCTGAAGGAGAGTATAATTGCAAAGTGGGCAAATTGAATATTGGATGAGCAGTAGTGTAATATAGGCTGTTTGCTACGACACTGGCCATAATAGTCGTACCAGTGTGGTGGTGAAAGAGTACCGTAGGAATTCATGTGGATATAAAAAGCCTGCTGGTAAAGACCTAAATGCAATATTGGTACCATTTTTGTCACTTCACATACAGTGACTTCGGAAAGTATTCAGACCCCATGATTTTTTCCCCACGTTTTGTTAAATTACAGACTTATTCTAAAAATAAAAATAAATTATAAATCTGCAATCTACTGTACACATAATAACCCATAATGACAAAGCAAAAACAGATTTGTAGAAATTTTTGCAAATGTATTAAAACATTCTTTTTTAAAGAAATACCTTATTTAGATAAATATTCAGACCCTTTGCTATGATATTTGAAATTGAGCTCAGGTGAATCCTGTTTCCTGAGTCCATCTGTGGTAAATTCAATTGATGATTTGGAAAGGCACACACCTGTCTATATAAGATCCCAAAGTTGACAGTGCATGTCAGAGCAAAAACCAAGCCATATGAGGTCGTAGTAATTGTCCGTAGAACTCAGAGACACAGATCTGAGGAAGGGTACCAACAAATGTCTGCAGCATTGAAGGTCCCCAAGGACACAGAGGCCTCCATAATTATTAAATGGATGAAGTTTGGAACCACCAAGCCTTAACCTAGAGCTGGCCGCCCAGCTAAACTGAGCAATCGGGGGAGAAGGGCCTTGGTCATGAGGTGACCAAGAACCCGTTGGTCATTCTGACAGAGCTCCAGAGTTCCTCTGTGGAGATGGGAGAACCTTCTAGAAGGACAACCATCTCTATAGCACTCCACCAATCAGCCCTTTATGGTAGAGTGGCCAGATGGAAGCCACTCCTCAGTAAAAGGCAAATGACAGCCCACTTGGAGTTTGCCAAAAAGGAACCTAAATGACTCTCAGACCATGAGAAACAAGATTCTCTGGTCTGATGAAACCAATATTGAACTCTTTGTCCTGAATGCCAAGCATCACGTCTGGAGGAAACCTGTTCACAGTTCACCTTCCAACAGGACAACAACCAAGACAATGCAGGAGTCACTTCAAGACAAGTCTCTGAATTTTCTTGAGTGACCCAGCCAAAACATGGACTTGAACCCGATCGAACATCTCTGGAGAGACCTGAAAATAGCTGTTCAGCAACGCTTCCCATCCAACCTGACAGAGCTTCCTCTGCAGAGAGGAATGGGAGAAACTCCCCAAATACAGGTGTGCCAAGCTTGTTGCTTCATACCCAAGAAGAATCAATGCTGTAATCGCTGCCAAAAGTGCTTCAACAAAGTACTGAGTAAACCGTCAGAATACTTACAGTACAAGTAAAACGTTTGTATCTCTACAGGATCTCTACAGATTGGTGTTATATTTGAGATTCTTCAAAGTAGTCACCCTTTGCTTTGATGACAACTTTGCACACTCTTGGCATTCTCTTAACAAGCTTCATGAGGTAGTCACGTGGATGGCATTTCAATTGACAGGTGTGCCCTTTTAAAAGTTAATTTGTGGAATTTCTTTCCGTCTTAATGTGTACAGAAGATAGCCCTATTTGGTAAAATATCAAATCCATATTATGGCAAGAACAGCTCAAATAAGCAAAGAGAAATGACAACCCATCAATACTTTAAGACATGGAGGTCAGTCAATACGGAAAATTTCAATAACTTTTAAAGTTTCTTCAAGTGTAGTCGCAAAAACTATCAAGCGCTATGATGAAACTGGCTCTCAAGAGGACCGCCACAAGAAAGGAAAACCCAGAGTTACCTCTGCTGCAGAGGATACGTTCATTAGAGTTACCAGCCTCAGACATTGCAGCCCAAATAAATGTTTCACAGAGTTCAAGTAACAGACACATCTCAATATAAACTTTTCAGAGGAGACTGTGTGAATCAGGCCTTCATGGTCGAATTGCTGCAAAGAAACCACTACTAAAGGACACCAATAAGAAGAAGAGACTTGCTTGGGCCAAGAAACACGAGCAATGGACATTACACCGGTGGAAATCTGTCCTTTGGTCTGATGAGTCCAAATTTTAGATTTTTGTTTCCAACCACCGTGTCTTTGTGAGAAGCAGAGTCGGATGATCTCCGCATATGTGGTTCCCACCGTGAAGCATGGAGGAGGAGGTGGATGGTGTGGGGGTGCTTTGCTGGTGACACTGTGATTTATTTAGAATTCAAGGCACACTTAACCCGCATGGCTACCACAACATTCTGCAGCGATACGCCATCTCATCTGGTTTGCGCGTGGTGGGACTATGATTTGTTTTTCAACAGGACAATGACCCATTAACCTCCAGGCTGTGTAAGGCCTATTTGACCAAGAAGGAGAAGGATGGATCGCTGTATCAGATGACCTGGCCTCCACAATCACCCGATCTCAACCAATTGAGATGGTTTGGGATGAGTTGGATCGCAGAGTGAAGGAAAAGCAGCTAACAAACGCTCAGCATACATGGGAACTCCTTCAAGACTGTTGGAAAAGCATTCCAGGTGAAGCTGGTTGAGAGAATGCCAAGTGTGTGCAATGCTGTCAACAAGGCAAAGGGTGGGTACTTTGAAGAATATAAAATATATTTAGATTTGTTTAAACACTTTTTTGCTTACGACATGATTCCATATGTGTTATTTCATACTTCTGATGTCTTCACTATTATTCTACAATGCAGAAAATAGTAAACATAAAGAAAAACCCTTGAATGAGTAGGTGTGTCCAAACATTTGACTGGTACTGTATATAAATATAATATGTCAGCTTTTTTAAAAAAAATTATAAATTAACAAACATTTCTAAAAAAACAGCTTTTGCTTTGTTATTAGTTTTAGAATAAAGCTGTAACGTAACAAAATGTGGAAAAATTCAAGGGCTCTGAATACTTTCCGAAGGCACTGTATGTAGCATATGAGATGAACAGCATTTGTCTCCATATCAGAAATAATCACATTGCTGTCCCTCCTGTATTTGCACAAATCAGAGATGAACTTCTTTCCTTTTTTCTCTTCGATCTCTGTTTGTGTTAAATTGCTAATGCGATTGTGAGTTGTGGCCTCTCATATGAGTGTATCAGCCTCTACGTTGTACCACTTCCCACTGGGCTAAAACTGGTTGAATCAACGTTGTTTCCACATAATTTCAACAAAAAATGTAATGTGATGATGTTGAATCAACATGGGAAACTGATTGGATCATCAACCTAACACAATTTCCGATTTTAATTTATACAGATGGTTTTGTAATCTAGGCATTAAAATGTTAACTTGTACTCTATCGCAGTGAAAAAAAAGTTTTTATTTCAAAGTTCTTACTGCACCATCAGAGGCATATTCAGAAGCGTATTGCATATGTTGCTGTTAAATAATTTTTTGCCTCATCTTGCAAGAGAGTTTGTCATAATAACAATGTACATTATGTCTGGTTGTTTTCACCCATCTTTTAACATAAATCCAATGACACAGTGACATTTTTTTGTGGATTTCACATTGAATTCACATTAGTTGACAACTCAAAGAAAAGTCAATCAAAACTAGACATTGAACTGATGTCTGTGGTGGCTGGTGGGAGGATCTATAGGAGGATGGACTCATTGTAATGGCTGGAGTGGAATAAAAGGAACAGAGTCAAACATGTGGTTTCCATATGTTTGATGTGTCTGATACTGTTCCAGCCATTACAATGAGAACATTCTCCTATAGCTCCTCCCACCAGCCACCACTGGTGTCCAGTAGGTTGTTACATTTGCCTTTAATTACGGGCTGAGAATGATTGCTCCCAAGTTTGGGTACTTAATTAGTGGAGTGGAAAGCTATCAGTGTGCCAGAGGAACGGTGTGTCTCATCTTAACTCACAGTGCCTGGAGCAACATCTGAAGAACAATACAACACAAATGAACTAGCATCCTGAGCAATTTGGCATGTCGAAGTGTGTGTGTGGGTGGGTGTGTATGTGTGTTTGTGTCTGTGTGTCTGTGCGAGTGCGCGTGTGTGCGAGCGAGCACGAGAGAGAGGGAGATAATTAGTATAACTTAGTTGGTGTTTGTAGTTGGAAGCCCTCTCCGAAAGCCCCAACTGAGCTCCATGTTTGCGGTTAGCAGCACCTCTGATGCATTGTTCAAGGCTCTACAATATGGCTCGCTGACGAAGAGGAGACAGAGATCAAATCAGCTCTGTTTAGACTGGGAGACGCCTTGCTGCTGTTAGACAATAGGCCCTGGATGCCTGCATAGAGTTAGAGGTCGGCCTGAGAGCCAGGGCCAGATTGGGAGAAACATCCAGTCCAGTCCAGGGCTGATTGTTTGCGCTGCACTTCATTTGCTCCCTGTGTTGTGTTTCTGGAGAGAAGTGGAGTGATGATGAAAGATGATACACACTGGTCTGGTGGGAGAGTGCCAATTAACAGTATGTGATGTGGAGAGAGAGATACCAATGGGCCGAACTCTAACACACTATTATCCTTTTTAACTACTGAGCCGAGCAGAGCTGATCTGTACTGTGATGGCCTGGTTTCACATCCACTATAGTTGTTGGAATGGTGCTGGAAAGGACCATTTCTAAATAAAATATCTGAGCCAGCACAGTACGGTCCGGCACTCACTCGCACTCTAAACACGATATAAACATTTGTGTTGACTTGTTTCCCAAGATATATTACTTACATATAATCTCCCATTTAGTCATGTTTCTCAACTCAACAGATCAGACTATATCACACATACAGTAAAGTACTATCATGCATTATCTTGGCATGGTGATTGTTCCAAATATAACCAGAAGATGGCAGCCTTAGACCTAAACAACAAAAAAACACAAACACACTTTCGGAACTTGCTCAAACATTCAAGATGTCTCGAGTTGAAAGCAATAAATTGCAATTGTTTAAATTATTTTTTTTGTTCTCTATCTTTCTCACTCAGGATGAGTGTATGCTTTCATGAGTCACACTTTCAGTAAAATGTTTAATCCAATGTGATTCTTTCTGAGCGGGTCAAACAGCAACAACAACTGGGGAGTCATACTCATTCCATGTAGGGCCTAGTGTTTTTCACTAGGCCCTAGACAACCAGGTGAGGGGAGTTCTTTACTAATTAGTTACCTTACTTCATCATCAAGTACATGGGAGGAGGGAAAACCCACAGACACTTGGCCTTACGTCGAATGAGTTTGACACGTGCTCTACAGTATTTCTTCCACAATGGATCCACTCACCCTTGAGTACATGCATAAATGCAATCCCACAGACCACTCTCTCTAGAGTCCTCCTCCTAAATAACAGCCCCCTCCTTGCCTTCCGCCTAGACCCTAGCGTGGTATTGGACAACATCTGGCCCAGGCTCTGTATTGATCTTGGCTGGGGTCAACATGGAGAGGCTCCTGTGAGTTAAGTGCACAAGGCCTTTTTAAAGACCTCTTGATTGTCCCTCTACTGCACATTTACCATCAAGTGGAGCTGAGCTCTCCTCGCCGACCCAGGATCCCTCCAGAGACCAACTCACCAGGAGCTGAATTATTCATCCAGGTCTGGTCAATAGCCCTCAGAGCACCAGCATTCTGGGCTGACCGTAGAAATGAAAGCACCTCCTTTCCATGGAGCTCACTTTCTTCATCTTTCTTTCTTTCTGTTTTTCTTTCTCACTCTTCTCTCTTCCTCTCTCGCTCTCATTCTCTCTCATTCTCTCTCTCTCTCTCTCTCTCTGTCTCTCTCTCTCTAACAGTTTCTTATTATCTTTCTGCTGTGGCATGGAGTGTTTTGCACTGATATAGATGAGACCAGTGATCTGATGTCTTTAACGTAATAAAACCTCCACCCTGCCCTCCTCTGAGGTCTACTGGAGGAAAAAGCCTCTTTGCGGGAAACAGTATCATACAATCGTATCTGCTACCATCTCAGGTTTCTAGTGGCACAGTCAGAGACGTGATGCATACTCATCACTCTAACCTTCAGCCAGCTCTCCGGCCCACACTTCACAATAACACAGATAGAGAGGGAGGGAGGGGGGGAAGGAGAGAGGGGGGGGGGGAGTGATAAGAGAGAGAGATGATGTGAGGGGTGGAAAGGGATATGTACAAGCAGTGGTGATTTTAGCATGTACATCTTGGTGGGGTGCATGCCAGCAAAGCCACTACACTACACAACACTAAACAATACATTAATTGCACTACACCACTGCTACACCTGGCTATCAGCGGAGCCTTGTCTGGCAGCGAAACAGTTCATTCAGTGTAATTTAATTCCTTTAAAAAAACATAGCTGATATGGCTGACTTGCTTAAACAAATGTGGTTTCTACTGACAATTGAGATGTACAAACTATGGCATAAGGGGATGACAAGTGGATAAGAGGCCATCCGTAATTTCAATTAAGACGTTAATGAGCGAGCTAGGACGGAAAAAGTCTGGTGCTGCTCTTCCAGACTTTTCCCTGCCAAGGTTTCATGAGTAGAGTGTTGGTATGTACTGTGACAAGCTTCTCAAGTTAATACTGCCCAAAATAGATTCATGTTAAGTGAAGGGGCTGGCTATTAGAACGGTTTTAGAGAGGGCCCCAACTATCACATTTGTTTGCTTGGAAGTTGTGGGAATGTATATTTTTGGTTTCCCATTGGTTCTGAGAAACGAAGCAATACGTTTCCTAACCGATAAAACTGAACGTTTTTTTAAACGTTGTGAGAGCGGAAGTAAATATTTTGCCTGTTCTGTCAACTTGTATATTATTTTTTTGTTAAAATAGGGGGTGCACCAGTTTGAATATTGCAAATAGATTGTGGCTTCTATCAATGTAATTGTCTGCATAATTTCCAATCCCCCATTTATTTTTCAACTGTGCTGTGTTTGACAAACATTCTGAACCTTTCTATTCTCATAGTTCCTACAGATTGAAAATAAAATTTTTGCTAAGAGTATTATTATATTATTGGATCGATTGGACTATGGCTTTTCAGATCACCCAGCAGTGCTGTTTGCAGAGTTACCTCCAGGTAAACGTTGCAATTCTTCAGACATTCCTGAACCTGCGACCAAAAACAAGCTACAAATGGACAGTACCAAAACAAATGATTAGTGGAGGCTCCCCAGAGGAGGAAGAGGAGGACCATCCTCCTCAGTGAACTTCAGAAAAATTTAAATGGTAAAACATTTTAAAAGGTATCCTTTTTAGATAAACATATACTAAATATAATTGCATCACCAAATATTTGATTAAAACACACTATTTTGCAAAGAAGGTCTACAGTAGCCTCAACAGCACTCTGTAGGATAGCACCAAGGTGTAGCCAGAGGACAGGTAGCTTCCATCCTCCTCTGGGTACATTGACTTCAAAACAAAACCTTGGCTCATGGTTCTCACTATGACAACTTCCAGAGGATGTCCTCCAGCCTTTCAGAGCTCTTGCAGCATGGAATTACTTGTTGTCCACCCAATTAAAGGATCAGAATGAATCTAGTATTGAAAGCATAAGCTACAGCTAGCTAACACTGCAGTGGAAAAAAAGTGGTGAGTAGTTGACTCAAAGAGAGAGAAAGACAATAGTTAAACAGTTTTGAACAATTTAATTTATTCCAAAAGGAAGGAGAAAAAAGAGAGAAATACAGAGAGAGAATTTTAAAATCCACTTTCAGTTTCACTTACTTAGCTAGCAAATGCAGCTAGCTAGTTTAGCCTACTGAAACACCCTGCTCAACGTAACAGATGGATGCTATGTTAACTAGCTGGCTATGACTTTCCAACACAACACTGGAACTCTTCCAAGTTAAGCTTTTTTGATATTACTAATATATTGCCACAGGGGCCCACCGGTGTAACTGCTTACTGACTGTAACATTACTGCATGATTGCATGATGGTGACAACAATGTAGGCTGTGTGTATCAGCTGATGTGTTGTGTATTGAAGTCCACAAGTGAAGGGAAGAGGTGAGAAGAGGAGAAATGCGAGAAGGAATACAATGTGCCTGCTATGAAAGTGAACTGTGTTTATGCGTGATTACACCAATTTCGTTGAAAAACGTTTCTTAAACGGAAGCAAGCGGAGCAAAACGGGAATAAACATACTTGAATTTGTCCAATAGAAACTCTTGTTTGCAAATGTTGGACCAATGATTATACCCTATATCAGGTAGATGCAGGCAAGAGTGTGCGAGGCGGTATTGAATGTCACTGTCTGATGATCTAATGATTCTGTCTCTTCGCAGCAAAAGCTGCAGAGCTGGGATGGTTGTATCCTCCGTATATATACAGTTGAAGTCGTAAGTTACATACACTTAGGTTGGAGTTATAAAAACTATTTTTTTAACCACTCCACAAATTTCTTGTTAACAAACTATAGTTTTGGCAAGTCGGTTAGGACATTCTTTGTGCATGACACAAGTCATTTGTCCAACAATTGTTTACAGACAGATTATTTTACTTATAATTCGCTGTATCACAATTCCAGTGGGTCAGACGTTTACATACACTAAATTGACGGTGCCTTTAAACAGCTTGGGAAATTCTAGAAAATGATGTCATGGCTTTAGAAGCTTCTGATAGGCTAATGTACATAATATCAGTCAATTGTAGGTGTACCTGTGGATGCATTTCAAGGCCTACCTTCAAACTCAGTGCCTCTTTGCTTGACATCATGGGAAAACCATGAAGCACGGGGATGGCAGCATCATGTTGTGGGGGTGCTTTGCTGCAGGAGGGACTGGTGCACTTCACAAAATAGATGGCATCATGAGAGAGGAAAACTATGTGAATATATTGAAGCAACATCTCAAGATATCAATCAGGAAGGTAAAGCTTGGTCACAAATGGGTCTTCCAAATGGACAATGACCCCAAGCATACTTCCAACGTTGTGGCAAAATGGCTTAACTTCTCTAGGGTAGGGGGCAGCATTGGTAATTTTGGATGAAAAGCGTGCCCAAATTAAACTGCCTGCTACTCAGCCATAAAAGCTAGAATATGCACATAATTATTAGATTTGGATAGAAAAACACTCAGAAGTTTCTAAAACTGTTTGAATGATGTCTGTGAGTATAATAGAACTCATATGTCAGGCAAAACATTGAGAAAAAAATACAACCAGGAAGTGTGAAATCTGAGGTTTGTAGTTTTTCAACTCTTGGCCTATCAAATAAACAGTGTCTATGGGGTTCTATTGCACTTCCTAAGGCTTTCACTAGATGTCAACAGTCTTTAGAACCTTGTTTGATGCTTCTACTGTTCAGTGGGGGCGAATGAGGTGAATGAGTCAGAGGTCTGCCCGAGAGGCACAAGCTGGCCACGCTCGTTTACGTGAGAGTTAGCTTGCGTTCCATTGCAATTCTGAAGACAAAGGAATTCTCCAGTTGGAACATTATTGAAGATTTGTGTTAAAAACATCCTAAAGATTGATTCTATACATCATTTGACATGTTTCATAACATTTTGACTTTTTGTCTGCTCCTAGTGATCGCGCGTCATGAATTTACTGGGCTAAATGCGCAAACAAAAAGGAGGTATTTGGACATAAATGATGGACATTATCAAACAAAACAAACATTTATTGTGGAACTGGGATTCCTGGGAGTGCATTCTGATGAAGATCATCAAAGGTGAGTGAATATTTATAATGCTATTTCTGACTTCTGTTGACTCCAACATGGCGGATATCTTTTTGGCTTGAATTGTTGTCTGAGCACTGTACTCAGATTATTGCATGGTGTGCTTTTTCTGTAAAGCTTTTTTGAAATCTGACACAGCGGTTGCATTAAGGAGAAGTGGATCTAAAATTCCATGCATAACAGTTGTATCTTTTAGCAGTGTTTATTATGAGTATTTCTGTAAATTGATGTGGCTCTCTGCAAAACCACCGGATGTTTTGGAACTACTGAACATAACGTGCCAATGTAAACTCGGATTTTTGGATATAAATATGAACTTTACCGAACAAAACATACATGTATTGTGTAACATTAAGTCCTATGAGTGTCATCTGATGAAGATCATCAAAGGTTAGTGATTAATTATATCTCTATTTCTGCTTTTTGTGAATCCTCTCTTTGGCTGGAAAAATGGCTGTGTTTTTCTGTGACTTGGCTCTGACCTAACATAATTGTTTGGTGTGCTTTCGTCGTAAAGCCTTTTTGAAATAGGACTCTGTCTCTGGATTTACAACAAGTGTATCTTTAAATTGGTGTAAAATTTAAACTTAAACTTTTTAAGTGGGAGAACTTGCACAATTGGTGGCTGACTAAATACTTTTTTGCCCCACTGTACATAGCTATCCAGACCCTTTGCTATGAGACCCGAAATTGAGCTCTGGTGCATCCTATTTCCATTGATCATCCTTGAAATGTTTCTAGAACTTGATTGGAGTCTACCTATGCTAAATTCAAATGATTGGACATGATTTGGAAAGGCACACGTCTGTCTATATTAAGTCCCACAGTTGACAACGCATGTCAGAGCAAAAATCAAGCCATGAGGTCAAAGGAATTGTCCAGAGAGCTCAGAGACAGGATTGTGTCGAGGTACCTATCTGGGGAAGGGTACCAAAACATTTCTGCAACATTGAAGGTCCCAAGAACACAGTGTCCTCCATCATTCATAAATGGAAGAAGTTTGGAACCACCAAGACTGTTCCTAGAGCTGGCCACCCACCCGACCAAACTGAGCAATCGAGGGAGAAGGGCCTTGGTCAGGGAGGTGACCAAGATCCCGATGGTCACTGACAGAGCTCAGAGTTCCTCTGTGGAGATGGGAGAACCTTCCAGAAGGACAACCATCTCTGTAACACTCCACTTATTTTTTTGTATTTTTTTTAACCTTTATTTAACTAGGCAAGTCAGTTAAGAACAAATTCTTACTTTCAATGACAGCCTAGGAACAGTGGGTTAACTGCCTGTTCAGGGGCAGAACGCCATTTGTACTTTGTCAGGTCAGGGATATGAACTTGAAACCTTTCAGTTACTAGTCCAATGCTCTAACCACTAGGCTACCCTGCCTCCCCAATCAGGTATTTTTGGTAGCGTGGCCAGACGGAAGCCACTCCTTAGTAAAATGCACATGACAGCCCGCTTGGAGTTTGCCAAAATGCACCTAAAGGACTCTCACACCATGAGAAACAACATTCTCTGGTCTGATGAAACCAAGATTGAACTCTTAGGCCTGAATGCCAAGTGCCATGTCTGTAGAAAACCTGGCACCGTCCCCATGTTGAGTAAGAGCATTAAACAGGTCAACATTCACAAGGTCGCTGGGCCAGACGGATTACCAGGACGTGTACTGTGAACATGCACTGACCAACTGGCAAGTAGTGTGGCAGGTAGCCAAGTGGTTAGAGAATTGGACTAGTCACCGAAAGGTTGCAAGATCAAATCCCAGTGCTGACAAGGTAAAAATCTGTTGTTCTGCAGTTAAAGCACTTCATGGCTACAGATGTGAGTGCTACGGGTCGGTAGTCTTTTAGGCAGTTAACCCATTGTTCCTAGGTTGTCATTGAAAATAAGAATCTGTTCTTTACTGACTTGCCTAGTTAAATAAAGGTAAAAAATGTAATAAATAAGTGCCTTTACTGACATTTTCAACCTCTCCCTGTCCGAGTCTGTAATACCAACATGTTTTAAGCAGACCACCATAGTCCCTGTGCCCTAGAACACCAAGGTAACCTGCCTAAATGACTACCGACCCGTAGTTCTCACATCTGTAGCCATGAAGTGCTTTGAAAGGCTGGTTATGGCTCACATCAACACCATTATCCCAGAAACCATAGCCCCACTCCAATTTGAATACCGCCCCAACAGATCCACAGATGATGCAATCTCTACTGCAACACACACTGCCCTTTCCCACCTAGACAAAAGGAACACCTATCAGAGAATGATATTCATTGACTACAACTCACCGTTCAACACCATAGTGCCTTCAAATCTCATCAATAAGCTAAGGACCCAGGGACTAAACACCTACCTCTGCAACTGGATCCCGGATTCCTGACGAGCACCGAGCACGCCCCCATTCTCATTGACGGGGCTGTAGTGGAGCAGATTGAGAGCTTCAAGTTCCTTGGCGTCCACATCACTAAAAAACTAACATGGTCCAAGCAGGAGACTGAAAAGATTTGGCATGGGTCCTCAGATCCTCAAAAGTTTCTACAGCTACACCATCGAGAGCCTTCTGACTGGTTGCATCACTGCATGGTATGGCAACTGCTCGGCCTCCTACCACAAGGCACTACAGAGGGTAGTGCGGACGGCCCAGTACATCACTGGGGCCAAACTTCCTGCCATCCAGGACCTCTATACCAGGGGGTGTCAGAGGAAGGCCCTAAAAATTGTCAAAGACTCCAGCCACCCTAGTCCTGGACTGTTATTTCTGCTACCACACGGCAAGCAGTACCGAAGCGCCAAGTCTAGTTCCAAGAGGCTTCTTAACAGCTTCTACCCCCAAGCCATAAGACTCCTGAACATCTAATCAAATGGCTACCCAGACTATTTGCATCACCTCCCCCTCATTTACACCGCTGCCACTCTGTGTGGTTATCTTCTATGCATAGTCACTTTAATAACTCTACCTACATGTACATATTATCTCAACTAACCGGTGCCCCTGCACATTGACTCTGTACCGGTACCCCCCTGTATATAGCCTCGCTATTGTTATTTTACTGCTGCTCTTCAATTACTTGTTACTTTTATTTCTTATTCTTATCTGTATTTTTTTTAACTGCATCATTGCTTAGGGACTCGTAAGTAAGCATTTCACTGTAAGGTCTACACCTGTTGTATTCTGCGCATGTGACTAATAAAACTTGATTTGCTATGATTTGTCGACCTCCAATCATTGCGTTAATGAAAGTTAGCATTAGCTCACAACACTACCTCTAACTTCCTTCATACTGGACATAGAGACATACAAATGGTATCCATGAATTAATCTGATTCTGGGGAAGCAGCCAAATATGATCCCTATAAAGTGACTATAAATGTTCGAAACTCAACAATAAATGTCACTGTACGTCATCACCGTTGAACAAATGTTTACATCCAACCCAGTACTTACCACAGCTTGTCCCACTTGAAGTAATTATCCATCAAACTATCTTCTCTTGTTGAAATTCATAACCGATAGTTATCACTAAGATTCTGACTCAGCACATTGATTTATGAAACTTCAGATCAGTGTGGATCTTTGCTGGTTCACTGTGAATACATAATACCACACTCTTCTTCTTTAGAGCCAAGTTATATTGACAAGACAGACACCTCTCTCCACCCTAACAATGGGTGTTGTTGTCCACAAAGTGTAGATAATTGGCCATCACCCACAAACAGGACCAAGCCTGACCTGCTGAGGAGTGACGGACTCCATCCTAGCTGGAGGGGTGCTCTCATCCTATCTACCAACATAGACAGGGCTCTAACTCCTCTAGCTCCACAATGAAATAGGGTGCAGGCCAGGCAGCAGGCTGTTAGCCAGCCTGCCAGCATAGTGGAGTCTGCCACTAGCACAGTCAGTGTAGTCAGCTCAGCTATCCCCATTGAGACCGTGTCTGTGCCTCGACCTAGGTTGGGCAAAACTAAACATTGCGGTGTTCGCCTTAGCAATCTCACTAGGATAAAGACCTCCTCCATTCCTGTCATTATTGAAAGAGATCATGATACCTCACATCTCAAAATAGGGCTACTTAATGTTAGATCCCTTACTTCAAAGGCAATTATAGTCAATGAACTAATCACGGATCATAATCTTGATGTGATTGGCCTGACTGAAACATGGCTTAAGCCTGATGAATTTACTGTGTTAAATGAGGCCTCACCTCCTGGCTACACTAGTGACCATATCCCCCGTGCATCCCGCAAAGGCAGAGGTGTTGCTAACATTTACGATAGCAAATTTCAATTTACAAAAAAAAAGACGTTTTCGTCTTTTGAGCTTCTAGTCATGAAATCTATGCAGCCTACTCAATCACTTTTTATAGCTACTGTTTACAGGCCTCCTGGGCCATTATACAGCGTTCCTCATCGAGTTCCCTGTATTCCTATCGGACCTTGTAGTTATATCAGATCATATTCTAATCTTTGGTGACTTTAATATTCACATGGAAAAGTCCACAGACCCACTCCAAAAGGATTTTGGAGCCATCATCGACTCAGTGGGTTTTGTCCAACATGTCTCTGGACCCACTCACTGTCACAGTCATACTCTGGACCTAGTTTTGTCCCATGGAATAAATGTTGTGGATCTTAATGTTTTTCCTCATAATCCTGGACTATCGGACCACCATTTTATTACGTTTGCAATTGCAACAAATAATCTGCTCAGACCCCAACCAAGGAACATCAAAAGTCGTGCTATAAATTCACAGACAACACAAAGATTCCTTGATGTCCTTCCAGATTCCCTCTGTCTACCCAAGGACGCCAGAGGACAAAAATCAGTTAACCACCTAACTGAGGAACTCAATTTAACCTTGTGCAATACCCTAGATGCAGTTGCACCCCTAAAAACTAAAAACATTTCTCAAAAGAAACTAGCTCCCTGGTACACAGAAAATACCCGAGCTCTGAAGCAAGCTTCCAGAAAATTGGAACGGAAATGGCGCCACAGCAAACTGGAAGTCTTCTGACTAGCTTGGAAAGACAGTACCGTGCAGTATCGAAGAGCCCTTACTGCTGCTCGATCATCCTATTTTTGCAACTTAATTGAGGAAAATAAGAACAATACGAAATTCCTTTTTGATACTGTCGCAAAGCTAACTAAAAAGCAGCATTCCCCAAGAGAGGATGGCTTTCACTTCAGCAGTGATAAATTCATGAACTTCTTTGAGGAAAAGATCATGATTATTAGAAAGCAAATGACGAACTCCTCTTTAAATCTGCGTATTCCTTCAAAGCTCAGTTGTCCTGTATCTGCATAACTCTGCCAGGACCTAGGATCAAGAGAGACGCTCAAGTGTTTTAGTACTATATCTCTTGACACAATGATGAAAATAATCATGGCCTCTAAACTTTCAAGCTGCATACTGGACCCTATTCCAACTAAACTACTGAAAGAGCTGCTTCCTGTGCTTGGCCCTCCTGTGTTGAACATAATAAACGGCTCTCTATCCACCGGATGTGTACCAGTAATAAAGCCTCTCTTGAAAAAGCCAAACCTTGACCCAGAAAATATAAAAAACTATCAGCCTATATCAAATCTTCCATTCCTCTCAACATTTTTAGAAAAGGCTGTTGCGCAGCAACTCACTGCCTTCCTGAAGACAAACAGTGTATACGAAATGCTTCAGCCTGGTTTTAGGCCCCATCATAGCACTGACACTGCACTTGTGAAGGTGGAAAATGACCTTTTAATGGCATCAGACCGAGGCTCTGCATCTGTCCTCGTGCTCCTAGACCTTAGTGCTGCTTTTGATACCATCGATCACCACATTCTTTTGGAGAGATTGGAAACCCAAATTGGTCTACACGGACAAGTTCTGGCCTGGTTTAGATCTTATCTGTCAGAAAGATATCAGTTTGTCTCTGTGAATGGTTTGTCCTCTGACAAATCAACTGTACATTTCGGTGTTTCTCAAGGATCCGTTTTAGGACCACTATTGTTTTCACTATATATTTAACCTCTTGGGGATGTCATTCGAAAACATAATGTTAACTTTCACTGCTATGCGGATGACACACAGCTGTACATTTCAATGAAACATGGTGAAGCCCCAAAATTGCCCTCGCTAGAAGCATGTGTTTCAGACATAAGGAAGTGGATGGCTGCAAACGTTCTACTTTTAAACTCGGACAAAACAGAGATGCTTGTTCTAAGGTCCCAAGAAACAAAGAGATCTTCTGTTGAATCTGACAATTAATCTTAATGGTTGTACAGTCGTCTCAAATAAAACTGTGAAGGACCTCGGCGTTACTCTGGACCCTGATCTCTCTTTTGAAGAACATATCAAGACTGTTTCAAGGACAGCTTTTTTCCATCTACGTAACATTGCAAAAATCTACTTTCTGTCCAAAAAATGATGCAGAAAAATTTATCCATGCTTTTGTCACTTCTAGGTTAGACTACTGCAATGCTCTACTTTCCAGCTACCCGGATAAGGCACTAAATAAACTTCAGTTAGTGCTAAATATGGCTGCTAGAATCCTGACTAGAACCAAAAAATTTGATCATATTACTCCAGTGCTAGCCTCCCTACACTGGCTTCCTGTCAAGGCAAGGGCTGATTTCAAGGTTTTACTGCTAACCTACAAAGCATTACATGGGCTTGCTCCTACCTATCTCTCTGATTTGGTCCTGCCGTACATACCTACACGTACGCTACGGTCACAAGACGCAGGCCTCCTAATTGTCCCTAGAATTTCTATGCAAACAGCTGGAGGCAGGGCTTTCTCCTACAGAGCTCCATTTTTATGGAATGGTCTGCCTACCCATGTGAGAGACGCAAACTCGGTCTCAACCTTTAAGTCTTTACTGAAGACTCATCTCTTCAGTGGGTCATATGATTGAGTGTAGTCTGGCCCAGGAGTGTGAATGTGAACGGAAAGGCTCTGGAGCAACGAACCGCCCTTGGTGTCTCTGCCTGGCCGGTTCCCCTCTTTCCACTGGGATTCTCTGCCTCTAACCCTATTACAGGGGCTGAGTCACTGGCTTACTAGGGCTCTTTCATACCGTCCCTAGGAGGGGTGCGTCACTTGAGTGGGTTGAGTCACTGATGTGATCTTCCTGTCTGGGTTGGCACCCCCCCCTTGGGTTGTGCCGTGGCAGAGGTCTTTGTGGGCTATACTCGGCCTTATCTCAGGATGGTAAGTTGGTGGTTGAAGATATCCCTCTAGTGGTGTGGGGGCTGTGCTTTGGCAAAGTGGGTGGGGTTATATCCTTCCTGTTTGGCCCTGTCCGGGGGTGTCCTCGGATGGGGCCATGGTGTCTCCTGACCCTCCTGTCTCAGCCTCCAGTATTTATGCTGCAGTAGTTTATGTGTCGGGGGCTAGGGTCAGTTTGTTATATCTGGAGTACTTCTCCTGTCCTATCTGGTGTCCTGTGTGAATTTAAGTATGCTCTCTCTAATTCTCTCTTTCTCTTTTTCTTTCTCTCTCTTGGAGGAGCTGAGCCCTAGGACCATGCCTCAGGACTACCTGACATGATGACTCCTTGCTGTCCCCAGTCCACCTGGGACGTGCTGCTGCTCCAGTGTCAACTGTTCTGCCTGTGATTATTATTATTTGACCATGCTGGTCATTTATGAACATTTTAACATCTTGGCCATGTTCTGTTATAATCTCCACCCGGCACAGCCAGAAGAGGACTGGCCAGCCTACATAGCCTGGTTCCTCTCTAGGTTTCTTCCTAGGTTTTGGTCTTTCTAGGGAGTTTTTCCTAGCCACCGTGCTTCTACACCTGCATTGCTTGCTGTTTGGGGTTTTAGGCTGGGTTTCTGTACAGCACTTTGAGATATCAGCTGATGTACGAAGGGCTATATCAATACATTTGATTTGATTTTGATTTGAAAGTGGCATGGCGGGCTGTCTAGCTCCCACCTATCATTCATTTTGATTGGTGGATACCTCTCATTATTGTAATATTTTTTTAAAATTTTCGATGAGGGTTGTTGACGTCAACTGCCTGTATTCAATGGAGAGAGATGCTATGCTACTAGCCTCATTGTCACACCCTGACCATAGTTTGCTTTGTATGTTTCTATGTTTTGGTTGGTCAGGGTGTGATCTGAGTGGGCATTCTATGTTACATGTTTAGTTTGTCTATTTCTATGTTTGGCCTGATATGGTTCTCAATCAGAGGCAGGTGTCAGTCATCTGATTGGGAACCATATTTAGGTAGCCTGTTTTGTGGGTGATTGTTCCTGTCTCTGTGTTTGCACCACATAGGGCTGTTTTAAGTTTTCACGGTTCTTGGTTTTGTTAGTCTGTTCATGTTTAGTTTTCTTCATTAAAGAACCATGAATAGAAACCACGCTGCGTTTTGGTCCGCCTCTCCATCACACCAAGAAAACCGTCACACTCATGCCAGGAATATGCAGAGCCATCTCGAGATGACTCCGATATAAAGTTTTTTTAAATCAAAATTGCCGGGGCTTATGTCAGTACACTCAAAATAACTTAAGCATTTAGAAAATTCGATTCGATCAAATAAACTTCACATAGCAAATATGCCATACATTGACCTCCATACAAACTCCTTGCTTGTTGGGCAAAACAATGAAAAATCGCCACCTGCTGGAGGGAGCTGGATTTTGAGCCGAGTTGTGCCTCTCTTCCTCTTCCTCTTCCTCTCTGTTTAGAGTTTCTCTTTTCATTTAACCATTGAGCTTTCCATGATGATGATTAAGAAGTTCTTTGTTGCATCTTTAGATGACAACAGTGGCTAGATTCGCGGGATGCTCTTAAAAGGGTACACACAAATGAACCATCATGAGTAAGGAACTATAGAAACAAACAAAATACTTCAATAAACCCTATTGAATAATAAAAAAAGGTTGAAATAAATACATTAATAGGGACATTTTAGCCTTAAACCATGGTACACCTTGAAGGAATCAAAAATTCTGCGGCACACCTAGTTTTGCGGCACACCTAGTTTTCACCCAGTGGGGAGTCACTCCCCTTCTCTCTGTCCCCTCCTTCCATCTTCCCGCCTCTTTTCTCCTACCTAGCGCTGGAGTCTTTTAAAACAATGGATCTCTCTCTCGCTCTCTCTTTCTCTCTCTCTCCAGTGCCCAAGGTTAGAGTGGCGCGAGGGAGACATTCGGTGGGGGGAGGGGTCTAAATAAATCTGTGTCCTGCAGGACGTCCTCCAGCCAAGGTTTGTCTGGGGAGGGGGAGGGGGGGGGGGAATGACGTGATCTCCTTTATCCCAGCCAATAAAAGAGAGTGGCCAGTGAGATCCGGAGCCGTACGTGCCGTCAAATTCAATAAGGTAGTGCTTTAATGTTTTCTTTTAATCAATCAAATTGCATTATACACCCAGTGCTGCCTCCCACTGCGAGGCACCCTGGCAGGAAAACAGCAGGGGAGAGTCTGACTGTGCCGGGCAGAGGGCACCAACCGGACTCTCTGAGGGGGCCGTTTTTAATTTTTAATTGTGTGACTGTGACATGTTGAACGTATGTCATTTCCGAGTCTTATACCATACAGACCAGCGGCTACGTCATCTTGATCACGAATGCTAAGTCAACTCCAGAGGATCAGTGCAGAGCGCATTTACACACACACATGGGCACACACACACACACACACACACCCTCCTGCAGCTGCTCGTGGCTCTTATTGTTAGAAATGCACAGTGTACAGTGAAGGGGGTGGAGGGGGGCTTAGAGCTGGTCTAAGGTGTGCCATTCCAACCAGTTCTATCCCCCTACCCTGTCCCAGCTCTGTCCCTCATAATGCTACCCTATCATCAATCATCCCCTACTCCTCCCCCCTCCCCCCTGCCATTGCTCAATGAGTCAATCACAACCCGTCCTCCTCCGACTCCTTCACCCCCCCCCCCCCCCCCCCCCCACCCCTTAACCCGATGAGTTCACCATGCATTAAAGGTAAATCAGCAAAGTTCTTCCAAACTCTTCATTAAAATCTATTTTATTTGAGTGGAAAGGAACACAATGTACTGTAAACCAGAGAGGATTGTATTTCTGGATATTGTAAATGCTACTTGGAATAGCATCACCCATCCTGGGTTATTTGGATTTTAATTTGGATATAGGTTTTATTGTTGGATGTGTCATCCACCTTGCATCAAGCAGTGCTCCTGTAGCTCATAGTTTACACCAGTTCATCCACATTATATTATTATAATGAGATAATAATAGCCTACTTCATCAAATGTAATTCAATGACGAATGATGAGTTTACTATCCCATTGCCTAAGGCAAAATTCACCTTGGAATATTTACCAGTAATGACTATACCTCAAACATGGGTTTTCTTTTAAATGCTTTAGGTGTGCTTGATTTTCAGTAGCTTTCCTGGCATAATGGGATCCATAGAATAGTCCCAAAAGTGCAAGTCCTGCCTACCCGCACAGGGTGAGTTAAATCAAGTGTGCCTAAAGTATTGGAAATAAAACAGGATTGCTACAGTAGGAATGAGGGCTCTACTGAAGGATGATACAACAACAACAACAAGGTAATCCTAATCACCAGATCTACATGTCAGCAGGGACGTTGCTATAGTGTAGACTGTGCACAACAACACAAAGTGTGGCTAGCCACAGCTAGTGTCTGTCACTCCCAGGAAAAACAATGACTTCAGCTGCAAAGTCACTTTGGCTCAGCGAATCAGGAATCAGGTAACAGGATCAGGCTACATTAGGTGACTTCAAGCGAGCTGGCAGGCGGCCAGGTGAGCTGGACGCACAAATGGACATTGATTTTTCAATAAGGAGCCATGGAGCTGTCAGCCGACCAGGCTATGGTGATATCTTCCCTCTCAGGGATCGGCTTCTTCTGCCTGATGGCCTGACTGGCACTGCCGACTACAGACCATACCCAAACCCACTCCTCCCCCCCATTCCCTATGGTCTCCTACCCTTACACGGGGGGGGGGGGGGGGGTTGTGTCCTATACAGAATTGTGAGTGTGTGTCTGTGAGCAGGTTGACTTGTATTATCATTGACGTTGGTGTTTCAGTTCACATGCTCGTGGTCTGGTAGGATGAGGGAGGTTACACTCACCCTCTCTTGTCAGGTTAAACATACTTATCTAGTGGGGTTCTCTGTAAGACCTCAGCCTGGCCTTCTCCAACCCAGGTCGGAAGGGCCCATCAGGCCCCTCCCCCCTGGCCTCTCCCCGCTGTCTGTTGTCTGTTGTCCAGGTAGGGAGGGCATCTAGGAATCCCCTTATTTGAGTCATGGTAAAACAATTGTTTTATACCACAGACACTGTTCTAAGTGTTTCATTTCCCAAGAAGCACTTGTTCTCCATGTTGGTTTCTAATTTCACGCTTCACCTCAGTACTCTCCATCAGTCACCTCTGGAAGCATGTCATGTCCCTCTTTCTGCAATAGGCATTATATCAAGTTTGACACCAAATAGCTAATAATGACTAAATGTGGCAGCAGAGTGCAACCGAGCAACTAGCCTCCCCGATGTTAGTTGGAACACATCTATTTTTCTAATATATTCTTGGATGAAGTGTTCACGTTAAATGTCCTGTAGTTTATATACACTGAAACCTTATATGAACAGAGCATTATAAATCATACTCTCTGTCAGATGTCTCCAGATAAGCCAGCCTCTCGTTTAGGAAATGAGCCGTCCTGTGTCAACATTCTAATGTTCATAGAAACTCCAGCTCGCATCAGATATCAGGCTGTAAAAGAATCACCTGTAGCCTTTTGGAATTCCTCTCCCTCCTTATATCAATCAAGTGCAAAGCTTCCTTCTCACACCGGCCAGATTTTAATTTCTCTCTAAGCTTTATTGGAATTTGATTTGCCAAGATAAAGCTTGAGCTATTCATTTTCTTTCTCCCACTCCTCACTCATCCCTTCAAAGAAACTCAATGAAATGGGCATAAACGTCTCTGTGCTATGCATTTCTGAGGAGGGAATAAAAGGTATTTTTTGATGACAGAAGTTTGTGTTTTATTCAAATGTATACTGCCAATACTGAGCAGTGAATAAAACTCTAGCAGACATTTGAAACGTGGACAAAACCATGACAGTAATCACTTTACAGTTTGCAATGTAACCCCAAGTTGTATAACAGCCCTACTCAGCCTAGACTAGTGCTCTAGCTCTAACTTATACATAATTCATCCAGAATCGGTGCTATTGAAAAAGTGAATCCTTGATATTCTGTCAAATGATATTTCAAGATTGACCCAATACTCCAGTTCTTGCAGACTGCGTCATCTCAGAATGTGATCTCACTCGTTCCTATATACAGTGCCTTGCGAAAGTATTCGGCCCCCTTGAACTTTGCGACCTTTTGCCACATTTCAGGCTTCAAACATAAAGATATAAAACTGTATTTTTTTGTGAAGAATCAACAACAAGTGGGACACAATCATGAAGTAGAACGACATTTATTGGATATTTCAAACTTTTTTAACAAATCAAAAACTGAAAAATTGGGCGTGCAAAATTATTCAGCCCCCTTTAAGTTAACACTTTGTAGCGCCACCTTTTGCTGCGATTACAGCTGTAAGTCGCTTGGGGTATGTCTCTATCAGTTTTGCACATCGAGAGACTGAATTTTTTTCCCATTCCTCATTGCAAAACAGCTCGAGCTCAGTGAGGTTGGATGGAGAGCATTTGTGAACAGCAGTTTTCAGTTCTTTCCACAGATTCTCGATTGGATTCAGGTCTGGACTTTGACTTGGCCATTCTAACACCTGGATATGTTTATTTTTGAACCATTCCATTGTAGATTTTGCTTTATGTTTTGGATCATTGTCTTGTTGGAAGACAAATCTCCGTCCCAGTCTCAGGTCTTTTGCAGACTCCATCAGGTTTTCTTCCAGAATGGTCCTGTATTTGGCTCCATCCATCTTCCCATCAATTTTAACCATCTTCCCTGTCCCTGCTGAAGAAAAGCAGGCCCAAACCATGATGCTGCCACCACCATGTTTGACAGTGGGGATAGGGTGTTCAGGGTGATGAGCTGTGTTGCTTTTACGCCAAACATAACGTTTTGCATTGTTGCCAAAAAGTTCAATTTTGGTTTCATCTGACCAGAGCACCTTCTTCCACATGTTTGGTGTGTCTCCCAGGTGGCTTGTGGCAAACTTTAAACAACAGTTTTTATGGATATCTTTAAGAAATGGCTTTCTTCTTGCCACTCTTCCATAAAGGCCAGATTTGTGCCATATACGACGGATTGTTGTCCTATGGACAGAGTCTCCCACCTCAGCTGTAGATCTCTGCAGTTCATCCAGAGTGATCATGGGCCTGTTGGCTGCATCTCTGATCAGTCTTCTCCTTGTATGAGCTGAAAGTTTAGAGGGACGGCCAGGTCTTGGTAGATTTGCAGTGGTCTGATACTCCTTCCATTTCAATACTATCGCTTGCACAGTGCTCCTTGGGATGTTTAAAGCTTGGGAAATCTTTTTGTATCCAAATCCGGCTTTAAACTTCTTCACAACAGTATCTCGGACCTGCCTGGTGTGTTCCTTGTTCTTCATGATGCTCTCTGCGCTTTTAACGAACCTCTGAGACTATCACTGTGCAGGTGCATTTACACGGAGACTTGATTACACACAGGTGGATTGTATTTATCATCATTAGTCATTTAGATCAACATTGGATCATTCAGAGATCCTCACTGAACTTCTGGAGAGAGTTTGCTGCACTGAGAGTAAAGGGGCTGAATAATTTTGCACGCCCAATTTTTCAGTTTTTGATTTGTTAAAAAAGTTTGAAATATCCAATAAATGTCGTTCCACTTCATGATTGTGTCCCACTTGTTGTTGATTCTTCACAAAAAAATACAGTTTTATATCTTTATGTTTGAAGCCTGAAATGTGGCAAAAGGTCGCAAAGTTCAAGGGGGCCGAATACTTTCGCAAGGCACTGTATTTACTCTATAGAACAAAGAAACTTCCCATTTTAATTAAGGAAAAGTGCACTGGGTTCATGTCTATGGGAACTGCTTGCTCCACTCTTTAATAGTTTCTCTTAGCATCTTGGACGAGCATGCCCATTCCACATCTGTCAACGTCAATTACCCCGGGATTAACCCTGCCTCTACACAACAACTTCCTCCACTCCCCGATACACACAAACACATACACACACGCTTATAAAATTGGTCACAATTCTCCAGTGCTGTCTCTACATGGCCAGGCGTAAGTTGGGGCTGCCACACAAGTTGCCGTTGGAAGTGCAGCAAGGGCTGAGCCCGCTGGATCGCACCGCTCGCCTCTGTATTACCCTCAGATTTCTCAAACAAATTTTCCCAAACTAGATTGTCTAGATTCCTGCAGCAATTAAAGCATTTCTCCCATTCCCCACTTCTTTCTTCTCTGTCCCTTTGGCATCAGAGGCAACCATGTTGGTCAAGTCGTCTCGGTGTTCCTGGGCCAAGGCTGACACAAACCGTTTGCGGAGGCAACTGTGATTTGACAAACAAAAGGAACAGAGGATTACTGCTCGCAGGACGTCTGGGGTTTGAGGAGCAGTGAGAATCTCACAGGGCGTGCCATTGTTTCCCCAACCACAGATAGTTTTTGGCAGCCACCGGCCCTTTTCTATTCCTAAACCCGAGGAGTCGGCCTGCTCTGGCAAAAGCCTCATAAAAGAGACATACAGAGGTTGCAGTGGAAATAAGAAGCGTGTGTGTGCTTAGGGGCTGTTGGCGTTTCGCTGGAATGTTAACCCTTTTCTGGAGGTGAAAGGGTGAGGGGGAGGGAAGGGAGAGAAGTTCTGCCATATGCTAAGGATGCTCTTCACAAAAATGACGAGTCACTTAGACTTGAACGTAGATGACAAAAACAATGTCTAACAACATCAAATACCAGATTGCTGATAGGGTGATCGGTCGCAGCAATAGTCTGGTTTATTTTAACAGTAGTGTAATATTTGGGTGCATTGGTCTAGTCCGTTTTTTTTTCTCCATTGGTTTCATGTGCATCAGTAGTGAAATTGTCAGTACAGAAATATTGAGAATGACATAAAGGCACTCTTTCTACAATT
This sequence comes from Oncorhynchus kisutch, assembly GCF_002021735.2. Lineage (NCBI taxonomy): Eukaryota > Metazoa > Chordata > Actinopteri > Salmoniformes > Salmonidae > Oncorhynchus > Oncorhynchus kisutch. Next base: position 27,221,774 of record NC_034175.2, on the reverse strand, counting down.
CAGCACGTGTGTGGGTCCGTGCATGTCTGTATATGTGTGTTTTCACTGGGACCCTCTGCCCTTCAAAGTTGATTGAGGCGAGTGATAGTAATATTTGAACCTTGTGTTTCAGAAGAAGGCTGCTCCACGATGCTCTCAGGCCCGTCTGGTGAGACAGTAATGACAGACCTTATCAACCACATACCCTACCTCTTTCCCTAACGACAAGGACGTGATGGAGAGAGATGGAGGCAGCCAGGGATAATGCAAGCGGTCGACGTCGGACTATCTTTAATATCGTTAACTGCTTGTCCATTTCCATCCCAGGCAGGGAGGAGGGCAAGGAGGAGGAGGAGAGAGAGGGGAAGAGTGACAGAAGAGAGGACAGGAGAAGACAAATTTGGCTGCCATTTTTCAGAGTAAAGCAACGTCAGTTTCATGTCTCCTGCTAGACTGCATATACAGCATCGGCCGAAATCAACATTGGGTACTTAACTATTATGTTTTCATTACAATATCCCGTCTTATGACTTCATAAACAATTCCAAAATGATGTATTATTATTTATAGAGCCAGGTGGTAGGGTGTGTATGGGCGTACCAGTACAATAATATTAAATAACCTGGTAATAAATCCGCTGAGGGTTTTGACGATGTGCAGGTTGGAAACTCCAAAATATTCCCACCTCATTCAGGTCAATAAAGTTCATCATAAAAGGCTATTTATTTTTTGGTTTCTGTGTTTGGATTACGTTTCTTTTTCTCGTGGGAAAGGTTTACTCTCGAAAAACACAAACTGCTTTCGGCTTAACACTTGAATGCAAATTGTCTGAATGATGTTATGCCGTTTTTTTTTTAAAGGACCTTTCGAGGGCATTGAAACATACTAATATTACCTTTGAAAAGGACGGAGACGAGTTGATCGCCTACGCTCTGGAGTGGATCCTCTGAGACGTCCGTGTAAATGGACGCTGGGGGAGAGGTTGTGTGTAATTAGGGAGAAATAAATTCAGCAGCAGAGCTCGCTGTGCTAACGTAACAGAACGCTCATCAGTTCGATGGCCGCAAACGGAAATATGAAAAACATCTGTTTCAACATCTCCCACTTCCCAAACAGCAATGTGCTTAAGTGGATTGTGGCACCCTGGCGTTGATGGTGTTTTGTTTTTATTTGGCTTCTGGGCTCAGTCTAAATGGACAGCTCCTCTGCGGGAATATTACTGTGGGGTCTCGCTAACGCTATGTTGCTAACTATGGCTATAGTCATGGTCAGTCATGGTTATTCCCCTTCTATTCTGTCTGGGTGGGTGCTTGCTGTGTCCTTTCTCCTGAACTCTGGCACCGTGTCAGACACCAGACTGGCATACTGTATATATTGTATATCTGTGCGAAAAACACTCCTTCAGTGTTTTTTACGCAGCAGAGCCTTTCGCTAGTGTACAATAGCCTTTTCCACATCATACGATTAGTATTGAATTATTTCTTTTTTTACATTGTCGTTTAAAGCACAGTTCCAGCAAATATGGTGGATGAATAACCAGAACTGCTCGGTACAGCTTGGTTTGGCTTGACTTGGTTCTGGCTCGGTAGCAAGAAAAGCCCTTAACACTGACCTGTTGAGAAATGACACAGGAAGGGTGAGTCTGGGATCGGCTGTGCAGTTTCCTGTATGAGTCTGATCGACAGGCAGTTGAGCACGCTCGCCCCCAGATGCCACGTCCAATTCAATCAGTGTTAAAAAGCTGTAGGACGAGACGTGAATACCTAAGACTGGCTGATCACATCTACTGTATAAGAGGCTTATGGTAAACCCCCCCTTCCGCTATGTTCCCGACTTTGCTACTGTATAAGTGGATCCATCGATAACACTTCGGTGTCCTCCTGCCTACCTCCACTGGATTCTCCGCATCAACGTCTTTTAGACAAGCAGAAAAGGAGGACATTCACTTCAGCAAAAGTTTACTTGAGAGACTGTACCCTACATTGAGAGTTGGCCTACATATCCCTATTTCCTTGAAACCATATTCAATTGAATAAATGAGACATTATAAAGACAGCGTATTTAGATTATTCTTCAGTAACTTCCCTCAATATCAACTAAAGTAGGTGTCCTAGGCTGTATCCAAATACGAGTCTTTGTGAACTCACCGCATGGGTTACGTGAGGATATGTTCCAACTGGCACACTCTGTTAGCTGTGCTGTTCGCCAGACCTCTTAGCCTAAAGAGAGATGGTAGACGTAGAGGGGAAGCAGGAGTAATGCCCAAGGGGATTGTCATACTTTCTTAAACACTGTTGAGACGGTTGCGTCCTATTCTCCATTTTCACACGCTGCTTCTCTGGGCTTCTGGGCCCAATGAACCGTCTGTACAGAATCTTGGGTCGGGCAGGAGGAGTCACCAGGAAAGTAAAATATTATCGCAGCGAAATCCAATATGTGGGCACGACTATGACAGTTAATAACTTGGCCCCCGCACTCCCCTTCACTCTGCCTGCGCCACCCACAGAGAGACGGCCATGAGCAGCCTTACAGCTCCCAGCCTCTGACTGACTGAATGACCTCACACCTTACAGGGTACACAAGGGTTCTTCTCGGTCGGGGCCTAAAAATTCACCCCATAACTCTCAAACAATGTTCTGTTCCTTTTTCTGCCCCACACTTTTACAATACAAACAGCACATAGTTACAGTTGCAATATTTTCAGTACAGGGCGCTCAGTTGTCCAAAAAATGCTGTTCTAGGTGTGTCCAGATTAGCTTATGCCGCGGCCGCCGGCGCCTGCATTGTTCCCTCTTTGTTATTTTAGAATTTTAAAAACCCACGAAGGGTGGTTTTCTCTGGCCACTGGGCAAGGGTCGTGTGAGCTTGTCTCCAGAGGCATCCACACCACGCCGCCCCTCTTACGGTCATCTGTCTGGCAGGTCTCCGGCGTCCTGGAGAGGCTCTAACTCTTAGGCCACGTGAAGATATACCCATCGCCAACGATGTGTCATCGCACTCTGACAGCCGTAATTACAATGTCCGCCTGTTTCAAAACGCAGCCTTACGGGAATGCTGGGGCCCCATTACTGCTCCGTCCCATGCGCCAGGGGCCCGTGGGACCATAAAAACGCTCATCTGTAACCAGCAATAAAAACAGTAGCAGAGAAAAAAACTACAAAAAACTTGGCTCTGTTACAACGTGGTATTTATTGCAATAATAATCATGCCTCCTTTCTGCTTTTATTGCATGTAAGCTTGATTGATTCATTGCCTTGGAAGGAGCACATGGGAATATATTTGTCAGAGTGTTTCGTGACCCTGGCAGCACTGTTTCCAGGGACCGTGAACCGCCATGCAATGTCTGTCTGTGTCCATGTATCTGGGATGAGAACCATAGGATGTGAGACAGTTAGCCATATTACGGATGAAGGGGTCTACTCTTCAGAACACCAAGCAGTCCTATAGTATTTAGTATTCATTTTTAAAGTCACCATTGGCCTCATGGTGAAATCCCTGAGCGGTTTCCTTCCTTTCCGGCAACTGAGTTAGGAAGGATGCCTGTATCTTTGTAGTGACTGGGTGCGCTGATACACCATCCAAAGTGTAATTAGTAACTTCACCATGCTCCAAGAGATATTAAATGTCTGCTTTTTTTTCTACCAATAGGTGCCCTTCTTTGAGAATCTGTGTTTGAAATTCACAGCTCGACTGAGGGATCTTACAGAGTAGAGAAGAGGTAGTCATGAAAAAATCATGTTAAACTCTATTATTGAACACAAAGTTAGCCCATGCAACGGTTTACGGTTTATTGACTCAAGACATTTCAGCCTTTAATTTCGAATTCATTTGAAAAAAAAACACAAAAAAAACATGATTTCACTTTGACTTTAAGGGGTATTGTGGGTAGGCCAGTGACCATTTTTTAAATTAAATTCAGGATGTAACACAACAAAATGTGGAATAAGTCAAGGGGTATGAATACTTTCTGAATCCACTGAAACTAGGTCCAACCATATGGTAGCTATAGCTAGCTAGCAATGTAACTGGATTGTTAGAAAGGTTTTTATAAATACTTTATTGTCACCAACAAATATACATTGATTGTACAAAACATTATTAACACCTTCCTAATATTGAGTTGCACCCCCTTTTCCCCTTAGAACAGCCTTAATTCATTGGGGGCATGGACTCTACAAGGTGTCGAAAGCCTTCCACAGGGATGCTGTCCCATGTTGACTTCAATGCTTCCCAAAAGTTGTGTCAAGTTGGCTGGATGTACTTTGGGTGGTGAACATTTCTTGATACACACGGGATACTGTGGAGCATGAAAAATCCAGCAGCGCTGCAGTTCTTGACACTTTCGAACCAGTGCGCCTGGCACTTACTACCATACCCCTTCTAAGGAACTTAAATATTTTGCCTTGTCCATTCACTCTCTGAATGACACACATGCACAATCCATAAAAATCCTTCTTTAACCTGTCACCTCCCCTTGATCTACAAGGGTTGAAGTGGATTTAATAAGTGACATCTATATGGGATCATATCTTTCACCTGGATTCACCTGGTCAGTCTAGGTAATGGAAAGAGCAGGTCTTCCTAGGTGTTTAGTGTATAGCAGTAGTTTAAAAATTCCAACTCTTCTTGGGAGCGCCACCTATACAAAATATTTAGAATAGAATTAGGTTCTCCAAATGTACCAAACTGAGATGTGAGTAAACCTGGAGCCGAGGTTACGTTAAAAGTAACACAATATGGACTTTAGGAAGACACAATATATTTCACTTGATCTAAAATCCTGTCTCTCTTATATTAGTCAATTAGATTATTACATTATTTTGAACAGTAGTCTTTCTCCGTCTTTAATGTCTATTAAACCCATCATATAAGAACCAAATTAGGCCCACATGACCATTTCCATGACTATTTGCCAAAATAATATTGATCCTGTTAAACGACTGAGGCTAAAGATGGACAAAGCCCAGGATCAGAGAGGGTCTCAAAATAATCACTCAGCGATCAGCTCATCCCCAACCTGTCTTTGGCAACTTCACGTGACTTTATGGATATGAGGGCACGACACAATGAAAGGCCAAGTGTTTGGATTGAAACACGAAGCCAACACATAATAAATCCTCAACACTAACAACAGCCAATATGACGAAGAAACCCTTACAAAATCTATTCTTAACCACCCCAGCCAGACATACTTTTTCTATTTTCTATCCTGGGCCTGGAGAGCCTTATCTGATGAGTGACTTGGTCAATATCCTTCTGATTAGATGAAAACTCAGACGGCCCCTCCAGTAAGCATGGAGTCTCTGTGCGCTCAGTCCATTCATACCTCCATGCGAGCGAAAGAGAGATAGAGGCTCTGCTGCAGTGGAGATGGCGTGGAGTGGTGTGTAGCGGGCATTGAACCCTCAGAGTGGAATTGTTTAACGGGCGGAAGGATGACCATCAGCCTGATGACCAACATAGATGGCCGACAGGATACACAGCTAAATGGGGAAGGGCACCCAGTAATCAGATGACGCACAAGATGCCATTCCAAGTGATGGAAATAACCCAGAGATTTCCCCTAAGAAGACAATATTCAAGGTTGACTTCATGTTGTCATTTGTTTTCACTGAAAGGCATGGATTTTTACAGATGGATTATGGTGAACCGACGCATAGCTGTGTCAATGTTCAGAAGCTAAATGTTTCTGTCATCAAACCAAGTAACTAACCAATATTGTGTCTCGTCTCACATCAGTTCTACGTCATTTATGAGGAATAGCCTCAAAGTTAGAGTCGTTGGTCTGAATCATCACTCAAAGTGGATTTGCCGACAATTCAAACAGGCCAGTCGAGTTCAAGCAAGTACAGAGACATGCACGTTAACGCGCACTGTAGCATAAATCATGCATTTATATCAATGGGAGATTTGCACATAAAAATAAGTTCCTTTCTGATGTTAGAATTTTACCCTGAATAAATACACATTTCTACGCTCCATCTCTTTTTACGTCTCCTCTTACACTTATGTAACCTGGGTTTTAATACGGACATCCTGACTCAGCAACATAATTGAGATAATACCTACATGTTTATTGTTATTACATTGTTATTATACTGCTATTATTCTGTAGACAGTAGATAGACAGATAATTGGATTTATGGCAGTCATTCAATTCAGTGGCAAAATAACTCAAGCCTGTTTATCAATGTCATATTGCTAGCTATACAGTATATCAATATAATATTGCTAGCTGTACAGTATATCAATATAATATTGCTAGCTATACAGTATATCAATATAATATTGCTAGCTATACAGTATATCAATATGATATTGCTAGCTGTACGGTATATCAATATAATATTGCTAGCTGTACAGTATATCAATATAATATTGCTAGTTGTACAGTATATCAATGTAATATTGCTAGCTATACAGTATATCAATATAATATTGCTAGCTGTACAATATATCAATATAATATTGCTAGCTATACAGTATATCAATATAATATTGCTAGCTGTACAGTATATCAATATAATATTGCTAGCTGTACAGTATATCAATATAATATTGCTAGCTGTACAGTATATCAATATAATATTGCTAGCTATACAGTATATCAATATAATATTGCTAGCTGTACAGTATATCAATATTTATGTTGCCTTTATAATACATCTCCATCATACACTATGAAATCAGAAGTGATTGTGTTTCTCGCTGAATACCACATGAAAACTATTTAACCCAGGGTGTTCCTCGGTTCATGTCAGGATATGTGAAATCATCCCAGCAACTGAGGATTGGATGCTTTGATCACCGCACCGGTCCAAGCAGACTTGAATCACTTAAAGAACCACGGTAGACATCCAGGATTTCTGGAGAAGCACTGAATAGAATTGTTTCTGCTCGCTCTGCTCGGTACGTTCAAATCAAGGGTTTGGGCCTCTCTCTTCAGTTTTTTTTGACTGGAGGCCACGAGAGAAGGCCTAGGCAGAAAAACAGGTCAATACCGACTGTTAAAAGCCCATGATTGGATATTTTGTGTGGCCTGACCGTTTAGAAAACTGCGTACAATAACATTTTACTGGGTTCATAAACCTCTGGTGGATGTAAGAATGGCCCCTCCATAAACCCCAAAGTGTTAAAGACGAGGCAGTAAAGCCGAAGCTAAAGGAAAAAGGAGAACGTAGAAGCTGAACTCCACTCTCCACTCTCAGCCAGAACAGTTGACAGTATGCTATGTGATCTTAAGATGATGGTGGAACCATGAGTGCTAAGCGATCATCACTTAGAACAAATGTGTCTATGGAGAGAGCCAGTGTCAGTTTACAAGTATGCCCGGGCCCGTGTGAATATGATTGTTTGATTGGTGTTGCATTGCATGGTAATGACTCATTTGATGTTACATCAACACTGTTAACCAGGCTAACTGGAAGTATTAGTGTGGATAAAGTATCACAGTGTCGTTATACTGGCTGTTGGAATGGATCCACCGTTCCATGCATCACTTGATTTGATTTGGGCCAGTGGTCTCTCATGAAGGACAATATTATGGAAAAACCCAATACCCTCTCAATGAACCGTCTAAGTTACAGTTCAAAGTAGATGTTCAGAGATCATTTGTTTGGGTCATATTTATGAAATATGACTCAATGCAGTATTCTGGATGGATACACAGCCATTTCCACTTTTTTTTCCTTTTATTCCCTTTAAAGAAAACAGGTCATTCAGTTTGACCTAGTTCATTGTCACTGTCTCATGTTGTGAGGGGGCTCTCCGTCCTCTTTTTTTTATGTAACACCTGCTAATCTCTCTTCCTCCCTCCTTCCCTCTAGGTAGAAGTAACAGAAGTTAACACGCACATGTGGAATCTAGCCTCATAGTGGTTGTTGGAGGCCATCCTCTCAGGAGTTGTGGACCAAAATGGGAGGCCCCGCCGGGACCAATATATAACCCAGCATGAGTCATCCTGCTCTGGACCCGGAGGATCTGGTGTCCCCTTTGTGCGGCTGGTCCAGACGGCCTCCGTGCGAGGCGCAATCGTACACCCTCTCTGATCGAGTTCAGATGTTCCACTCGTCAGGGATGGGGAGACAAGGAGCATCAATCACCAACCCGGATGTCCCAGTTTCATGTTCTTCTGAACTACTGGCCCTCACGGATCTGTTTGGGTTTGCTGGAAGACACTGGCAAAACAATACAATGAATACAATACCACAACGAATCATCTTGTATAAATGGTTAATGTATGTGTGTGCATGCATCTGTATATGAGTGTGTTTTTATAAATACTGAACAAAAATAAACGCAACATGCAACATTTTTTACTGAGTTCATATAAAGAAATCAGTCAATTGAAATACATTCCTTAGACCCTAATAGACTGGGAATACAGATATGCATCTGTTGGTTACAGATACCCTAAAAAAAGGTAGGGGCGTGGATCAGAAAACCAGTCAGTATCTGGTGTGACCACAATTTGCCTCATGCAGTAGCGGTGCGTGGGTAAAACCACCCGGGAAGCCAATCCAGAAGAAAAGCATTACGTTGTTTTTTCTGTAACCTGCTAGTTCATATGCCTTGACACTGTGATATATAGGCCTAAGGCCGAGAAAATAAGAAGACGCAGTGGCAGAATAAATTCAATCACGCATTTGTTTCATTACAAAACTGAAGAGCCACATCTGTCCGCAAGTCCACAAAACATATTGCATGTAACAAGCAAGGTAATGTCTCCGACATTTTCAGACTACTATGTAACTATTGATTTAGAACCACATAGTTACTGCAAGGCACAAAGAAAACATGAGCTGCCAGGCCTCCCGAGTGGCGCAGTGGTCTAAGGCACTGCATCGCAGTAATAGCTATGCCACTAGAGATTCTAGGTTTGAGTTCAGGCTCTGTCGCAGCCGGGAGACCCATGGGGCGGCACACAATTGGCCCAGTGTTGTCCGGGTTAGGGAAGGGTTTGGCCGGAAGGGATGTCCTTGTCCCATTGCACACTAGTGACTTCTGTGGCTGACCAGGTGCAGTGCACGCTGACACGGTTGCCAGGTGTACAGTGTTTCCTCGGACTGCGGCTGGCTTCTGGGTTAAACGGGCATTGTGTCAAGAAGCAGGTTGGGTTGTGTTTCAGAGGACGCACGGCTCTCGACCTGATAATAAAAAATTGAAAACATGAGCCGCCTACACTATTCCAGCACCATTTCAACTTCAACATCAACGAATCACCTATGCTTAGACTAATATAGTGACAACTAAAATATATCAAAAACGATTTAGTCCAATCAACGTAAGCTAAATACGATGTGGCTGTCCATGGTAATGATTTCTGTGTATGTGAGAGAGAAACGCAAATGTCATCTTCCTCTCTTTCATGTTGCCGAAAAGGTCTATGACTCTGTCATAATGTACACACTTTAATATCTGTTGTCCTTGGCTACCTGGTTAAAATACTTGCTCGCTAGCCTAACTTCCTTTCACTGGCAATGATGTGCCAGGCCAGCTGGTTAACATTAGCATACTACATCTAGCTATATGTTGAACTTCCATCCTCTCAAGCCAGGGGCACAATGTATGAATTTATGGTTGGATCAGAATCACCGTTACAATCATTGGCCAGTAGGGAGAATTAAGTAAAACCACAAGTCCAAATCCTCATGTCTATCCATGGCTAATTTAAGAAAGGGACAATTTTAGCTAGCTAGCTAACCATCGGAAAACAACAACACAATGAGATGCAACAATTCAAGTTTATTTAATGACATTTGGCTTGTGATGTGATTGGTCTGAAGCCAAATCCAAACTGGCTTCCCTTGACACTTTTTTTTTTGGTGCGCCAGGGCCATTCACACCTGAGCTCACTCAGTTTAACTCTACGCAGATTGGCTATTATTTTTTATATATTTTTTATCAACGGAGGCCAAATACTCGCTGGCTTCCCTTGCATTCAATGCCTCAGATAGATATACTACACATAGTGACACAGAGCGGCATGGTTTCGTTCGCTAGGATGCTTTCTCCGGTGTGAAACATTCAGCCTTGCGAATGAAAGGACATTTAAGAAACACCGAAAGACAAAATATTATATTCATTTTCATGCAGTGCAACACGTCTCCTTCACATAGAGTTGATCAGGCTGTTGATTGTGGCCTGTGGAATGTTGTCCCACTCCTCTTCAATGACTGTGTGAAGTTGTTGGATTTTGGCAGGAACTGGAACACGTTGTCATACACGTCGATCAAGAGCATCCTAAACATGCTCAATGGGTGACATCTCTGGTGAGTATGCAGGCCATGGAATAACTTTTCCAGCTTCCTGTAATTGTGTACAAATCCTTGTGACATTGGGCCGTGCATTATCATGCTGAAACATGAGGTGATGGTGGCGGATGAATGGCACGACAATGGGCCTTAGGATCTCGTCACGGTATCTCTGTGCATTCAAATTGCCATCGATAAAATGCAATTGGGTTTGTTGCCTGTAGCTTATGACTGCCCATACCATAACCTCACCGCCACCATGAGGCACTCTGTTACAACGTTGACATCAGCAAACCGCTCACTCACACATTGCAATACACAATGTCTGCCATCTGCCCAGTACTGTTGAAACCGGGATTCATCCGTGAAGAGCACACTTCTCCAGCGTGCCAGCAGCCATTGTAGTCAGTTACACCGCCAAATTGCAGTCAGGTTAAGTCCATGGTGAGGATGACGAGCACGCAGATGAGCTTCCTTAAGATGGTTTCTGACAGTTTGTGCAGAAATTATTCGGTCTTGCAAACCCACATCAACTGTTTCATCAACTGTCCGGGTGGCTGGTCTCAGATTATCCCGCAGGTAAAGAAGATATACCACACCTGTCAGGTGGATGGATTATCTTGGCAAATGATAAATGCTCACTAACAGCGATGTAAACAAATTTGTGCACAAAATTTGAGAGAAATAAGCTTTTTGTTCATCTGGAACATTTCTGGGATCTTTTATTTTGGCTCATGAAACATGGGACCAACACTTTACATGTTGCAATTATATTTTTGTTCAGTATATATGGTTGAGGGTGTCGTAAGTCAAATACACACAGGGGAACGACTAAGGAGACAGCATACCCAAAATGCACTGTGTTGACTGCAGAGCCAAGTGGAGCCGAAAGAATGCATCCATTTGAGTGTGTTTTTCCTATACATGGTTGGGTGTGTCATGAGTCAGATACACATATCGTATACAAAGCATGTACTGTATTACTTGAGGAGTAATGTCTGTTGACGTGCAGGGATCGATGCTAACAGAGGTCGTATACTGTACATGTTGTTGATTCATGTGAAGTGGACAGGTCACTGCCCCCAATAGAATGGGTTTCAGAGATAGCACTTATCCCTGTGGATATTCAGAATCACAATACCCGACTGACTCCGCCCTTTGTGTTATTTCATAGCAGTCCAGCCCTTCATGGGCTGTACTGCTGGACCTGAAGCTCTGTTCAGTTCCAGACCTGTGAGTGGTGCTGACCCCGTGCCTCCCAAAAGACCCTGGCAGGTGCCAGTAGCTCCCCAACAGAGATCACATGAAAGAGAAGTGGAGCTGTTGAAAGTAAACAAATTAACCATTGGCTTTTTTTTTTACGCGGAGCAGGTTTGCATGCATTTTGTTTTTTTTGGAAGCATAACCGTCCTGGATATAAAGACCATGTGGTATGTGTTTGAAGCGATATCCATTAGACCAATACGGCGCTGGGTTTAGAAACAAATACCTGCAGAGTGCCTGGAATATGTTAGTCCAGGAGTTCACAGGAGAAATCATTTAAAGAGGTATTTATTTTTGTCTGTAAAATGAAGTGCCGCCCACAATACTTAGTTATACGGTACTTATCTGAGGTAGTCTCAAGCTACTCAGACATCAACCACAGTAGCCCTACTAAGTTTTCTATGTATGTGTTGTTTTTCCAATGAAATCCAATCATGTCCACAGTTCAAGTCCGTGTAATAACAATGCCATGTGCGGTAGACTGAAGATCTACTGTATGTTGTCCTCTGTGTTTCCTCCACTGTAATGATTAGACCCAGTGACTGGATCAAAACACATGAAATTCACTCGATCCTATGGACTGATGGGACGATTTGCTTTGCTAATTTCCTGGCGAAAGACAAAACCGTGCAATGCATACCTACGTTCTCTTTCTCCATTTCTCTCCTATACATCTGGAAACACACATATATATTTATTGCTCTCATAAGACGTTGTCTCAGTTGTATAGCTGTTACGGTGCAGGGGGAGAGAGACCGTGAGGGGAAAAAAGTGAGGGCGAGAGAGAATGAGAGAAAGAGTCGGCCTCGACAAATTCAGTGGAAAAGGTCAGAGATATTGAAGACCGAGACAGAAACACAGGTACAGTATGTGATGTATCTAGAACAAGCACATGTTTTCCCAGCCTTCCCATTCTTTCTCCTGCATGTTATCGTGCGGAGTGTGGACGGCCATGTGTCCTGAGTTTCACGCTCTCCCAGACTCCCGCCAACCCCTAATGACCCCCTTCCGACCCCCCCTGGACCCCCATCGCTCACTGCTGTCCTGAGACCTGTCCGCTGGTCCTCTCGGCCCTAATGAGCCTCTTTAGCAACCCGGCACCTTTCACGTCGAGCCAAGCGCTCTCCAGGAGATAAATCGGACACAGAAACCATATACACATTCCCACAGATTCCTCAACCAGAGGGCAGTTAATAGGCGCCACCCCCATTGCTCCAAACCTCCTTTCCCCACGCCCAGAAACATTGACAGTCATAAGGAGATTTCAGAAATGTGCTAATTTTGAGATGAATATACAGTGGGATCTATGACCTGCTGGGATCAGTATGGGAACTGACCACTGCATGGGAACAGTCACAACATTTTTCCATAAGCAAGAGAAAACCCCATAGAATCTAAAGGCCAGATAGAACATACCAAAAAACATAATGATGTTTAAATGTTTACATGGTTCTAAGAGCATTGGGTTTGTCGAAATGTGTGAACAACTCAACCCAAAAGTGGAATCCTGTCAATCATGCTCTGTTTTGGACGTTATTGAGCCATCACATTTATTGGAAAACCATGAGAGGGGCATATTTGGAGACAGAGGACTCGTGTTAATCACGTTTTCACGATGTGGTTCAGGATGTGACTCTAGCACGTTTTTGACCTGACTGGGCTCCACAGATGAGCTCCTCTAGTAGGCGCTCCACTGGGCCCCACTCCACAGATATCTAAATATATACCCACCAAGCATTCATCCATCAGAAAGCCTTGGCTCTCCACTTCACTGGCTGACATGTGAGTGACAGCGCCCCCTGCCCCCAGGACTTCAAAGCAGGCAAGGATGCAGAGAGCGGGCTAAGACGCCAGGAAGAGCTGTTGGGAGCATGCCATGAATGATAGTTTGAAGTTGGAAACTGGCAGGGACATATCACACCATCTCCTCTCCTCCACCGCTTATCGAGTACGCTATCTCTCCTCATCCTCACCTTGTTCTGTTGTTCACACTGTCGATAGAGAGAGAGAGAAAGAGAGAGAGAGAGGGAAAACAGAGAGAACCTTCAAGAGGCCCTGTAATTCTAACCCTGTAGTGTCCCACTGCATGAACATGCAGGGCTTCCATTGTAGCTCGAAGGTCAGGTCACAGGGTCGTTGACATGGGCAGGGGAGTTGGTGGTGGCTATGACGTTAATGTCTGTTCTGGACTACACCGAATAGCCTTGGTCTCTTAGACGCTGGAGGAGATGCGTCACCGGGGAGAGTTAAGTGTTAACATAAAATATGCCAAAAATGCCAAGCCTTGATCTGTCAGTGTGAAAAATGGCCGACCTGTCTGAGGGACGGTGTGGTTTATGGAGGCTGTCTCATTAATCTCCTGTGACTGATTCCCAGGCAGTCAGCCGTCAGAGATCAGGCTGTGCACCGCTCTTATACCCAAACCCAACGCACATGTACCAGGGCTGGGCTCTTCCAGGGGAGAGGGGAGAAGGAGAAATGAGAAGGAGAAAGGGGAGAATGGGAAGGGGAGAAAGGATAGGGGAGAAGGGAAAGTTGATGATTGCCTTTACTGTGCTCCCACTCTCCATTTCTGCCTCTCTACCTCTCTCACCAACTAACCCCCACCAAAAATACTTTGGCATCCACATACTCCCTTGAAAAAAAAAAAAGAAGGGCCCATATGGAGCTCACTTGAGATGCAGATTTGAACACACTAGTTCTCCAACTTTCTGTTTTCTAAAGTTTGTACTCTGATTCGAATGTGAGAGGTCAAAGCATTTTGACTTCTTTGGGTCAAAACTATGTGGATTATACGTAAAGGTAACATATAAACTCCTGGGTTCAACGTGATAAGTCCTTGATAATACTCCATGAGAGGAGCAACACCAAATACTAAGAACCTCAACTGTGGTGACGCACAACGGAAAAGCAAGCAGTAATGATCTCAGGGTACTTAATCGTTTTGGTTTTAATCTCCCTCCTCTGCCTCTCATCCGCCCCCAGAAAAATAGCTCCAAATTGGGATTTGAGGAAACTGGGTCCATCCAGCCTCCTACACAACATATTGAATTAGCATTCAGGATCACTTGTCAAAGGAAAAAACTCCAAAATGTACACACCAAATGGACAAATAAATAAAGCTACAATAAAGTGCCAAACTCTTGTGTGAGAAAAGTTGGCCACGTTTCCCCATTTGACTTTAACAGTTAAAGGCATACTGCGAGGTTCTGGCATTAAAAAAGGGTTGTCTGCTTGCAGTATGAAGTAAGTTAGCGGTAGTTTAGCGAGCCATTTCTACCTAGCATTAGTGTTGTCACGTCTGCTCCCGCTCCCCCTCTCTGGCACTCAAGGTCGTCAGGTTGCTCATCATTACGTACACCTGTCACCATCATTACGCACACCTGTCACCATCGTTACGCACACCAGCACTTCATCGGACTCACCTGGACTCACGTCATTAATTGCCTCCCCTATATCTGTCACTTCCTCAGTTTAATTCCCGTGTCTGCATTGATGTTATTTTGTTTCTCTGGTCCAGACGCTGTTCTTGTTTAGTTTCATGTCTATTTATTATTAAATCCTCACCTTGTATTTGCCTCCCATCTCCCAGCGTCTGTAGTTATGGAACCGTTACAAGCGTGTCACGATCGTCGTAATGAGTGGACCAAGGTGCATCGTGATAGGCGTACATTTTCATTTAATAAATGAACACCGAACAAAAACAACAAAATACCAAACGAAACGTGAAGATACTGGTGTGCACAAGTGCAACTTACTGTCGACAAGTTCCCACAAATCACAATGGGGAAAATGGCTACCTAAACATGATCCCCAATCAGAGACAACGATAAACAGCTGTCTCTGATTGGGAACCATACCAGGCCGACATAAACCATGAATCACCTAGATGACCCACCCTAGTCACTATCACGCCCCAACCAACATAGAGAATAAACAGCTCTCTATGGTCAGGGCGTGACAAAGCGTAATGACTGGAAGTCTACAGGTAGAGTAACAATGCTATTGCTAACTTCCTTCATACTGCACGCAGAGACATTCCATAACCTCTACGGGATCGGTGTCCCTAAACTGGGATGGTTGTTGCTAACGTGCGCAAATGTGACTAGAATGATGTTGCAAACAACAGCCAACTTTATGGGACATAGACATATCTTATATGGGAGAAAGCTGATATTCTTGTTAATGTAACTGTAGTGTCCAATTTACAGTAGCTATACAGTGAAAAAAAATAGCATGCTATTGTTTGAGGAAAGTGCACAACAACAAAACACTTTTAGCACGGCAACTGGTTTGATACATTCATCTCTGAAGGTAAATAATGTACTTACATTCAGTAATCTTGCTCTGATTTGTCATCATGAGGGTCCCAGAGATAAAATGTAGCATATTTTTGTTTGATAAAATCTATTTTTATATTGTAGGAACTGGATTCTACAGTTTGTCATCTAGTAGACAAAATCTAAATTACACCTAGACTCCTATCTGAATGTATGGCCTTTCTCTTCCATTTAAAAGATGATGGAACAAAACAAATTATTTGTATTATCTTTTACCAGATCTAATGTGTTATATTCTCCTACATTAATTTCACATTTATACAAACATGTGTTTCCTTTCAAATCGTATCAAGAATATGCATATCCTTGCTTTAGGTCCTGAGCTACAAGAAGTTCGATTGGGTATGTCATTTTAGGCAGAAATTGAAATAAAGGGTCTCATCCTTTTAAATTCCAGAATCTCACAGTCTCTCTTTAAAAGTGAAACTACAGTATTTCCTCGTGTGCAAGGGCTTAGGAGACAGGGGGACATGTCCCTCCCAAATAATAATACTTTTTAAGAGTTTTATTTTGAAAAACAAGTTGCCAGATTCCCTGAGGTACTTTTCCCTGCCCCTACTGACTGCTTCAATCTAACTCTCGGTTGTTACAAGCATTGTGGCAGTGTGTGAGTGAGAGAAAATGCACTGTACAGCACCACCATCAGTACTCACTCCACTGGGGAAAGTAATTGTTGTTGGCAACAATGAAGTAAGTTTAAGTACAAAGTGTATGAATGTGAATAAACTTTGATATGCTAGAAAGTACATGAGCAACTCTATGCTTTCTCCTGGCTAGTAGCTAGTTAGCTTTACGTTTACAGTTGAGTCGTTTTTAGCTGTGCCAGGTTTTTATCTCTGGCTCATGCTGGGTGGGTAGTTCTGGCTGTGTGAAAACTGATAGTGAACGTACCAGCAGTCAAGAAGAGAACAAAAAGAGCTCATAATAGTTTTTTCAAATGAGTACAAAGAACTGTAAGTAGGGTACTTTGCAACTGCCCACACACCACCCCTGCCAAACTAGATGGCAAATGTTTGTGCTTTCAGCTTAGATGTCTTTAATTTCATCACAGTGATTATGGGTCATGACGGTGTGTTCCATGTGTTAAGACTTTGTTTGGTGCTACCATGATCATGGCAAGAGAATGACAGCCATGAACAGACAGACAGGGAGCGAGGGAGAGAGAGAGAGAGAGACCACAAAGCAAAAGGTGTGCTCATGAGAAGTGCCTCTCTCCAAAAGCTCATAGAGTTCATAGACTGACGATCTGTCATAATATATGTTCTCTGATGAAATGTTAGCAGCACATGTCTAGAGGGTGTATTGCACGTGTTAACTCCATACAGGAGAAAGGCAGCCAGTATATTTTATTTTTGATTGATGTGTAGTGGAGATTGATTCATTTCAGTTTGACCTTTCATGCATTTTTTAAAAATGTGTAATAACTTGTTGGAAATATTAAGTTACGCTTCAAGCCATACAGTATGTACATCAGCAGTAATAACAACCTGACATAGCGGAAGTTTAAAAAAATACTATCAGTAGCAGAGAAGGGACAAAATGGTTGTTTAATTGAAAATATACACATTAACTGTCACACTGGTATTCAGTACAGTATGAATGGCCCTAAGACCGATTGGACTGTACCAGAGAAAGTGCCCCTCTGCCATGTCCCCCTTAGCCTTGTAAATTTGCAGATTTTTGTCTGTATCCTTTTCTCAAAAGTCACTAGAAATTAGCATTGAAAACCAGTAGCAAAATGTGCCCCACCCCCTCCGAAATGAGCTCAATAGCCTGGGGCGAGAGGGAAAATGACTGGACCATGCAGAATTTGATACCTTTAAGGAGAACTCAATCTCCTCGTGAGATTCATTGTGGTGACATTGAAGCTCCACTGGATGTGCTGAATGCGCAGCTTCCCCAACCAGAGAGGTTTCAGTCGTGTAATATTATCTCAAGGCCGCGTGATGATATCGCTTAAAAATATGACATTGAATAAAAAATGTCTATGACTCATTGCCACTTATGCTTTGAATCATAGTTAATGATTGCTTAAAGGGATGGAATTGCCACCTATGCTTTTGAATCATAGTTAATGATTGCTTAAAGGGATGGAATTGCCACCACAGTAAATGTGAGGCATTATACATCAATGCTTCGATTTTGCTAATTGTATTTCAATGTTCCATGTTTCACCCATATGTACCCCTTGTGAAAATAATACACACATCAATTCAAGCTGATGAGAATCCTGTAATATAACATATTCTAAAATACATAGTCCCCTCAAACGTCTCGCAAACAAGTATTGAAGACCAACTCAAGAATTATATTCTAATAACTCAGCTGCATACTTGCATAGCATCCACTTGTTTTTAAATGTTTTATTTCTGTTCATTTCAACTCCATTTAACAAGTATCATTAGTGCCACTACGAATATCCCTGGATAGATATTTTGTAGTGTCTGTGTATGATTAGTATTCGTAATGTGAGTCTACAGAGTCTGGTTGAACACAATTGTGTCTATAAAAGGGTGCCATTGATAATGACTTTGAATGCTTTTTATATTCATTTTCTGGCCAATGATTTAAAGTGTTCATTTGGTTGAGGACCCAACTCATAAAATAAGTTCTTTCATTTAATTTTTCTAATGCCTTTCTATTATTGGCTCAGCATATGGCTAACCTTTCTTTTTGGACCGACTATATCGTTTTTCTCTCTATAAATATGTTATTTTTCTCCCCTTATATTTCCCATGACCAAAATATCCTTTCCAGACAGAACATTCTCGATCAGCAGTTCATAAAAAGTAATTGGAAATAGGAGGGAAAAGGGAAAAATATTTTTTGAAGACAACATATGCATAAAAGATTTTGCGCACCCAGACAACCAATCAAATCAAATCGAATTGTATTTTTCACATGCGACGAATACAACATGTGTACAACCTTACCATGAAATGCTTACTTACAAGCCCTTAACCAACAATGCCGTTTTAAGAAAATAGAGTTAAGAAAATATTCACTAAATAAACTAAAGTAAAATGAAAAGTAATATTAAAATTAAATTAATCAAAAAGTAACACAAGAAAATACGTAACAATAACGAGGCCATATGCAGGGGTAGAAGGTGTTAAGGAGGAAGGTGTGAGCCCTGACCAGCCTTTCAGAGCACTTCATGGCTACCGACGTGAGTGCTACGGGGCGGTACTGATTTAGGCAGATTACCTTCACTTTCTTGGGCGCAAGGACTATGGTGGTCTGCTTGAAAAATATAGGTTTTACAGACTCGGTCAGGGAGAGGTTGAAAATGTCAGTGAAGACACTTGCCAGTTGATCCAAGCATTCTCTGAGTACACGTTCTGGTAATCCGTCTGGCCCCGCGGCCTTGTGAATGTTGACCTGTTTAAAGGTCTTGCTCACATTGGCTACGGTGAGCGAGATCACACAGTCGTCCGGAACAACTGCTTCTCTCATGCATGCTTCAGTGTTGCTTGCCTCGAAGTGAGCATAAAAGGAATTTAGCCCATCTGGTAGGCTTGTGTATCTGGGCAGCAGGACAAAAATAGTATGATTGAAGTTTTAGAGTAGTATGAGTGTGTTTATGATAAGAACAAACTTCTTAAATAATATACCATCAGTCAACATATCGTAAGTTAAGAGCCAATGTGACAACTAGCACATCTTAAACTAAATAAATCTTATTTCCAGTCATAAGACGCTAGACAACAACAAGCTGTGAAGTTTCCATGTGCAGCCTAATAATTAGGGCCCTTTGCTTTCATTAGTAATAGCAGCATCAGCCTGCCTCCAGTGCATAATTCTGGTCAAGGAATGAAGAGAAGAGTCCCTGCTACTGTCTCGGAGATAGAGACTGAGTGGAACCCATCACTATCACCTTGACTTTCCTCACAAACAGATGGTAGCATTTGCCGCCTGCCAAGTTTCCTGGGAGGAGGATGTGCGTGTGCGTTTGGATGTGTGCGGGTACGCATGTGTATGCACACCCATGCGTACACACACAGCACTAACAACACTTTTAAAATAATCTCCCATCTCAACACTCGCCGCTCGGCTATTCATCTTGTCAGCCCAAAAAATAAATATGATTGTATGTCACCTCAATCAGAGTAGCTCATCCTCTCTCAGAAGCAGAGAGCAAAGAGCGAGAAAGGAATGTTAGTTGCTACTTTATATATATTCCCTGCCAAATATGTATCCAACAGAATATGTCTGGCAACCTCAGCATGCCAAACAGTAACAGAGTGAATCAATTGCACACTATCACTGACTGAGTGGGGGAATTCATCACAGTCGAAGCGACCAACCGCTCTGTCATCCCAAGCTCTCCACAGTTTGTACAGTTAGCGCAGCGGATCGTCAGTCTGGATCTTCAATTTCAACCGATAAACAAATCACACAGAAGAGGAGCGACGAGATCTTTGGGGTTTGTCTTAAACCCTTCCATGTTTCCCAATTATCATTGTTGGGAATAAGCTGTGGCCAATTACCCCTACAGACTGTGGAGGAGTTTGAATCTTTTCCGTGAGGCGAGGCCTAACCAGACTACTGATAAGTCAAACCATGCGTGTCCACAGATCTTCACGGGGCCCATGTGGACGCCATCAATAACGCTGTTGTTGGTTTTAGAGATTAGAAAAAACGAAGAAACATGTTATTGTAATGGTTATATATCAATACTCACATTTCCAGGGATGGGGGTTGGAGGTTACTTCGGTGTGCTATTGGTGCCAAAAAAAAGAGGTTAAAATGACGTGTGGGTCCTGATTACATCTGTCCCGGTGAAATCACAGCCCCGGGGAGGAAGTGTTCACATCAAAGGAGAAATTGGGGAAATATGGAGAAGAATACCTGTCATGTCCCATTGTTGCAGTAAGGAATGAGGTCTGGCACACGGCCCTTGGAACTCCTTTGACTTAAGCATTGTTGAAGCAGTTAAATATATGTTACCCATACCTACCTACCTGGCTATGTTGTGTTGTGTTCTGTTGTGAGTTTAAACACTGACAAGGTGTCTGAAACACAAAACACCCGCCATGTTGGCGAGCAAACGTAACGGCTTGAGGGCGCCACTCATAAAAGGGTTGTAGGTTTCAGAAACCTCTCTCTCCATCCCCAACTCTCTTGACTTTGCCATCCCCCAGTCTTTCTCTCATATCCAGCTCCGGGTACAAAATATCCCTGTGGTTGCCAGCAACATCCACCCAGGAAGCACAATCAGTAGCCGATCCTGCTTTTTTCTTCTTTTTTTGTAATTAGGTCTTTGGCCTTTTGTGGGGTAAGCCGCATGCCTTCTGGCCGAGAAGACGCTCTGAGAGGGGATTTGTGGTCTGCGAAGCCTGGGCTGGAAAGAGCAACTGTCTACTGAAGCCAGCAGCCTGCCCCTCTCTCTCTCTCTCTCTATCTCTAATTCGACACATGCCATGTGCTGTGACGGAGTGTGCAGACAGGATGCTGCTCGGGGACGGCATGTGGATTGCCAACCCATCACCACGGCCATGTGGAGCCCGACGCAAGGCCCAGCGACCAGACCAGAGCAGAGCAGAGACAGGCCTTTAGAGGCCACAGAAGATCTCCTGGCTGGAAGGAGATTGGCAGCAGTCTGGAGCCTCATGGTCAAGTGGCCTGGGAGATGAGCTGCATTCAGAGCCAGTCTCATTTCCCAATGCAAAGCTCACAGTATCTCAGAAATGACCACACCCACGCACACAGAGATATACACGCACACACACACACACACACACACACACACACACACACACACACACACACACACACACACACACACACACAAACACACACAAACACACACACACACACACACACACACACACACACACACACACACACACACACACACACACACACACACACACACACACACACACACACACACACACACACACACACACAGACTGGCAGTGAGTTGTCCTTTTGCTTTGAGAGAAAATTATTTCCCAGCATCATTGCCCTTTGAGAGTAAACTCAGTTTGTTCAGAATCTGTGAATTGGCTGGGTTCTGAAAGGAGACATTGTGCAGCAACAGAGAAAGGTTAGCATTTTGGAATTTGCCAATTGACCTCAGTTTCATTTTTGCAATGTTGCCATTTTCTTATGCAATAGCGATCTCTTCTTTTCCAATGTGGAAAGTTATGTGATACCTATCTTTAATACCGAAAATAACCATATTCGTTACTAATGTCAAAACGCTGCGGTGTGGCAGAGATTCCGTCTCAACTAGTTGAATGAGAAATTTACTCAATTCTAAACCCAACTCTCTGTTTTTCATGGCATGAAACTGGAGGGTCACTGGTTTTCCGTCAAATAAATGTCACCCTGAAAAACAAAGTTACTTGAAATCACAATAAGTTTACTGGTGACTTTTCAAGTATATCTGTGTGTAAACAGATGTGCATAAATGGGGGTGAATTTATTGCGGTGGAGTTAATATTCATAGATTCATGGCTCAGAAAACAGATTGAAAGCAGTTACTTTTGTCGGGTTTTCTCTGGAGCAACATGCTGATCTTCTATGCTCTTTTCAAAGGGGGTTTAAGCCCTTTTGCGCAGGTAACAGGAATCTGAACACATCAGTAGACCAGGACCTCAAGATCACATACTGTTTTTGATCCTCGTGATGGGCTTGATTTAGACACGCAAGCCTGTGGAATCTTGGTCCGTACTGATAAATCCTTGAATAGCTTTACAGGGAAAAAGTCATTTGTGAATTGCGGTGGCATTTGGGCATGTTTTGTATTTATTTCAATGTATTTGGATACATCTTCTGTCTCATTCTAAACTATTACCTTAATGACTTTACATAACATGTACCAGAATGATAACACTGTGCCACCAATAAGAGTAGTAACACTAAAGACGGTAACACCAATGACAAATTTGAGGTAATTGAGGATTTTCGTAGCCCACAGATGCTCAAATCTAAGATCATTAGCACTTTAAAAAAAATTATCCTAAAGTGATATGATGAATCATTTTGCTCACATTTAAATAGAGTAACACCAATGACACTTCTTATTTCGACACCATCTGCATCTGTGGGCATGTGTGTTTCTGGCAGACGAGCCACTGACATCTCTCTACTTTGTGTCAGGTGTTATTTGAGCAATCCGTAATCGTTGGTCCCGGGGGTCTCCGTTCCTAACCAAACACTTTCATCACCCCCACCCCCCAAAACAGAAAGAGATGGATGGGCTCCCCGTTCCCCCATCTACCCACTCCACTCCCTCACCTTGTGAAACTTCTCTCCAGTCCGCACAATGGATGGGGCTTCCACACCCTCGCCCGGCCCTCGCCCTAGTGTCAATACCTTCCACTGCGCCGCATGACAGATGGTTCACGCAAAGCTACTCGAGAACATCTACTCATACTCATAGTTCACATTAATGATGACATATTCATTGTTTTCTTCTCTCCAAGCCTGGCAGAAATATAATTTACTGTATGGATTTCTTCGGTTAAAAAAAAAACAAAAAAAACATGCATCGCATGGGTCAGGATTTTTTTTCTGGAGGTCTTCCAATCGTGTCTCTAGCTCCCAATCAAGATGTCCAATCCGTGGCTAGCGGAATTCACATATCATCCCGATCTTGACTGATGTTCTGGCGAGGACGGCTAAGTCACAGTGTAAGCTCATCACAGAGCCTTATCCACTTCAGCTGACCTGACCACCGTGGAGCCTGGATCCAATACAGCCTCTAGACACTAGCAAGCCCTCTTCAGGCTAATCTCTTTGGGAATAAGGGATTACAGGCAACACTAATGGCTAATCCACTGCACTTTGTAACCCACTGAGCCGAGCCAACAGTTTAGGGGAGGCTGGGTTTCCCTTCCTGCTGCTGGTCTGTCTGGGAATCTTCACACTGCTGTGTGTGTGTGGTGCACAGCAGTGGACTGAAGCTGACTACATGTAGAGTACAAAAAAGCAAAAACAGAACAGGACTATAAGGCTGAGTTTACACAGGCAGACCAATTCCGATCTTTTTCTAGTAATTAGTATTTTTCCCATAATTGGGCAAAAGATCAGAATTGGGCTGCCAGTGGAAATTCAGCCTAAAACAGTTGCATATAAAATACGTGCCACGTGCACGTGCTAGTAGGACCTAGGAAACTCGTACATTTCCGACTTGCTACCTGGTTGTAGTTATACACGTTCATGTCGGAAATGTCAGTTTCCTAGTTCCCGACTAGCACGTGAACGTGGCAACAGACCTGGTGGAGCTGCATTTATACGTGATTAGGTGTTTTCTTTTTGCGTCATGTTATTTCGATCTTTTGACAGACATTAATTAGACCCTTTCCATATCCATAGGTATGTAATTGATCACGATCCTTACATATAAGTTGGTTACCAAGATAGGCTATCACTTGTATTATAACGTGTAGGAAAGAACTTCTGATGAAAGAGTGTAACCTTGCATTCTCATAACTTAATATTCTCTAAACTTCTTCCTTGAACTCCCAGAGGTTCTCTAAGTTCTACCTTCAGACTACAGATGGCACTATTGGACAGTGTCTATATGTCAGTGCCTTGAACTGATCATTCACACATCACTATGATTGACAATGAGCCTTTATAGACCATTTACAGGCATTTAATTACCCTCACCACAAGAACAGGACTAGTAGCCTGGGTCGGCAAGTAAATGACATCCTCTCTCAAATTAAACATCCCTTATAGCTCTTCAAAAGGTGTCATTTACCTTCAGCGAATCCTGTAAAAGTGACCACTATCAGTTTATGCTCAGAAAAAGTCCCTTGGCTTTCATTGGTTCTGACAGATTGGTGTGCAAAAGCAGACACATCATACACTGACCAGGGTATTAAAAACTGGGGGGAAAAATGGCTTTCTCCACATCGGCTTAGAGCTCCGCGACCTCTTTAAATCCCAAAGCTGTCCAAAAAAAGGCCATAAACTCAACGCTCAACTTTTCCATCAGTCTGCGAGTGAAATGATGAGACAATTGCTGCGACTTAATAAACAAAAAGCGATCGAAGTACCAGCTGACCCTGCACGGGTGAGTGAGGAACAAGACATTCATTTGGACCAGCCCGGATCCGACAATCACAAATGAGTGTGGTATAGGAAACCAGACCTCATTTTCACGGCATTAATATCTATTTTTACCCCTCCGTTATAAACGTTCCCAGTGGTGTAAAGTACTTAAGTAAAAATACTTTTAAGTACCACTTATGTAGTTTTTTTTAGGTATCTGTCCTTTACTATTTACATTTAC
Organism: Oncorhynchus kisutch; assembly: GCF_002021735.2. Classification (NCBI taxonomy): domain Eukaryota; kingdom Metazoa; phylum Chordata; class Actinopteri; order Salmoniformes; family Salmonidae; genus Oncorhynchus; species Oncorhynchus kisutch. The sequence goes on along the minus strand of NC_034175.2, from coordinate 27,196,686 downwards.
TCCACTACATTCCTAAAGAAAACAATGTACTTTTTACTACTTACATTTCCCCTGACACCCAAAAGTACTCATTACACGCTTATTAGCAGGACAGGAAAATGGTCTAATTCACACTTATCAAGAGAACATTCCTGGTCATCCCTACTGCCTCTGATCTGGCAGACTCACTAAACACAAATGCTTCGTTTGTAAATTATGTCTGAGTGTTGATCTGTGACCCTGGCTATCTGTAAATAAAAAAAATGGAATCATGTCATCTGGTTTGCCTAATAGAAGACATTTAAAATTATTTATTTTGTACTTTTTGTACATTTAAAACCAATTACTTTTAGACTTTTACTCAAGTAATATTTTACTGGGTGACTTTTACTGGAGTCATTTTCTTTTAAAAAGGTATCTTTACTTTTACTCAAGTAAGAAAATTGCCAGCACTGAACGTTCCGTTTCATGAATTAGATTTTTGTCTGTGTTTTAATTACTGGCAGCCAGTCCGTGTACTCTGGGTCTCCCTAAACTGAACTGACAGAGGTGTTCTCCCGGCCGCCACACGTTGCAGTTAGAGTCCTTACGGTGTCTGGGTAATTGAAGGGCGGGAGTCTCAGCTGGATCCAGTGTGAGAAGCAAAAGCCTTTAGCCTCGTTGCTGCCCGTTTAATGAGGTCGCTTCTCTCCCGCTCGCTGGGAAATGGTTTAAGCAGACTGCTCTAGTGTTGCTGATTGCTCTGCTGTTGCTACTGGTGGGGTAGAGTGGTGAGAGTGGCTGGGAGTCAATTACCATAAATTCATAGAAGATTTTATCATCATAAAAGTAATGAATCCGCCGTTATCATTAACAGTTGTGTCAATGTACTGATAAGAAAGATTGGCCCTATACACAAAAAACTAATAGAACCCAGGAAAAACACAGAACACCAAACCCACTGAATGAGAAAATTTGCTCCAGACCGCAAACAATTCAAGCCTTTATTAAGACATCTGGATGGACTGACAGAGAAAAAAAACAATAGTTATGATAAAAACGTTTTTTTTTTTTCATTTACAGACATAAGGAAATGTTGGGAGGGCCTAGCTGCATACAGACGGACCTGTCGAAGCCCTCGCTTTAGATTAGTATTTATTAGCCTCTTCTCTACTCACATCTCAGTCCCTGACAACGCGGGAGCATCCTCTACCTGGCCTACGTCTCAAATGTCACCCTATATCTCATATAGTGCATTATATTTGCTTAGATAGGGCTTGGGTTAAAAGTACTGCACTATAAAAGGACAGACCTGCTCTAAATCATCAAAAAACAGAGGGAGGGGAGGTGGTGGTCGAGTCTGGGGGGTGCACAGCATTGAGCCAACAGAGCTGCCTTGTTGAGCCATGTAGAACGGGGGGAACGGGGGGTTGGGGGGGGGGAGGGCCTAGGACATGGTGATCTGCATGGACTCCAGCATCTCCTCCACGGCCTTCACGGAGCATTTGTTCTCCTTCGTCCCGCGACCGGCCAGCTGCATGACAGAGAGAGGAGAGAGAAAACATCAGCTCATAACATCTTTAAAGAGGCCAAAGCACAGGGCTGGCTGAGGGAGAGCCAGCCAAGCCAAAACACTATCGCACACTCAGAATGTCACGATAACCGCATAGCCCCGTCTCACGCTCCAACACATCAAGTCGAAACAGACTAAACTTCACAGAGTATACCAAACCTTCCTAATATTGAGTTGCCCTCAGAACAGCCTCAATTCGTCCGGGTGTGGACTCTACAAGGTGTTGAAAGCGTTCCACAGGGATGCTGACCCATGTTGACTCCAATGCTTACCACAGTTGTGTCAAATTGGCTGTATGTCCTTTGGGTGGTGGACCATTCTTGATACACACGGGAAACTGATGAGCGTGAAAAACCCAGCAGCGTAGCAGTTCCTGACACAGACCGGTGCGCCTGGCACCTACTACCATACCCCGTTCATAGGCACTTAAATCTTGTCTTGCACATTTACCCTCTGAATGACACATCCACATGTTGTGGACTAATGGGGCCAAGAGAAGAGAAGCACCACCTGGAGTCAGGGATGTTCCTGGCCTGTTGCAAAAAAAGCTGTGTGTCTGTGTGAGGAGGGGGAGAGGTGAGAGAGAGAGGGAGGGCCAGGATGTCCTGGTGACTCAAGGCCCCTCACCTGGACAGCCCCAAACTAACCCATAAACTAGGGATGAACAATATATCGGAATCGGACAATATTAGCTAAAAATGCAAACATCGGTATCATCCCGATGTCTAGTTTAACGCCGATGTTAATAACCGATGTCTAAGCTACCGTGCATACTTATATAACGTAAGTACATGACGTAATGACACCACATACAATTTGGCGCTACACGTGAAACACAGCATTCCTAACCTAACCCACATAACGTCTGCTGTGTGGATTGAGCAGTCAGCAAGTCGAGCAGCCAGCTAGCTTCATCTGGATAGTGAGGCTCGACCGGACCGGGTTAATGTGTTGTGAAGCTAGCCGCAATAAGGATTTGGCACAATAGTGGAATTTGTGGTTTGTCTTCAAAATAAAAGTATGTCATTAAGAGTGATGCAAACGAATACAAATAGTAGAATTATGCCATACTTTTATTTTGAAGGCTAACCGCAAAGTCAACTATTGTAGCTAATCCTTACTGTGGCTAGCTTCACATAGATGGGTCCGACCACCATTCATCAAATAAGAACTGTCTTATAAATTAGGGTTATTTTAGATGACACCTAGCTAGCTAACTATAGCTACTGAAACAGATTGTCATTTTGCTATGTTTTTGGGGAAGAACATTGTTTACATCCATGAGCTAGCTATCTAGCTTTTATTATGACCAGCACTGTATGTACGTGAGACAACTTTTCCAGCATCATAGTGACAATCGTCGTGAATCGTTGTGAAATACGAGTGAGTGTAATCAATATGTAATAACTACATAAAAAAAAAAAATGAACGCGTTAAATTATTATGTGACATGCTGTTATATTTCAGGTCCTGATTGGTCAACAAATGGTGTTATTTGACATGTATCTTTTTTGACACGCAAAGACCCAAACTGCGTTCCATAGAAATCCTGGTTGAGAATGAAGTGAAAGAAATCGGTTTTGATTATGTTTTACTGGTAATGGGGACATACGTAAATGCCAACAAACTTTTTGGTCAGTGTTGTGTGTATGTAACCTTTATTTAACTAGGCAAGTCAGTTAATAACAAATTCTTATTTACAATGACGGCCCGGACGATGCTGGGCCAATTGTGCGCCGCCCTATGAGACTCCCAATCATGGCCGGATGTGATACAGCCTGGATTCGAACCAGGGACTGTTGTTACGCCTCTTGCACTGAGATGCAGTGCCTTTGACCGCTGCATCCATGTGTGTGTTAACTACTTAACTCTACTAGAATGCTTAAAAGGCTGTTAAAATGTTAAATATCGGTTATCGGTATCAGGCTTTTTTTGGCAAGGAAAATATTGGATATTGGTATCGACCAAAAATTTTATATCGGTGCATCACGACCATAAACCACTGCTCCTAATCTCTTCCTCCCTCCCCCTCTCTCTGCCCCACTCTCTCCCTCTGTGTATGTGTGTACACGGGCAAGACTGGACTTCCTCTGTGACTCACACACAGCCCCTCAGACCTCTATCTCCCAATTAAACCACAATCAGCCCTGCTATTATCTGAACTCAGGAGGGGGTCCTCTCCTTTCGGCCCTGTCCCTAAACTACAGAGACTAACAGATAACCTAATTTAGCCACGCTAGGAGCTACGACATGTGCCCCCTGCAACAACACCCACAGGCACTTGGCATTAGTGAGTTGTACGGTAGACTACTCCTCCGTTCTCATTATAATAACTGCTATTTGGGCACAGGGACAGCAACGTCGGGGCAAGCTTCCTAAGACTTGAGAGCAGGGTTGGTGTGTGTGTGTGTAAGGCCACATCTGTTGCTGGGCGGAGAGCACACAGACAAGTCAGAGCAACGCAGCAGAGGACATCTTTGGCCTTTTCTCAATAAAATCATTATGAAACCCACACTATAAACTGGGTGGTTCGAGCCCTGAATGCTGATTGGCTGAAAGCCGTGGTATATCAGACGGTATGCCATGGGTATGACATGGGTATGACAAAACATTTATTTTTACTGCTCTAATTATGTTGGTAACCAGTTTATAATAGCAATAAGGCACCTTGGGGTTTGTGATATATAGCCAATATACCACAGCTAAGGGCTGTGCCCTAGCACTCCGGTATATTAGCGTGGTATATATTGGCCATATACCACACCCCCTCGGGCCTTATTGCTTAACTAATCCCCTGTGCTAAAACAGAGATTGTGTTTCTTTCTCCCACATACATGGCTGATGTGCCATTTCTGTCTGGACACAGAGAGGAGCATATTCGGCCTGTCCTCAGGAATGAGCGCTAGGTCTCCGGAGATGCTCCGACTCCTCATTACAGACCAACATTCAATCCCAAACTAACCCTCTTCATCTGGCTTCAACCAGCTTGCTAAATAGCAGAAGGTTTTACAGTAAATGTGCATATTCCAACACAAATCCACATGATACAAGGTGAGTTTCCCAACATACAAATGTAAAGCGCTGCTGCTTGGAGAACCTGGAAAAGCTATATAAATATATTCCATTATTATCGGGGAATAGTGACGCAGGGCTTGCTGTCAACCATTTATGAACCTGTTCACATACAGTATACACACATGCATAGCCAATATAATGTTTCCATATGGGGGGAAACTGTTTTCAGAGTGTCATAGAGAGGGCATTTGGTGAAAATGTACCTTCGGCAAAGAAGTCATTTCCGAGCGTGACTCATGCAGACGTATTAAAGCAGTGGTGTGGGGGCGGTGTGGTGTGGCTGAGGGGGAGTTGATGGTCAGCGCGTTTCGCTGTGCGCTTCCCTAATTTCCCATTATCCCCAACCACAGAGCCACGCAGCCAATTATCTCGCCTGCCTAAGGTGAGGGGACTGTATTAACTCCAGTCCAAAAGCCGAACAATCCGACTCGAGAAAGACTAATCGACGAGCGGAAAAAATATAGACTAGATTCCATTAGTTTATGTAACTGTAGAGTAAATGTACAAACGAAAAAACACGAAAACGCCACAATTCAAGTGTTAAAATCCATTAAATAAACACCACCACAAAGATCATTCATTATTCATTCGTTAAGGACAGATCATAAGGACCATGAATGTAAGAAAATGCATTCCAAAAGAACAGAATTACATATTACATATTTTTTTTCCCCCCAATGTTAACACTACAAAATACACAACATGCACAGCAGTAGATTACCAAAACATTTAATAGCACATTATCCAAACAGGTCCTCACATAGAAGCTTTTACCCTAGCATATTAACTTCACACAAAGATGCCACAAATTCAAAGCACACGCATTAATTGACACCGCAGGACTGTACACGCAGCCCAAATGCAGTTAATAAACCCTACAGGAAACCCCTACAGTATAGGCTATAAAATAATGTGCGCTGTTTCGTACCTGCTGCTCATACGAGAGCTATGATTCAACAAAGCTATTCTCAGGACGCCCTCTGTGCATCCTGAGCGCGCTCTGTGTCGAGATCGCCTACTGCTAAAATGTGCTGAATTAATTGAGGAACATGATAACGCTCAGAATTTACAAACGGCCTGTTTCGCAATTCACAATAATCTAATTGCCGATGAAAGATAGAGTAACTATCATTACATAATGGCAAAGCCAACCCAACCAGGTGGCGTAGCACCCCTCGTTTGGGGAGAACGCTGACATAGTGGCCATATCTTGGTTAATATCCTGGGACTCTATTTGTCACGTTCCCCAGCAAGAAGACCGAAAATGTTGCTCAAACAGAAGGGGGAACTAACAAAGAGTCACTGACAACAACTAAAACAAAACAGGTGGAGTTTTAGGAGGGGGTCTAAAAGACTCATGGGGGTGTTGCATAGCAGCAACAACTGGGACCTAAAAGACACTCACCGTGAGCGCCCCACTAAATTGCCCCACTAAGAGGCAAACAAAAGAAAAACCCACACCAAACTTAAAAGACAGGAAGCAACCCAAAAAGGTGGAGCATAACAGGGAAATCAGATCAAGGATTGTTTGCACAGAAATCAAAATAGGGAGAGCCAACTAAAAGGTGTAACCGTCCGCATCTATCAAGACAACTGGAGCACTAGGTCAGCCACTCTTAAATGGCATCTGGGCCAGCACAGGTGAAACACCTTCCAACTAAGGAGATGACAACCAGCACAGGTGTAACACATATTGACTAATGAGGTGACACCAATGATGCGCCCTGTGTGCAAACGAGCTATACGTCCAACCTCATTACATAAATGGAAAAACCAAAACCTGTAACACCTTCCCCCTTCAGACAACAAATATATCCTATAGTTGCTCACCACCAACAGAAAACAACTTCCATTGCACAACATAACCAACTTTAATGCATCGCTACTTAAATGAGTCGCCTTCTCCAATATAAACATGGCGTCTACTGGCTGTCAACAATTAAATACAAGACAAAACAGCCACCTCAATTTTTTCTTCATATTTTTTCTATAGTTGCCGAAAACTCACAAGATTTCGAAAAACTCACATATGCTTCTATAACTCTCATCCCCTTCGAGCGAGCGCAACCAAAACAAAACTTGTCTCCAAAACGGCAAAATGTGCAGTCAAAATAAATTGTGAGGCAGGGCTACACACTGGCTAAGCCAAAAACGTGTTGACTGCCCATCCTTGAAAAGACAAAATCAGCAACCAAGTTGTCCTTACCACGGACATTTCAAGGGGAAACTCCTGTAATATAGATACCAACTTTCCTCTCGTGATTTTCCTTAGTGGAAAAGAGTGGCAGCACACATGATCAAAACAAAATGGATTTGCCACATGATCCGAATACAAGTGAAATGCTTACTTTACAAGCCCTTAACAACAATGCAGTTCAAGAAATAGATGGTTGAGAGAAACTAGTTACCACTCTTTGCTTTGGGCAAAGGACCAACAAAAGACAATCTGGAACCTTTCTTTCTAAAATTATCTGCTGAAATTGTTGCCACCCCTATTACCAGCCTGTTCAACCACTCTTTCGTGTTGTCAGAGTCCCAACGATTGGAAAGCAGCTGCGGTCATCCCCCTCTTCAAAGGGGGGGGGGGGGACACTCTTGACCCAAACTGCTACAAACCTATATCTATCCTACCCTGCCTTTCTAAGGTCTTCGAAAGCCACGTCAACAAACAGATAACCGATCATTTCAAATCCCACCGCACCTTCTCCACTATGCAATCTGGTTTCAGAGCTGGTCATGGGTGGACCTTATGACCTCTATCATAACCATCATCGATAAGAAACAATACTGTGCAGCCGTATTCATCGACCTGACCAAGGCTTTCGACTCTGTCAATCACCACATCCTCATCGGCAGACTCGATAGCCTTGGTTTCTCAAATGACTGCCTCTCCTGGTTCACCAACTACTTCTCTGATAGAGTTCAGTGTGTCAAATCGGAGGGCCTGTTGTCCGGGCCTCTGGCAGTCTCTATGGGGGTGCCACAGGGTTCAATTCTTGGGCCGCCTCTCTTCTCTGTATATATCAATGATGTCGCTTTTGCTGCTGGTGAGTCTCTGATCCACCTCTACGCAGACCTCTACTTCTGGCCCTTCTTTGGACACTGTTAACAACCCTCCAGACGAGCTTCAATGCCATACAACTCTCCTTCCGTGGCCTCCAACTGCTCTTAAATACAAGTAAAACTAAATGCATGCTCGTCAACCGATCGCTGCCTGCAACTGCCCGCCCGTCCAGCATCACTACCCTGGACGGTTCTGACTTAGAATATGTGGACAACTACAAATACCTAGGTGTCTGGTTAGACTGTAAACTCTCCTTCCAGACTCACATTAAGCATCTCCAATCCAAAATTAAATCTAGAATTGGCTTCCTATGTCGCAACAAAGCATCCTTCACTCATGCTGCCAAACATACCCTCGTAAAACTGACCATCCTACCAATCTTCGACTTCAGCGATGTCATTTACAAAATAGCCTCCCATACCCTACTCAATAAATTGGATGCAGTCTATCACAGTGCCATCTGTTTTGTCACCAAAGCCCCATATACTACCCACCACTGCGACCTGTACGCGCTCGTTGGCTGGCCCTCGCTTCATATTCGTCGCCAAACCCACTGGCTCCAGGTCATCTACAAGACCTAGGTAAAGTCCCCCCTTATCTCTGCTCGCTGGTCACCATAGCAGCATCCACCTGTAGCACGCGCTCCAGCAGGTATCTCTCTCTGGTCACCCCCAAAACCAAGTGCTCTATTGGCCACCTCTCCTTCCAGTTCTCTGCTGCCAATGACTGGAAAGAACTACAAAAATCTCTGAAACTGGAAACACTTATCTCCCTCACTAGCTTTTAAGCACCAGCTGTCAGAGCAGCTCAGATTACTGCACCTGTACATAGCCCATCTATAATTTAGCCCAAACAACTACCTCTTCCCCTACTGTATTTATTTATTTAGCTCCTTTGCGCCCCATTATTTCTATTTCTACTTTGCACATTCTTCCACTGCAAATCTACCATTCCAGTGTTTTACTTGCTATATTGTATTTACCTCGCCACCATGGCCTTTTTTTTGCCTTTACCTACCTTATCGCACCTCATTTGCTCACATTGTTTATAGACTTATTTTTCTATTGTATTATTGACTGTATGTTTGTTTTACTCCATGTGTAACTCTGTGCTGTTGTATGTGTCGAACTGATGTGCTTTATCTTGGCCAGGTCGCAATTGTAAATGAGAACTTGTTCTCAACTTGCCTACCTGGTTAAATAAAGCTGAAATAAATAAAAAATACACAAGACACATTTCGCTTGAATGCATTCAGTTGTGCAACTGACTAGCATTCAACAGAAATGTGTCTTATGCATTTAAACCCAACCACTCAAATCAGAGAGGTGCAGAGGGCTGCCTTAATTGAAGTTCATGTCAACTCACGGGTCATTATTTTTGTTGTTTGGCAAGGATAGGTGATTTGGAAACTGCATAATCTGCTCTTTTTGATACTATGTCGGAAGTTTACATGCATGCCAAATGCCAAATACATTTTCATAATTCCTGACATTTACTCCTCATAAAAATTCTCTGTCTTAGGTCAGTTAGGATCACCACTTTATATTAAGAATGTGAAATGTCACAATAATAGTAGAGAGAATTATTTATTTCAGCTATTATTTCTTTCATCACATTCCCAGTGGGTCAGAAGTTTATACACTCAATTAGTATTTGGCAGCATTGAAGGTAGGCCTTGAAATACGTCTACAGATACACCTCCAATTGACTCAATTGTTGACAATAAGCCAATTAGAAGCTTGCAAAGCCATGGCATAATTTTCTGGAATTTTCCAAGCTGTTTAAAGGCACAGTCAACTTAGTGTATGTAAACTTCTGATCCACTGGAATTGTGATACAGTGAATTATAAAGTTAAATAAATATGTCTGTAGACAATTGTTGGACAAATTAAAACAAGTTTTAATGACTCCAACCTAAGTGTATGTAGACATCAAAACATCTGCTTGTGACTCTGTAGAATTTGCAAAAGTCACTTTCTGGCACTCACTTTCATTTCCCTGCCTCTGTGTCAATTCCAAGCTGCACTGTTCCATCAATCTTCATATACAATTTAACAATTGATACTATTATCACACAGACTATATTCAATTTAACATTGTCTTTAGGGTAACTATTATTATATGTGTGAAATTAGTTTAGCTATATACTGAAAAAATATATAAACGCAACATGCAACAATTTAAATGATTTTACAGTTCATATAAGGAAATCAGTCAATTGAAATACATAAATTAGGCCCTAATCTATGATTTCCACATGACTGGGCAGGGGAGCAGCCATGGGTGGGCCTGGGAGGGCATAGGCAAACCCACTTGGGAGCAAGACCCAGCCAATCAGAATGAGTATTTCAGTTTCATCAGCTGTATGGGTGGGTGGTCTTAAGACGATCCTGCAGGTGAAGAAGCCAGTGGAGGTCCTGGGCTGGCATAGTTACAAGTGCTCTGCAATTGTGAGGCCGGTTGGACGTACTGCCTAATTATCTTAAACGAAACGATGCTGGAGACGGCTTATGGTAGAGAAAATAACATTCAAATCTCTGGCAGCAGCTTTAGTGGACATTCCTGCAGTCAGCATTGACAACTACACGCTCCCTCAAAACTTCAGACATCTGTGGCATTGTGTTGTGTGACAAAACTGCACATTTTAGAGTGGCCTTTTATTCTCCCCAGCACAACGTGCACTTGTGTAATGATTGTACTGTTTAATCAGCTTCTTGATATGCAACACCTGTCAGGTGGATGGATCATCTTGGTAAAGGAGAAATGCTCATTAACAGGGATGTAAACACATTTGTGCCCAAAATTTGAGAGAAATAAGCTTTCAGGGATCTTTTATTTCAGCTTATGAAACCAACATTTTACGTTGCGTTTATATTTTTGTTCAGTATAGTTTTGAAGGGCCATCAGCTGTGCAGGCTGACTGGCAGTGAATGAAGGGCGGTGAATGATGGGCAGTGCCTATAACACAAATTCTGTTTGCAATATTAAGATTCTAACAACGACAGAGTAATTAAAAAAGTGATTTTGTTTTGAGTCATTATGACGCCATCAGGACTTCTCTCTCTGGGTCATTAACATGTCAAAGTAGGGACCTTGCTTTCAGTAATAACATTTTTAACGGCCTTGCCCCAGTCGCTTTGACCCCATTGTGACGTCTGCTCCCACAACACCGCTCACCTGTCGCCTTTTCTCGCACTGAGGTATGACAATCACCAGGTACAGCGGGTCATAAAAGCGGGAGGACTGACACGAGTAGCCCTTTAAAGCCCCCATCAATCAGTCAGCACAAGCACACAGCAGCCAGGCCAGCCCTGCGGAGGCCCACAATGTTCCACAGCGGCTCCCTTTCAAATAGCCCAGCACCCATTTAAAAAGGAGGGGAAAAAAGTCAAGTCAACCTTGCGCCCTGTCATTTTTCCTCTCACACGCAGGGTGGGGTCCCACTGCTCTGCTGCCCCTGCCATTACCAGGCAACTTAAAACAAACACAGCCCAACAGGTTGCTGGCCGGGCCCACCGGGAGCCTCTTCCTGTTCCCTGGATAAGGGTGTGGCTCTGGCTCTGTCAGAGTGGAGACCAAAAACACATGATATTTTCCCTTGTGCATTTGCTCAAACACCAAATAGAAATACTTAAAATGTTAATACACTTTCCACAGCCACGTTGTTGAGCTTAACATTATAACGTGTGCCTGATTGATTGACTAACAGTTAAGTGTTCTTGATTAATCAACACCCAAAGCGTTAGATACCCAACACCCCTACTACTACTACTAACAGAGCCATTCCGTGCCTCTGAGGTGGAAACCCTCCCAGCACTCCAGGAGGGAAAGACAGCGCTGAGTGTGTCAAGACGTGGGCTTTAGTGGCTCAGCGTGGTTCCACTCTCCCGATAGAGCCCGCACATGCAGAGCAAGGAACTGCTTATTGCATGTTTAACTGTCAACGCCTAAATAAGCAATGCATATCACCCCTTATGGCAGCAAAGAGTTATATTAAACACACATTTATGCTCAAGGTGCCATGGCAACAGCGTAAACCGGTTTAGTGATGCCATCTGAGCAGCTTTTCACTTTTTCCGCTCTTTCCCCACATATCCCCCTCGCTCTTTCCCACCCCTTTTCTCAGAAAGGTAGACCCATCATACCTCCCCGTGCCACCACTAGTCATCTTTGTTCCACTCAAATCATACATGATTAATCTGTGTGTGTATGTGTGTGTGGGGGGGTGGGGGGAATCGATAGCCCAGCAGCACACGTAAAGGCACAGTAACAAACAAAAAAAATCAGAGCAGGCCTTGTGGTCTTAAGTCAACACATTAGCTGAAATTTACCCAAACAGTAAGACACTGAATTGAAGCCCTGGGTCTAGGACCTTTAGGTGGACAGTCTGGAACCCCCAACACAATATATCCATTATTTATTTGATGGCAGGTCTAAAGAAACATTATGATATGGATAAAATGTATTTCAGAAGAACCGAATAGGAGTCGGCCTACTGGATGATGTTCTGATTTTATAATTGACAGTACGCATATGAAGTGGCTATGTTGGGCGTAAAAGTGATCATTTTAAAACAGGTCCTATACTCTAGATTTAGGGTTATTTGGCTAATTTAGTTGTGAATGATTCAAACCTTAGAATGTCTTAGAAATTAAAAACATATATGGGCTGCATGATGCAACAATAGGCTATTGACTATTTGAAAAATGTGCTAAAAAAAAAGCTTGCGCTCTGTTCCTTGCCTCAGGCTGCACACCCCGTTCTCTCATCAAGCAATCATATTTTACCTATCACTTCTACTCTCAATTTAATCTGGTCTTTACTAATATGTCAAATTGGTTTTGACCTAGAATGGCCCATTATCAAATGGGTAGAAGCAAAGGGGGGGGGGGGGCGAATGGAGGCCGCTTACCCGGAGTTAAATCCTGCCGGGTTGGCTACTCCAGTTCAATAGTGGAGCAGCTGAGAAATAGGCCTAAATATAGTAGCAGCTGGGATCCTCCTCATTTCAGTGACAACGATCAAAACTCTACTTTCACCCAGGATTGCATATAGAAATGTCTGGACTAAAAGAACATATTTCACTTCACGCATCACTGTTTGAGGAGCACACAGCCTCTCGCTGCGCGACAGGTAATACTCCGCCCAAACCCTGTATGCCATGGGCTCTCCAACCCGTTGTTCCTGCAGCTACCAAGTGTTTCATTTGGGAAACCAAGTGAAATCTGTTCGGGAACATCGATAGTAACATGTTTTCGCAACGAAACATATTTAATTAAACTGTTGACAGCTCCCATCTCTGCTCACTCGAGAAAGGAATGAAGGAGATAGGAGGAAATGGAAATGCACAGTGGTGGGATATTCTGTAGCTAAAGGTAATGTACCAGCCTATTGATAATAGGGGAAAAAATCTCTATTACTAGGCTATTCAAAATCAAATACAAATTCACTATAATTGTAGGCTAACTCTATAAGCTGCCCTGCACAATCAATTAATCAACAGCATCACCTAGGCCTATACGTTCTCTCCCAGACTCCTTAAAATTACATTTAAAAAAAAACACAAAAAAAAAACAGGTAACCAGTCCATCCAGTATGAATAATAATACAGTCCACACTCAAAGGCGACAACATCCACAACAACCATGTTTTTCACTCAGTTTCAGCCTGTTGTTAAACCAGGGCTGACTAACCTTGTTGTATAGGAACAGTTAAGTGGAAAAGGCAAGTGGAAAATGCGGCTCAGTCGCTATAGCATGGCGCTTGCAACACCAGGGTTGTGGGTTCGATCACCACGGGGGACCAGTACGAAAGAAAGTAGGAAAATGTGTGCACTCTACTGTAAATCGCTCTGAATAAGAGCATCTGCTAAATGACTAAAATGTAAATAGTGTAGCTTTCATAATTAAAGTAGACACATGGCGTGACTCACCTGATAGGCTCGGTTGATTTGATTGGTGGCCCAAGCAGCATACCTCACATTTGCCTTTTTCACCGTGGCGTTCACTTTGGGGCAGGCAGCAATGTGGCTTGCCGACTACACAGGGGAAGAAGAAGGGAGTGGAAAGCAAGGGAGAGAGGAAAGAAAGGTGCCGTCATATCAAAACAGCAATAAAAGCATAAATGAGATGAATGCGCAACCAACTCCGCCGTGGGCAGGACGAGAAAAAAATTGGCCCGACGACACGAAGAAAACTTTTACGGGAGAGGAAAAAGTGAGTGCTTTATTTAATGCCCCAGCTCCCCGAGTGCAGTGTCACTTAATGGGCCCTAATTTCTCCAACACCATTGATTGCCGGTGATGACAGGGCCCGGCATGTCTTCAGTGTGTCTTCAGAACCCGCGGTGCTGTGGCGAGCGAAGCGCGATGTGAATCATGCTCTCTGCCCGCCCCAGCTCCCCTCAGAACCACAAAACCCATGTATTTTCCATGCTACTGCCATCGTCTCCGAAGTGCAAACCCCACTAGGCTTAAAACGGGCAGCACTTCAAAGACGTCCCTGTGGACATGCTGAAACTTTAACTACACCCCAATCAACTTTGCCCCCCCCCCCCCTATTTCTATTTTTTACGATTTTGCTTCTGGATTTCTTCTTCATAACCGGCGTATGATGTCAGCTCTACCCCAGAATTATGTCGTCCTCCGTTAGGATCCCCGCTAGTGGAGTGACACAGCACTGACTAACACTAACTAGTGTTAGTGCTTCTACATCTGCATTGTACAACACTTTGTGACATCGGCTGATGTAAAAAAATTATTTAAAAAATGGCTTTATAAATACATTTGATTGATTGATTGAACCTTACAGTGATCACGGCTACCAACTACTCAGCTGTACCAGGTGCTCGGAACGACTAAACTGAACCAATCAAATAGCTCTTCGGTGAGGAGCTGCCCAACAGTGGTGTTCATGAAGCTTCACAGTCTCCCAGAATCAGATGAAATGGTCAAAGTCATCGCCTTGGCACAATCTCATGTCAGGAACGAACTTGCACTTGTCAAGGATTTCAACTTTGGACCTCGTGCACACTAACTTTTTTACAATCAAATTTAAATCTGAAACCCACGTTAGGCCAATATACAAGTGGCAGTGGATGACTTGACAGAGGAACATAAAGTCCTCTATTTAACTATGTATGCCTTTCCTATGCACTTCTCAGTAGTTGATATTCAGACTTACCTTATGCAGGTGCGTAACGGGCCTTGCAGGCGTGGCTCCCTTACGCGCGCTGAATACATTTAATTCAAACCACTGAAAACCCTCCCACTTGCTGGCCAACAGACATTCTCATGGAGTTTTCATTCAATAGGATTTTCAGTGCATTTATCTAAAGCCATCCCCTTTAATTTGACGTACCTTTAATCTGAATTTTCGACAGACTCACTAAAATATATGGAAAGAACGGTTCAGAATATTTGGGATCAATGAAAGAAAGCCTTGAAATACACACCTATTTCTCATTTTGAACACCAATTGCTAGATTTAAAAAAAATATTCTGATCTATATTATTTACGGTTAGGAAAGTATTTATGAATAAAAAAACAGGTTTGGAGAGCACAAACGATATTGGTGAATCAAAAATACAGTGGTTCGATTCATCCTGAAAGCTGACCTATTCAAATTGTTCAAGCCATAAAATATTGGAAGGTGAGAATAGTGTACAGTAGTGGCTGAACAGTAGTCAATAAGTCCACACTAAATCATGGAACTGGGATGAGAACAGTCCAGTTGTCGTGAACAGTGTGCCAGTCTCCAGGTTTAACCTGCTACATGTACTGTATGTATGGTCTACAGTTCGTAATGGTTCCAATAGGCTACATGTCCCAAATGATTGCACAACTTGTAATATGTTAGCCCGATATGATCCACTATTGCTAGCGATCCTCAGGAACAACCACACGAACGTGACAGAGTGAAGAAAGGTAAACTGACTAATGGAATGATGCAAAATGTAAGGAGAGGAACACTAACGTGACCATCGTAAATGTATGTGGGTATAACTGACAGTGGCATGGTGAAATAGACCTAGAACAATCGTCATTTATATTTACAATCCCCTTATCCAAATGGCTTATTTACCTAGTGCTTATCAAATCGCTCTTATCAAATGTGTAGAGAGAAAAGTGCATACAAAGATAATTCCATTCCGTTTAGGTGCTCTTAACAACAATAACTTGAGGTTAAGGGACCTGAAATTCTTAAATTGATGCTGCTTTTTATGCACGTTCTGTAGCTAGCTAGCACCTTGAAGACCTTCTTAGACTTACCTCTTTTTCCATTTACCCTGAAAGTAGTCTACGGGCCGGGAGAGACAGTCATTGACGGATTGAATTTGTTTAAATAACGTTAGCTCATTTGAACCCCATGGACTACTTTTAGAAACATAAAAGTTAGTCTAGAAAAGTGAAGATACCTCTTCAAAGACCATGAACGGATCCAGTGGTTGTGCCCCTTTCCGGGTATGAGATGTTTTGACTGCTTGAACCCCTGTGGCAGTAGAGAGAAAACACTGGAAGGCCTGTGTCGCTGCTTCTCTCTGCTCTGGCCATCCACCCACCCTTATTCCTGCACTCTACGTTTGTGTTCTTATGTCAGGACTCACTTACATATGATGCATTGGTGCTAACGGACAACTTCCTGTTTAAATAAATATGCAGATGAAAGGGGGGCATTTGGCGCAGACAAAATCAAAACGTTAACCTGGGCCGGGGCTGGGGGGCTGCCTGCGACTGACAGAACGCAGGAAGGAGGCAGTGGCCCTCTCTTCCCCGTTTTCTTACTGCCACTGCTCTTTATTTATTTGAGTCATTTTGGTCCTCAACATGAAAAAAGGTCCCGTACGAAAGCCTAGAGGGGTAAAATTACCAAAATAGAGCACTTGAAGGGGCAGACTTTTCCAAGCCAGGGGGGTTTACCCACTGGCTTTACCCACTGACCTATCTGAAAGCTGGGCTCTGTGGTCGCTACACAAAAGGCAGTAGCAGGCCTGCACATTTTGACAAACCACAGGAGAAAAAGGGATGAGTTGTTGCTCTTTCACCCCCCTCCCTCGCTCCTCTCATCATGCGACGGTTAGATGTGCGAACTCACCATATACAGACCGAACAAGGCCCTCATGTTCCTGTTGTTCAGCTTCAGAGCCTGGGCAAAATACTTTCTGGACAGCTCCAGGTTTTCCAGCCCCCCCTGGGTGTACTTCACCTGTGAGACAAGGCATTAAAATATGGGCATGAGGCATGTCAACCGGGGGGGGGGGGGGGTGGGTGTGCTTACGCAATGCCTACATGGCATCTGGATAAGCACGACATGACAAGCCATGTAAACATTTCGACATTCATGAGCGTGTATTCCCGTTGACGTTAAGTGCAGCGGCCCGCTCCTCCAGTGAGAGAGAGCATTCACGTAGAGGGCTGGGGAGGAAACATTATTCCATAGTTAGGCCGCTTGATGACGGACATGCAGAGAGTTATACCTACCTCAGCGTACTGCTCACAGTACAAGTGATTGTGAGGGTTGGTCATCATCAGCTCCTCCAGACAGAAGGCTGCTTTTCCATAGCTGTGGGAACAAGGGAACGATGAATAGATTGATGACTTAGAGCGATGGACAGTTCATCTTCCAGCTTTAAAATAGTACGGGGGGGAAAATGTGCTCCATTTCATCTGTGACGTAGTCTACCCATTCCAATCAGAGTGTACATTTGTTCTGCAGAAAGTGCTATTGCCGATTGGTTTACTGTACATTTTGGCAAGTTTGGATCTAGGAAGATGCATCCAACAAACTAAGTTTATTTTCACACTAAGGGGATCTGGTGGCCTACGTGGTGGAACATTGAAAAGGAGAGGAGCGGGGGGGGGGGGGGGGCTCAATCTGTCTGTCTGGCGATGTGTTTTTCACTCTGGTAATGTGTAGTTAAATACCTTCCTGAGGTCAGCGTTACAGTAGGAACTGGCACACTGTGCCCTACTTCAGATGAGATCACTTCTCAGCAGACTGCTGGAGCTGTTGACCTCACGCTAATCTGCAGCCATTCCACATCTTAAAACACACAGTTTCCCCTTCAGGGGACCCGTCCAAGGGAAGGCAAGTTTATCTCTCCAGCACACACAGTCAGAATTACACAGTCCACACACACTCAATTCCCACGCCTTGAAAGACTACATGAACTCAGAACACCAAAACAGGGCTATTAAACTAAATTGGACAAAACACAAAACCCAGCATTCAATTCTAGTGTAGAGAGACTGTACGTGATCCAGCATATGCTGTATCAGCGCTTGGCAATGTGCAGAAAAACCAAAAATGGTGCTTGTGGTGGCTGGGGGGGGGGGGATCATAAATGACACAAGATAAGGACGCTAATCTGTAGCCATTTCACTGCCACAGAGGGAGAAAGGGTCGGGGGAAGAAAAAAAAAAGCTCTGACGCAAGCTGGGTGTTTTTGGCGGGAACAGACAGGACCAAATGCTGCCTCGCACGACATGAAGAGACGATCGGGCCCATTTAGAGTCTGTTTAAAGGACTTCAAAAGAAAGAGAGCAGCATTAGAGTGGTGGGGAGAGCGAGAGAGAGAGCGAGAGAGATCGGGGTATTCGGAAGGTTGGGGGGCTGCTTACAATTACCACTTCCTCCCCATAAAGACTTTCAGATGTGCTCCTGCAGTGGCCCCGGGCCTGCAGCGGAGAGGAGAGGCAGCCTCCATCGGGAGGCAGAGGCCTGGCTGACTGCAGTACCGCACCTTCCAATCTCCAACCATCATCATCACCACCACTCAGCTCCAACTCGCTACACCTGGGTTCAGAGACCACGCTGCTACTTCGTGGTGGTTGCACTGTTACTATGACTCACACATATGCTTTGTTCTCTTTGAACACCAAACCAGGCAATGGTTGGATTTTGGTGCTACCAATTGTAATACCACAGTTTGACTGAGTTCCACCCCAAAGCTTTTTCCCAACCAGACTTGGGCAAACGGATCAAGATTCCTCCATTAGACTGTGCAAACTGACCACAGAAAGTCATCATGCTCCATTGGATGACCGGGCCAATCTGAACCGTTAGACAGTAGTTAAATAACGCCTAATTCAACAGCACTACAAGCTCAGATGATTCCCAATGAGTCGAAGCATCTCAACGGTTCAACGCAACAATAATAAAAAGGCACAATCTCAATAATGTCCGAATATCACTCAGCGGTATGAGGATGTCTTTTTTTTTTGTGTCTTTCTTTTTTAAAGTTTCCACTGCGTTAGGCTATTAATTACTGTCATAATGTTTGAACACTGATGCCTGTAGACATGTAACAATGGCAGGCCGTGAGTGATTTGTATATTTTTAGCTTGCGGGGCGCTACACACTGAGGGCGGAGCAGTTCATTGCTCTTCCTCTCTTCTCCATCAGCCTCTGTTTTTTCTGGCTCTGGAAACAAAGTGCCACCAACTTCTCCTGGGAATCTCTCTGCAGCCACTCTCCCTGCCTCTCGCTCTGTGGAAAAGAGAGGTGATAATGCCATGCTGTCCGGAAGAGAGGAGGGGGAAAAAAGGGAGTTTGTAACCCAAAATAAAGAAAAAGAGAGAAAAGAAATGGACACGCCTGTAGATAAGGGGCTCGGGGAGTGAATGGGGTGATATTACAAAAGTTTGGCTAAGCTGGGAGATAATCCGCTCACCCCTGGATGTCCTCCCTCTACTACAGCAATAAAGCCCCTCGGGACAAAAACGTGAAATATCCAATAAGCAGGCCTCTCACTGCGCTAAACATTCCTGCAGACACTGCCCTCTTGCCAGGGTGACCGCAGAGCCGGTGTGCTGCTCTCTCACACACACACACACACACAAACACACCTCCGTGAAAGACGTCTGCTTCCCTGACTCCTAAGCCCCCAAGACAATTAAGGAGGGATAAAAAATAAAAAGTGACAAAACCAAACAAACATTTCTCACAATGCTCTTGTCTTGGGAGCCTGACAATTACCCCTGGCAACAGAGATATCAGTAGGGGGTTGTCTTACCCCCATATGTATGAGCGGGGGGGGGCTTAGGGTCAAAATCCTATTACCCTCCTCTTCATGTGACAAACATAGACAGGGGCTCAATGCGGACCCCTGGCTGAGTTAGGCATTTCAACGCCCCTCTCCATTGTGCCCATCCTAATACATCCCCCCTCTGGGATCAAGCCGTCAGGTCAGCCACCGAGACTGGGAGAGAGGAGTTACTGCTTACAGACACTCCCCAGTCCGTCTCACCCCCCCTGAGTCTGATAGAAGCTGACAGGTATGATAAGGTGCTGCCTCCAGGTCTTGACACCAGGGAGTGCTGGCAAAGCACGAGAGCGAGAATGACCCACACCACTCAAACCTGGAACGGTCACAGGTTATTCCTCAGCACTGGAATAATACAGTCAGTCAAAATGTCACAAGTGATGTACATGAGGTAAGCTAATGTGATGGAAGAAATGCGATGGTTACTCGTGCTCGTTGATGTAGAGTTCCGACAACTCGTGCCACGCTTCCTGGTCTCCGACGAACCTGTAAAAAAACAGTGAGAAATTTAGGGAGTCTCCCGTTGAGGATGCAGTTCAGCAATGTTCACACCATGCTTTTTAGAACCCTGATTAGCAAGAGGATCATCAACAATAACCTCTCTAATATATAGTACAATAGATGAAATCTCCACGTTTCAAATCAATCATTATATAACTAGGCTAACAGACGGACAGGGCAGAGAGGCAGAGCTCCCAAGATGGAGTTGAGATGAGGGGGTCTCATGGACAGGTTGTGGCCCAGCCCGGATCAAATCGAATGCAAACCCCCTTTTAATTAAAAAGGCCAGGGGGGGTGCGTGTGAGGAGATCGTCCAAATCCCCTTGTAAAACACTACTCACTGCTCCAGATACTCGTTGAGCTCGCGGATGGCCTCGGCGCTCTTCCCCTGGGCCTTCAGAATCGAGATCTTCCTCTTCCTCGCCGCCTGTGGAGATCGGCATCAACAGAGGATTAGTAAGGTCTTAGCTCCTCAAGTGTTTGACCGAGGAGAGGGGGTCTCCTCAGAGCTCACACAAATAAAAGGGAGAGGAGAGAAAGGAGGAGGGGGGGGGGTATGTGTTAAATGAGTTTGGGAGTCTTGGAACTATGCTCAGGTGGAAGTTGGGGGGGGGGGGGGGGTATGAGATGTTGGTCAACGCTACCCCCCTCTCTGCTCCTGGCCCGAGCCCCTTGGGAATATGGACCATCAGTTCACAGAACGCCAAGTCGATGGAGAGTGGAGGACTGGCGTGGTGGGAATCGGGATTTTACATTTTCTCTACGGAATCATCAGCCAACAGCGTTGATGTGAAGTGGTGATTTTCAGTACCAAATCATTTCAGTTAAGAGATATCTTCATTTAGGAGAGATATTGACCGCATGAACCAGCCTTACTGAGCACTTCCCTGTTACAGTTCTTACACAGCAGTGAGAAGCCTCGCTACTTAAAATGCTGATGTCCCTACTATTATTGATATTGTTATGGGGCAACTTTAAAATTGATGTGCCAGCATCTCATAAGAGGTAATGGTTAGCTAGGCTATATCTGTGGAAAGAAGAACACAAATCATGAGTCGATGTTTGAGTCGGCGTGTGTGAGCTTAGTGTCTGAGATAAAGTGGTGAGTCATCCCCGTCTAAGTGGGGAAAACAGGGCCTTACCCCAAACTCGACGGCCAGCGCGTTCAGAACGAGCTTCTGAAGCCATGCTAACTTACATCAGCCTCCAATTGCCTTTTCTTTCATTTTGATGTTGAAGTGACCTTAAAGTGGATTAGATTCTCATCAATCTGAATCAGAAAGTATTACGCTCGCTCCTCTGACTTTTCCAGGCAGCGTTTGCGAGGGTGTGTGTGTACCTAACAGCGGGCTGCTGTTGCCATTAGAATGGTGCTGCCCTGCCTGCCACGGCCCATTTTATTTATGGACTGGCATTTGATTAAGTGGGGCTTCCTTTCTCCCACACTCATAACCAAAGCCATTGAGGGCTGTGCATGAGTCACGTCTGAGCCGCCATAAATCTGGGAATCCACTGACACCGCCGTCACAATAAATCCACTTATCCATCACCCTGAAACAGGGACCTGCACTACAGCCTGGCTATGGTGCTTACTTACACAACCACATCTAAAGTCAGCAATTTTTTATAAATATCTAGATTATTGTTGACCTGTATTATTGCTAGCATTTGTTCTAAAAATAAACACATACCATGTGAATTGCCGTTTGAGAGTGGTCCTCACACAATTAAACACAAGCTTCATCGAGAGAATATTATTCAAAAGGATGAATTTATAGGCGGGGGGGGGGGGGGGGGGGGGGGGGGGGGGGGTCGCACCAACTTCCTCTTCTCTCCCCCCTCTACCCATAAAACACATATCTCCTCAAAATATCAAACTATTCTACATGGACCATATTCTACTGGGGATTGATGCTATGTGAGATTAAGGAATTTTTACTCACTTCTAACCAAATTGCTAACATGTGTACTTTCCCCGTCTGATACCAAAAATCTGTCAGAACACCAACTTTCAGTGCGATTCTTGCAATTGTAGGCCTACCTCACACCCCTCTCTTTCCCCCTTCCTCTCTTCTCTCCCAGTTCTTCATTCCTGATAAGAACCACTTGGGGCTCACTCAGAACACATGGAAGTTGGTAGCCCTGAAGGAGTCACACAGAACTTTATTAAATGCGGAGCTCTTCCAAACCGCTCCTCCTCTTGCTCTCTCCCCCTCTCCAAACTAATGATCCAGAAGAACCTGGCAGCAGGGATAATCCCACCGTTGTCATGATTCTTTTTTAATTAGGGTTCTCGAGGAGCATTTAGAGCACTGGATTTTTTAAATCAACCCTGGCGCTAACTGAGAAGGACTCAGACTGTGAGGACAACGCTGGACACCTAGATAGCACGTTATAATAATGTTAAATAACATACAGAGGGAGAGATGGATGGGTCGAGATTGGAGGGAAAAGAGATGGAGAAGAATACAGAGAAAAATAAGGGGGGGGGCCATGAACGATGTTATGTGCCGCTGTTGTGAAATAGCAGGTATTAGGAGGTATTAACGCATTAAAAGCAACACTAAAACATTCAGAGTAAAACATTTGTTTACAGTAAAAAAATATATATAAGAAAAAAAAAAATGTTCCACAGATGTTTCAAATGCCTAAGAGCTTAGGGAGTTTTACTTGTATTACTTGGAATCAAAAGTATAATAAGGCATCCAGAAATCAAATACAGAAGCATTGTCTAAATAGTGCCTAAATCATATGGTTGCAAAGAGCCAATATTTTCAATTTCAACAGGATCTGGTTTCAGCTCCGTAGAAATCTGAGTGCATCTTTACCGCTGTAAAAAGTATCTTGTCCTACACTCGAATTGCATACAATTCCCATTCAACCTCAGTAAGGGATTCTTAGTGACCTCAATTACTTCTACACAACAATAACGATAAGATGAGGGTCGGAATTCCATTTAACAGATGAATCATCAGTGTCATTTGGACTAATTAATGAAGTTACCTTTTGTATGAAATTGTGGTAGACAGACACTAGGCTAGGCTCTAGCTTTTTAGCCAAAGTTCTTAAAGAAAAAAAGATGAGAAGCACAAAAATGCATTTACGCAAGCAGACGAGAAATTCTCCAGATCATTGCTGTAGGTATTGGAACACAATAAAACTATGGAAGGGCTAAGAGTTCGACACATTCTTTGGACACCGCCATGGCAAAGAAACCTTGAGCAATTTCTGTTGATTCAACAATTTTGGTTAATGGGTACCACATCTATTCCACAGCCTGTAATTACAACAGCTCAGTTTCCAATCTCCAGCTCGGCATGCTGGGATGCCTCACAAGTCCTTGCTGTGGTCGCCAATTTTCCGCCATTTCTTTGAGCTCCATCCACTCCCTCATTGTACAGAACATGTTAGAGAACATGCTGGACTGGGAGCAGTGGAGATCCTTCATTCAAAGACAGGTGACCTAAATGATGTCAGCCCCCGTCCACACCACACCCTCACCAGCCAAGAAGGGTTGGTGGGAAAAAAATCTGGTCTGGAAGACACCAGGGGACAGTGAGGACCTGTTTCCATTCCCGCCCTCAGGCTTAACCGAAAGAGCGTTGGTGTTACAGATGGCAACCACCCAGCCTTGAGATCAGGAAACGGACCGATCACATCCCCAGGACATCACCTGGGTGGTGCTCTGATTGGCTAGCGAGTACTTAGTACCCACCATTCCCACAAGGCACCTCCCATTTCCCATTGGAGAAGATCTCACAACCCAAAGAATGATTAGGGCAATGGATATTTGAACTAGTTTACCCATTAAATAACCTATTATGTGTCATAAGTAAAGCTTCTAGAAAGTCTTTGATAACGCAGAACCCGGTAGACTTTCAGCAAAGTCTACCTAAAACAGTGTCCTTTGCGAAGGCTGATTTTACGCTCTGCCTTTCCAAATTCAGATTAGGGAAACATTTTTGACGGTATACCAGGGTATTTGGAAATGGCTACAGGATTTATTAGACTTTTTTTTTATACATTTGAATATTTGCAGGTACTTTTTAAGTAAATACCTGCAGTCAACTTGTGTAATATGTTAGGGGGAAAAAAGATTGTGTTCTTCATTTCACCTGAAACATCCTTTTTATTATAGAGCTTACCGGTAGTCCACGGTCACATGGAGTTTACAAGCAGACGAGAGACCGGAGCCTTGTGAGTCACTCACCGTTGTGCAGCACACACCAGGTGATCTAGTTACAGGAATTCACAACTAAATGTTCGCTTGCTAGATATCTTATAATTATTAAGTTAACTGCCTAGAATGTGCTAAATGCTCTGCAGTTGTGCATGTGGTTTTCTAATTTCGTAGCTAGCTAGCTAGAGTGGCTTGCGAAAGCATTTACCCCCTTGGCATTTTTTCCTATTTTGTTGCTTACAACCTGTATTTTTGGGGGGTTTGTACCATTTGATTTACACAACATGCCTACTACCACTTTGAAGATGCAAAATATTTTTGGGGTGAAACAAACAAGAAATAAGACACAAAAAATGGAAAAATTGAGTGTGCATAACTATTCACCCCCTAAAAGTCAATACTTTGTAGAGCCACCTTTTGCAGCAATTACAGCTGCAAGTCCCTTGGGGTATGTCTCTATAAGCTTGGCACATCTAGCCACTACGATTTTTGCCCATTCTTCAAGGCAAAACTGCTCCAGCTCCTTCAAGTTGGATGGGTTCCGCTGGTGTACAGCAATCTATAAGTCATACCACAGATTCTCAATTGGATTGAGGTCTGGGCTTTGACGAGACCATTCCAAGACATTTAAATGTTTCCCCTTAAACCAGTCGAGTGTTGCTTGAGCAGTATGCTTAGGGTCATTGTCCTGCTGGAAGGTGAACCTCCATCCCAGTCTCAAAACCTTGGAAGACAAACAGGTTTCTCAAGAATTTCCCTGTATTTAGCGCCATCCATCATGCTTTCCATTCTGACCATTTTCCCAGTCCCTGCCGATGAAAAACATCCCCACAGCATGATGCTGCCACCACCATGCTTCACTGTGGGGATGGTGTTCTCGGGGTAATGAGAGGTGTTGGCTTTGTGCCAGACATAGCGTTTTCCTTGATGCCCAAAAAGCTTAATTTTACCAGAGTACCTTCTTCCATATATTTGGGGAGACTCCCACATGCCTTTTGGCGAACACCAAACGTGTTTGCAAATTTTTTTCCTTTAAGCAATGTTTTTTTTCTGGCCACTCTTCCGTAAAGCCCAGCACTGTGGAGTGTGTCGTTTAAAAGTGGTCCTTTGGACAGATACTCCCATTTCCGCTGTGGAGCTTTGTAGCTCCTTCGAGGTTATCTTTGGTCTCTTTTTTGCCCCTCTGATTAAATGCCCTCCTTGATTGGTCCGTGAGTTTTGGTGGACGGCCCTCTCTTGGCATGTTTGTTGTGGTGCCATATTCTTTCCATTTTTTAAATAATGGATTTAATGGTGCTCCGTGGAATATTCAGAGTTCCTGATATATATATATATTTTTTTATTTTTTGGGATATTTTGAAACTTTATTTTTTCCATTTTACTTCACCAATTTGGACTATTTTGTGTATGTCCATTACATGAAATCCAAATAAATCTCTTTAATATCACAGGTTGTAATGCAACAAAATAGGAAAAACTCCAAGGGGGATGAATACTTTTGCAAGGCACTGTATCTAGCTAAGTGGTTAGCTTCTTCCAAAATCAAGCTTCGCCTGTTAACAGCAGAGAATCCCTTCCTGGATCATGAGCTTTGCTGTCTAATATTTTTTTTGTGAGTGCAGCAAACTGTGAGTAGCAGTTTTTTGTTACTTCTATACTTTACTTTTATATTTTAGGTCAGAGACTGTATAAAAATGTTTGCAATGTGCTGGTTAGCATTTAGTTATTATTCTCTATGAGATTTTACATGTAGTTATTAGCATGGCTAACCTTCGGATTGTAAGGCACAAGGTCGGTATAAAAAAGGTATGACAATTTGGATACATTCCAAACCTAATTTTAATAATTTTCTTCATTTCCTACACAAATGTGTTGTCATTTACACACTGTGTCACATTGAGACATAAGTGGCATTGTGTTGTGTGACAAAACTGCACATTGTAGAGTGGCGTTTTATTGTAATGATCATGCTGTTTAATCAGATTTTTTGATATGCCACACCTGTCAGGTTGATGTATTATCTAGGCAAAGGAGAAATGCTCACTAACAGGGATGTCAACACATTGGAAAGAAATAAGCTTTTTGTGTGTATGGAACATTTCTGGGACCTTTTATTTCAGCTCATGAAACCAGCAATTTACATGTCGCGTTTATATTTTCGTTAAGTATATTTATTGCTGAGGTTGTGGAAGTGCCTACACTGGCAACTTGACGACCAAAAGCAGTTGCTCTGGAGGCATCATGGCCTATACAAACTAACTTGCGCTCCCCTTCCCACCACCTGTCTTGTCTTCCATGACAGAGTATTCAATGTGCTTATAATTGAAATAGGACATGGTGGATCTAACCTGTGTAAAACATGTTAATAGAAGAATGAACAGTGTGACTGGTTTTGTCCCAACAGAAACAGAGAGTAAAATAAAGAATGACGGTAAATGACAAAGTGAAGAAGGTGTAAAGGGGTCTGAACGAGGGGGGAACAGACAGTTACACGCCAGGGAACCGATAGAGATGAGGGGGGCAATTCTTCCACACCAGAAAGATGGGGAGGCGACTGCATCAGAGCATACGCAAGTTTATTGATTTTGTCAGCAAGGCCTCCGTTTGTTTGAAACAGACAGTCGGTGAGGTGCAGAATCCTCACATGGTGTCCAAAGGACAAATGTTTATGCTTCGTCTCTCACACTTTGCCAGCCAAGAGAAAATGTTTAATATATCTAAGCAAGTCCATGTGTCGGGGCAACGCAGAAGCTTGTTGAACGTCTACAGGAGGACTGCCAAAACAAATGAAGGTCATGGTTTCTTTTGAAAACCCTTTAAAACATGTATTTTCTTGCGTGGCCACATGTCTCTATGGAAACAATTAACAGCAGGTACAATGTGTTTTGGGTTGGTGGTCAGGGATTGGCAGAACACTGGATAGACATGGTCCTGCAAGTCATTCAGCTGAAATTCAATATAAATTGAGAGAAGACTGTATGGAACTTAAGGCAACAATTGTGTCTATCTAAAGGCTATACCCATTTATAATCTGACGGACTCAAATGGTTAACTGCTGTGTAAGCCAGAGCGTTGCATTTGTTGGAATTGTTTTGTGGGAAAATCAGTTTTGCTACATCATGATGATAATGCAGACTAATTGGCAGATACAGTTATACATATGACACACAAAAGACAACATATGGATAGAACTGATACAGCAAGTGGCGATCAAGATAGTGGAAAAGTAGCAGCCTTGTCAGAGCCAAAATGCTCTACAAATCTCACAGTGCATTGTGCATTTTAGTCAAAAGGCTATAGCCTATTATTGAACATGGTCCTCCAGTAATGAAGCAGCTAATAAAACGGCATTTTCAAAATTCAATTTGCGGAAAACCCCGTTCTGAACAGCACACCTAATGTGAGCGGTTCCACATGTGACAGATGAATATCTCAGTTAGAAACATAGAACGAGGGGGACTCTAATAGCAACAACTAGGATGGTCTCTGGCTTCTGGACAACAGAAGAAAGTTATGAAAACCAATAGAACAGGAGAGAAATGCTGGTTAATGGCATGAGGAAGTCAATAATTGCTACTAGGCTACTTTGAAGCAAGGTAAGACATGCCTCATTATTTGAAGTAAACCGTTCAGGTTTCAAACAATTATACTGCCTCATGCTTACATTGCAAAATGGTGGGTGACAGGGATGATAACCTGTCTACCGTTGACTAGAACCTATGCACTCAAATGACGAAAGGGAGGCGCGTTTTAATTATGAGTTGAGATAGAAACAAATATTAGCTCTTTTTAATCATAGCCATCAAAATAAAATTGTAGCCGAAGGCTTACAAAAGCATGTTTCACTCAAGCTCCCGCAGTCTCAGTGCATAATTAAACGTTTATCCACGTTTCTCCAAACACCAAATTTTGAAGTTGCCCCAAACATTGCCTTTGACACCTTGGGTTGATCCTGCTGTTCTGTATTGTTCCATTTCTTCAAATGCCAAATTTAGAAGGATTAAGTTTAGGCACTCATTCCCAAATGGTACAGGTATGGGTTAAAACGAAACCAAAATAATAATAATTAAGTGTCCACCACTGGGATAGAACACAGAACCTTCTGATCCAGAGTCATGGGATTAGGCACACCCCCCAACCCCATCCACAACACCCTAGCAAAACCAAAATATGCGCTCACTGTTGCCCCAAGGACATGGATAGACGTCCAATTTCGAAGTCAAACTTGAACGATCTCCCTGGTTTCACTCCAGTACCAGCTCTTTGAGGAGCTACTCTCGTTTTACAGGTGATTGGCTATTCCGCTCCTCAAACAAGGTAATGTATGCTGTGCGCGTGTGATAAAAAATGTACATGATGACTAACAAAAAAATACACAAGCGCCAATTTAATACCACTAAATGATGAAAATGTACTCGGACTGATGGGCACTTTCACGACAGTAATGGAGGATGTAATACAGGAGCACAGTCCTGCTCACCCCAGAAGGGGTCTAAGAACTACCTATATATATCACCGTCTTCAAAGAGCAGGCATTTAGTTTAGCCTTAGTTCCCCCCAACATGTCCAACACTGCCTAAGACCATGACCCCCCCCCCCCCCCCCCAAACACTTGTCATTTGTGTGGGTGAGAGCCTGATCAGCAATGTAGTTGAGGTCAAAAAGGCCAAGGGGAGTTTAACTAAGCAAACTCGCACCACTAATACAAATACTTTACAGCAGATTCAAAAGCTGTCCAAAAAGTTTGGACAACAACTGTAACTAAATAAGAATAAGTGTGTGTTGTTTCTCACTTACTGTATTGGTGGGATCGTCTTGCAGTATTGAATCATACTGCTTGCTGGCATCCTCGTACCTTCAAAAAAGGCAGAAAAAAAAGGACTCACCAGTCAAGACAAATTAGGTGGTGGGGAAATCAAACAGAGTTCAAGGCAATCAAGTTTCTGTACACAATGCAGCCGGTCTCTATGGTTACACTGTGAACCCTTGCCAAAATCAGCAGTGACCTAAAAGAGGAAATAAACAGTCATTACGGTTGCTGCTCAAATAGCTTGCGTTGTGAGAGGCTTACGCCACTTAACAATGAGTTAAGAAACCAGTACATAAGAGTAGGGAAGCACACTGATTTGAAGAGTGTATACACAATTATTGCCTTTGATTTCTTTAAAGGTGAATCAAATCAATCTGTTCAGTTTCGTTTTAAAGGCCTTTCTTTTGAGCCGTGTAGAATAATAAGCTACCTTCCATTACATACAAGTCTGATCAGAGTTATATTCAACACAATGTGTGTTTTAAAGTTACGAGGAAACGGGGGAATCCATATGATTCTGTTTAAAATGAGTGAGTTATGAACTGTAAATATCAAACCATGCAGAAATTTCCTGGCAACAGGGAGGTGGGGAGGCGTGTTCACTTCACTTGTCATGTCAAATCATAGGTCCGCAGGGATGATTTTGAACTTGTTTCTTTTATTAGAGGCGAACTGCAATGCTAACGGTTTAGCAGCCAAAAAGCCGGGGCTCCATGATCAAAACCTGTTCTGCCCACCACAACCTACAACAGAAGCAACTCTGTTTCCCATTAGTAGTGAGCAGCCCCAATTCCAATGCCACTCCTTCACTCGCATCCACTTAATTACTCAACTGCACTCTGGGAGATTTCAGATGGCACCAGGCAACCACTCCTGAGCCACTTTGATATGCTTTATTTACTGGGGGGGGGGGGGGCTCAATGAGACACAGTGTGTGTTTGTGTGTCGGGGGTGGGGGGATAGTTAGTTGTTTGAAGCTGTGTCATTCCAGTGTACCTCCGCCTGAAGCCAATTAGAGGCCAGTGTGCCATTTATTTAATCTGACAGTGCAGGAGCAATCAATCTCAATTATCACATCAACTCTGACATAACCAATAAACGAGTCATGGTGATCAGGGGTGGTAAACAGATTGAATTACCCTTACTCCAGTTCCAGTCAAAAATACTGTGTTTATCTTCATCCCTTTCTGTTTTTATGAATCACATTTGCAGATTTAAAAATAAACAGTGCTTAGAAGAAACAAAGCTGAAACTGTGGTGGCATGTCAATATTTACAGGCAGGCAAGGCCTCGCCTCTCAGCTCGGAGACGAAAAGCACAACAAGATTATTATTTTTTTAAACAGAAGATTGAGGGACCCCCAGAATAGCAGTGAGAGCAAACCACTTCCTTCCCGGGGAATCCCTCGCTCAGGCTAAAAAGGGCCGAGCACTGAAACATTCACTTATTTTTTCTCCCCCCTTTTGCCAATGGTTGTTTCCAACACAAACAGAGAGCCCACCACACACACACACACACACCCCATCGTACCACTTAGGATCTACAGTACACCCTACCCCCCTTTACCACAGGCCTATAGGGTAAATTCTATTGAATTCAATCCCTTTTTGACAGCATCCCTTTTGATTTAAACTAAACTTTCCATACATTTGCCCATGGAAAAAGTGGTCAGAAAGTGACTTTTTGGACCTGAATGCCAAAACATTCAGGAGATAAAAAGGTGCTCAAAGTGCAAACATTTTCCATACCATGCAACATCCATGTCTTCATCACTGGAAAAGATCAACAGTTGAGTTTGAGCTTACAAAAAGTGGTCAAACTTGAATTATTTATTGAAAAAAAGGTTTTGTAATAAAAAATAAAAAAAACCTTTAAACGTCAATTATCTAAAAACACAAACTCCAGATTTCCTTCCATATTCACAAATGTTAAACTTAGAGCCTATTTCACATCTGAGGTTTTTGTGTTGTGCCAGCTATTGGTTGAGACACAACATGCTCTTGAATACAGGGTGAGCGCCATTTAGGGCTGACCCCATTTAGTCGACAGGTCGATTGTTTGTACTTCAGGGGTACCGCGGAGAAACATGCAATTGTTGGTTCAGTAAGTGAAAAGGCTTGGGAACCACTGCTCTAAGACATATAGTGTCTTCAGAAAGTAGTCATACCCCATGACTTATTCCACATTTTGTTGTGTTTCAGCCTGAATTCAACATGGTTTAAATCGATTTCTCACACAATAGCAAGGTGAAAACGTGTTTTTAGACATTTTTTGCAAATTGACTGAAAATGAAATACAGAAATATTACAGTCAATGCTTTGTAGAAGCACCTTTGAGCGGGGATTACAGCTTTAAGTCGTCTTGGGTATGTCTATCAGCTTTGCACATCTGGATTTTTTTTTACCATTCTTTCTTGCAGATTCTCTCAAGTTCTGTTAAGTTAGATGGGGAGTGGCAGTGAACAGCAATCTTCAAGTCTTTCCACAGATTTTCAAATGGGATTCAAGTCTGGGCATTGGCTGGGACACTTGAGGGCTTTCACATTCTTGTTCTGAAGCCATTCCAGCGTTGCTTTGGCTCTATGCTTAGGGCCATTGTCCTGTTGGAATATAAATCTTTTTCCTCTGGAGTAGCTTACGTCTGGCCACTCTCCCATAAAGCCCAGATTGGTGAAGTGCTATCGAGACTGTTGTCCTATTGACAGGCTCAGCCAAAGAACTCTGTAGTTCTGTCAGAGCAGTCATTGGGTTCTTGGTCACTTCCCTGTCCAGGGTCCTTCTTGCCCGGTTGCGGAGTTTGGTCAGACGGCCAGCTGCGGAGTTTGGGTAGTTCTATTGTTTTATACCCTTCCCCAGATTTACAATAACAGTCAAAAGTTTGGACACACCTACTCATTCAAGGGTTTTTCTTTATTTTTTGCTATGTTCTACATTGTAGAATAATAGTGAAGACATCAAAACTATGGAATCATGTCGTAACCAAAAAAAGTGTTTAAACAAATCTAAATATATTTTATATTCTTCAAAGTAGCCACCCTTTGCCTTCATAACAGCTTTGCATTCTCTCAACCAGCTTCACCTGGAATTATTTTCCAAAAGTCTTGAAGGAGTTCCTAACTATGCTGAGCACTTGTTGGCTGCTTTTCCTTCACTCTGCGGTCCAACTCATCCCAAAACATTTCAATTGGGTTGAGGTCGGATGATTGTGGAGGCCAGGTCATCTGACGCAGCACACCATCACTCTCCTCCTTGGTTAAATAGCCCTTACACAGCCTGGAGGTGTGTTGGGTCATTGTCCTGTTGAAAAATAAATGGTAACAGAATTTTTTAAATTATAATAATTTTCATTAGTTGATGTTACTGTAGGCTATATGTAAAAAAAAATTTTTTTAAAAAACACATTCATTCAAGCATTCAATACATTTTATTTGTAGAAATAGAGCCAAATATATTGATAAAAGTCAAGAGAGATTTACATGGTTATCAAAACGTCACGCCAGGGTAAAGCCTACACTAAACACAGCCCTTATTTTAAGTGTTTAAAAAAAATCCTATGGGAAAAATGAATGGTGGAAACCATTTCCCCCATTTGACCGCTAGGTTTTATGACACCTCCATTTTTTATTTATTGAAATTTTACCTTTATTTTACTAGGCAAGTCAGTTAAGAACAAATTCTTATTTTCAATGACGGCCTAGGAACAGTGGGTTAACTGCCTGTTCAGGGGCAGGCAGTTCGGGGATTCGAACTTGCAACCTTTCGGTTACTAGTCCAACGCTCTAACCACTAGGCTACCCTGCCGCCCCATTGTGGGGCTCCATTAGGCTTACTTAAGACAAAATCTTTTAAAAGTCTGCAGTATGGCAGCATTTCATTGTAGTTAAGGATGACGCCAAAAAAGAGGAATGCAAAACCTGCAAACAGCTTACCATATTTGGACAACAAAGAAGACATAACACTTGAAAACAGTAAATTAGCCTACTTTGTTTTTCTAGTTGAAGATTCTAGTTGACAGATTGTGTTTGCTTGTCAGAAGCCGCTGCAGTGGAGCTCTCCAAGGTGATGAACTGAATCTTCATTGAGTGCTTTCTCCCGCATTGGACAGCGATCGCTCTCTGCCATTCTGAAACACTCTTCGGTGAGCTGTTGAATTGGCGCAATCGTGATTTGCATGTTAAACAACATAACTCTTCATTTTCACTTGGCCTTCTCAAATATAGTTCAAACAAAACTTATCGTGTAGCCCATTGCTGGCAACTTCCAGAGCGTAATGGTAGAATCTGCGAAGGCCTGAAGTACCGAAAGTAACAATTCTAGTACCTAACCATTTTTCATGTTATAGTATCGAAAAAGAGTTTTTGGTATACCGTGCAACGCTAGCGTGTGCCGTTAAATTCTCTTCACAACAAACATAGGCTCATTCTGTTCAGAACAAGCCATGTCAACTTGTAACCCTACATCAAACATAGTGATCACAAATGTTGACATTGTACATGACATGGGTTTTAAGATTTGGAAATGTGAAGTGCACATTTGGACTGACGGATGTTTGGCTAGCTTGTATGACATCAATGAGGTATTTATTATAATCTTCAATGTCTCATCTTAATTTACAGCATTTCTCTCCCTCACACAAAAAAAAAAAAAAAGGCAAAAGTTGCCCAATTACTGGGAGGGAAGGGGCAACTTCTTGTCATGTGCGGTGCTCAAATTCAGAACGGCTGTCAGTCAGAGTTCTAGCATGTTACTGTACAGCCACTACGTTCCAATTTAGTCACTTATTAGTGCCCAAATCTTCCTTTTTAAACCCATATGTATACGAGTGTAAAGGGTTAAAGCATCAGACAAGCTCAGTACATAAGAGTTGATTTTATTCAAATACATAGGGGTGTGTCTATGGAAAAATAAAAGTATTAAAAAAAGAAAAAGAGGGGGAAAAAGGAGGAGGACAGCCCTAGTGTTATTTCAAGCATAGCAATATAATTCATATAATGGACAAATCCCTTCAGACTACAAAAATTTAGCCAGTACATCATCAAAATGTAAAATGAATTTACATTTTTATTTCTAATTACTGCCACAAATATGACACGGGTCCACCCACCAGTGAATTTCATGCCTTTTCTATTACAGTATCTACATGTCAATGATTTCATTAGGTTTCTTATGGAGGATTGACAGTATAATTTAAAATAACATATTCCAAGTCAACATTATCTGATGTGTGGACCTCCAACCATCTTTGTGGTACCATTTGAAAGTTTAAATGTTATTCCGATTTTAGTACATTTATCAGTCAAAACATGACAACCATCCTGTGTTCAAGAGAATTTTGTCTCTCAACTGATGGCGGGCACAGCACAAAAACCTTAGATTATGTAAAATAGAGTTTTTAATTAAACCTTTATTTCATTAGGCAAGTCAGTTCAGAACAAATACTTATTTACAATGACGGCCTACACCAGCCAAACCCGACGACACTGGGCCAATTGTGCGCCGCCCTATGGGACTCCCAATCATGGCCGGTTGTGATGCCTCTAGCATTGAGATGCTAGATTTTTTAAAGATTTACAAAAAAAATAATCATTATAAAATAGTGATCTTCAGTGAAGATGATATGGATGTCTCAATGCGTCAACTTTGAAAGGGAAATGAAAGGGAAAGGGGATACCTAGTCAGTTGCACAACGGAATGCATTCAACCGAGAACCTTTATCTCTTGAATGTTTTGGCATTCATGTCCAAAGTCACTTTCTGAGCACTTCTGCAATGGGCAAACACAGTTGAAGTCATACACACATCTTAGCCCACATGAGTAAAACATTTAAACGTGTCAACCCTTGCAAGGCCCCCAGGTGGTGAGGGTAGGTAACCACATCTCAACCCCGCTGATCCTCAACACTGGGGCCCCACAAGGGTGTGTTCTCAGCCATCTCCTGTACTCCTTGTCCACCCACGACTGCGTGGCCATGCACGCCTCCAACTCAATCATCAAGTTCGCAGACGATACTACAGTGGTAGGCTTGATTACCAACAATGACGAGGCGGCCTACAGGGAGGAGTTGAGGGCCCTCGGAGTGTGGTGTCATGAAAATAACCTCACACTCAACGCCAACAAAACAAAGATGATGATTGTGGACTTCAGGAAACAGGAGAGGGAGCACCCCCCTATCCACATCGACGGGACAGTAGTGGAGAGGGTAGAAGTTCCTCTGCGTACACATCACAGACAAACTGAAATGGTCCAACCACACAGACAGCGTGGTGAAGAAGGCGCAACAGCACCTCTTCAACCTAAAGAGGCTGAAGAAATTCACGCTTGTCACCAAAAAACACTCAAACTTCTACAGATGCACAATCGAGAGCATCCTGTCGGGCTGTATCACCGCCTGGTATGGCAACTGCTCCGCCCATAACCGCAAGGCTCTCCAGGGGGTAGTGAGGTCTGCACAATGTATCACCGGGGGCAAACTACCTGCCCTCCAGGACACCTACACCACCCGATGTCACAGGAAGGCCAAAAAGATCAAGGACAACAACCACCCGAGCCACTGCCTGTTCCCCCACTATCATCCAGAAGGCGAGGTCAGTACAGGTGCATCAAAGCAGGGACCGAGAGACTGAAACAGCTTCTATCTCAAGGCCATCAGCCATCATTAACATTGAGTGGCTGCTGCCAACATACTGACTCAACTCCAGCCACTGGCAAAATTGATGTAATAAATTAATCCCTAGTCACTTTAAACAATGCCACTTCATATAATGTTTACATACCCTACATTACCCATCTCATATGTATATACTGTACTATATACCATCCGCTGCATCTTGCCTCTGCCGTTCTATACTATCACTCATAAAAAAATCTATGTACATATTCTTATTTCATTCCTTTACACTTGTGTGTATAAGGTAATTGTTGTGAAATTGTTAGGTTAGATTACTCGTTGGATATTACTGCATTGTCAGAACTAAAAGCACAAGCATTTCGCTACACTCGCATTAACATCTGCCAACCATGTGTATGTGACAAATAAAATTAGATTTGAATACATTTAAACTCAGTTTTTCACAATTCCTGACATTTAATCTTTGTAAAAAATTCCCTGTCTTAGGTCAGTTAGGATCACCACTTTATTTTAAGAAAGTGAAATGTCAGAATAATAGTAAAGATAAATAATTATTTCATCACATTCCCAGTGGGTCAGAAGTTTACCTACACTCAATTAGTATTTGGTAGCATTGCTTTTAAATTGTTTAACTTGGGTCAAACGTTTTGGGTAGCCTTCTACAAGCTTCCCACATTAAATTGTGGAAGTGTGGCCCATTCCTCCTGACAGAGCTGGTGTAACTGAGTCAGGTTTGTAGGCCTCCTTGCTCATACACGCTTTTTCAGTTCTGCCCACAATTGTTCTATAGGATTGAGGTCAGAGCTTTGTGATGGCCACTCCAATACCTTGACTTTGTTGTCCTTAAGCCATTTTGCCACAACTTTAGAAGTGTGCTTGGGGTCATTGTCCATTTGGAAGACCCACTTGCGACCAAGCTTTTAACTTCCTGACTGATGTCTTGAGATGTTGCTTCAATATATCCACATAATTTTCCTACCTCATGATGCCATCTATTTTGTGAAGTGCACCAGTCCCTCCTGCAGCAAATCACCCCACAACATGATGCTGCCACCCCGTGCTTCACGGTTGGGATGGTGTTCTTCAGCTTGCAAGCCTCCCCCTTTTTCCTCCAAACATAATGATGGTCATCATGGCCAAACAGTTCTATTTTTGTTTCATCAGACCAGAGGACATTCCTCCAAAATCTACGATCTTTGTCCCCATGTGCAGTTGCAAACTGTAGTCTGGCTTTTTTATGGCGGTTTTGGAGCAGTGGCTTCTTCCTTACTGAGCAGCCTTTCAGGTTATGTCGATATAGGACTCGTTTTACTGTGGATATAGATAATTTTGTACCGGTTTCCTCCAGCATCTTCACAAGGTCCTTTGCTGTTGTTCTGGGATTGATATGCACTTTTCACACCAAAGTACGTTCATCTCTAGGAGACAGAACGCGTCTCCTTCCTGAGCTGTATGGCGGCTGCTTAGTCCCATGGCGTTTATACTTGTGTACCATTGTTTGTTTGTACAGATGAACGTGATACCTTCAGGCGTTTGGAAATTGCTCCCAAGGATGAACCAGACTTGTGGAGGACTACAATTCTTTTTCTGAGGTCTTGGCTAATTTCTTTTGATTTTCTCATGATGTCAAGCAAAGAGGCACTGAATTTGAAGGTAGGCCTTGAAATACATCCACAGGTACACCTCCAATGGACTCAAATGATGTCAATTAGCATATCAGAAGCTTCTAAAGCCATGACATCTTTTTCTGGTATTTTCCAAGCTGTTTAAAGGCACAGTCAACTTAGTGTATGTCAACTTCTGACCAACTGGAATTATGATAGTGAGTTATAAGTGAAATAGTCTAAACAATTGTTGGAAAAAATACTTGTGTCATGCACAAAGTAGATGTCCTAACCGACTTGCCAAAACTATAGTTTGTTAACAAGACATTTGTTGAGTGGTTGAAAAACTAGTTTAATGAATCCAACATAAGCGTATGTAAACTTCCGACTTCAACTGTATGTATGGAAGGTTTCGTTCAAATCAAAAGGGATGCTGTCAAAAAGTGATTGAATTCAAATGGATTTACCCTTTAGTCTTTCAGCCATGTTACAGTGAGAGACTGAAGCTTACTTTTCCAAAGCCTCCAGCCGCATGCCTGCTAATCGCTTCACTCGTTGGCTACCTGGAAACTGCCTCTTCAGTTCCTGTAGACAAGTCTGCAAGGGAAGTGGGCAGAGGGGAGGTGCAATTAGAGTTGGCTGGTTGCAACATGTTACAAAACGTACAGGACACATACACTTTCTACTACTTAAAGCCCCCATGCAGTCTTTGTAATTGTATTTTTAAAATCTGTATATTTCATGAAAATAACATTTGACATTTACATTCTAGTCATTTAGCAGATGCTCTTATCCAGAGCGACTTACAGTTACTGCACTTAGAGATTCTCCGGTACTTTTGTCAACTTTCTTGCCAGTAGTTCTGAAACTAGCACTTACGAGCCAAAAGTGGTCCCCTGAAAATTGTGTACTACTATATGTGCACCACGTCATTGCTCTCTCTATCGGTCGCTCTCTGATGTTTTCACTGTGCCGTTGGGTCCGCCCCGCAGATAACGCTGGGCGGGCCACTTGATAGCGGTCACTCAAATGAGAGGGGCTGAAGCTCATTGATGAGAACTCGAATTGCTAAGGGGCTGGCCCACATGCGGGGAAATGTAGGGGAAAATGCACAGCACAAAAACGGAAATGGTCACTTTCAAACTAGGGATTTCATGACCACCAGTAAAATGTATGCGCACATGACTTTGGATAAAAACATCTGCTAAATGGCATATATTATTATATCATGGCTAAATGAGGTAAAACAGTAATTCTCCTTCGATTATGCATGTATGACCTACACATTGACACATTCAGCCCTTAGACACCAAAGTGGCGAAGCATGTCTTATTGGCTGACTACACCGCTCGCGTCGCATGCACGAGCATTGAAAAATAAATGCTGAAATCTATATTATTCAATTATTGCACGCATGCCAAAGATGTCGAGGGCCAAGGGCTAAAATAGAAGTCAGTTCTACTTCTGACGCAAATCGTG
The DNA here is from genome assembly GCF_002021735.2 of Oncorhynchus kisutch. Classification (NCBI taxonomy): domain Eukaryota; kingdom Metazoa; phylum Chordata; class Actinopteri; order Salmoniformes; family Salmonidae; genus Oncorhynchus; species Oncorhynchus kisutch. Next base: position 27,157,772 of record NC_034175.2, on the reverse strand, counting down.
CTGCAAGTCCTGCCTTTCCCATCTCCTCATTGGTTTATAGAAGCAGGTACCCACGTGCCATCTCGTCATTGGTTATACCCACATGAGTGACTGAAAGACAAACGAGGTCAGTGGCGGTAATGCACCTAATTTATGAAAGTTGCCAATCGCAATATAAAGTCAAGAGAAGAAAAGGCCTGGAAGGAGGAGAGATGACTAGAAATGATTTGGTTAACCGTTTTATGTGTGGATGAATTGGTGGAGTAGAGGACCTTGTGCATTTCAGGTAAAATAACAACTCAATGTTTATATCCCAGGACAAATTAGCTAGCAACAGCAAGCTAGCTAAATAGGACAAATTAACTAGCAAGTGCAAGCTAGCTAGCTAAATTGTCATAAATGTTTAATGCTTTTCGACCTGTCCCCAAATTTGTTTTGATTTCAACCGGCATGTGGTGATCGCGTTTAGTGTGGGGGGGACAAAATACATTTATGTACGATGGCGTACGCGCGCAGCCGGTTTGGGTTCCGTGTTTCAGATAGTTAGGTGAGAAATGTTTTAAATTTTAGTCATTTAGCAGACTCTTATCCAGAACGACTTAGTAGGGCCCTATAAAATCTGTTATATTTTCTGCCCGATTCCATTCAATTTCTTTCAAAATTCAATTTTCTCCTTTTTGTTTTTTCAGGTTTCAGTTTTTTAAAATAAAATAAAAAGTCCACAACAATGCTTAAACCACATCAGGACACCACTTTTTAGAACTGGGAGAGGAGAATTTAAAAAAAATATAGAAGAAATGCTGTATTTTGGGTGTAGTTACCCTTTGTTACAAGTGTGCATTTGGTAAACAACTCCGACCACAACTCTATCCTCCCGATTCCTGCTTATAAGCAAAATTTAAAGCAGGAAGCACCAGTGACTCGGTCTATAAAAAAAATGGAGGAATACACCACATCAGTCACTGGCTTTATCAATAAGTGCATTGAGGACGTCGTCCCCACAGTGACTGTACATACATACCCCAACCAGAAGCCATGGATTACAGGCAACATTCGCACTGAGCTAAAGGGTAGAGCTGCTGCTTTCAAGTTGCGGGACTCTAAACCGGAAGCTTACAAAAAATCCCGCCATGCTCTGCGATGAACCATCAAAGAGGCAAAGTGTCAATACAGGGCTAAGATTGAATCACACTACACCGGCTCTGCCACTCGTTGGATGTGGCAGGGCTTGTAAACTATTGCAGATTACAAAGGGAAGCTGCCCAGTGACACGAGCCTACCAGACGAGCTAAATCACAGCCTGACTAACAGGTGTCTGTATATAGCCTTGCTGCTCTTTTTTCACGTCTTTTTACGAATGTTTTATTTCTTTACTTACACACACCTTTTTTTACCATTGGCTAGAGCCTGTAAGTAAGCATTTCACTGTATTCGGTGCACGTGACAAATAAACTTTGATTTGCACCACCCAGAGACAGTTGTTTGGTTAGCTGTGTTTCTGTAGCGCTCATGTGATTGCAGAATGTACAAAACAAACGGCCACTGGATTGATGCAAATAATAATGGCATTATTCTGCCAGGTAGGCTACCTTGCAGTTAACATTTAGTTTAGAAGATTCTAGGGAAAGTCTTTCCATCTACCAGCAGACGATTATCATTAGCATTAACGCTAACGGCTACAAAGTGTAGACTAGACATACATGCACTGCACACAACAGAGGCATTCCTGTGCCTTTTCAGAAAGTTGCTGGAAAATAAGTATCACTGATGCATGTTCATATCTTATGATTAACTTCAGCAAATTAATACATGTTCTAATAAGTTTAATACATTTAGTTGATTTCCTAATAAGTTAAATACATTTTTCAATATTACTGAATTCCATTTTTTAAATCTGGATTCCGTCTGCGTTTTCCACAACGCAAATGTTATATGCCCTACAGAAAAAAAATCAAGACCTTTCGGTTACCGGCCCAACACTTAAAATTGATGGGAAGATGGATGGAGCCAAATACAGGACCATTCTGGAAGAAAACCTGATGGAGTCTGCAAAAGACCTGAGACTGGGACGGAGATTTGTCTACAATGGAATGGTTCAAAAATAAACATATCCAGGTGTTAGAATGGCCAAGTCAAAGTCCAGACCTGAATCCAATCGAGAATCTGTGGAAAGAACTGAAAACTGCTGTTCACAAATGCTCTCCATCCAACCTCACTGAGCTCGAGCTGTTTTGCAAGGAGGAATGGGAAAAAATGTCTCAATGTTCAAAACTGATAGACATACCCCAAGTGACTTACAGCTGTAATCGCAGCAAAAGGTGGCGCTACAAAGTATTAACTTCAGGGGGCTGAATAATTTTGCACGCCCAATTTTTCAGTTTTTGATTTGTTAAAAAAAGTTTGAAATATCCAATAAATGTTGTTCCACTTCATGATTGTGTCCCACTTGTTGTTGATTCTTCACAAAAAAATACAGTTTTATATCTTTATGTTTGAAGCCTGAAATGTGGCAAAAGGTCGCAAAGTTCAAGGGGGCCGAATACTTTCGCAAGGCACTGTACTTCCCAAATTTGCGCAAGGAGGCCAAGGGAAAGGCAGCCTTCGCTGTGCCTTTCTCCCTCCCTTCAAACTCCTTGACATGACTTGTGTATTTGAGTTTCTACCATATGCTGCCAGCTAACGGACGTCGAAAGGCAGTCAGAGAGCAACAATGAGCGCCAGCTCATCAAACAGGCTCAGGGGCAACTATGTGGAACTACTACATGCCTTGGCTGAAACAAATGTTAGCAACCCCGTTTAGAGACCGCCACCTGGTTTGGTTTTTGCTCATGGCCTATGATGGAATTTTCAATAAAACTGAGTCGCTCTTCCATGTTCTGCCGAACAAAGTGATGGATAGGAGTTTCTGCAGTACCCATAATCAGCGACACGATTAAAGCACTGGAACGGCAGCGAGCAATTCTCGCTGAAATGTGATGAACTGGGGCTGGCAGAAAGTGAAACTCGAAGTAAACAGCTGATCAGAGTAGAGAGTGGGACAATCAACTACAACGTACTGGACAATATCAATGTTCAGGTGAGAGCCCGGTTTGACCACTTCGGTAAAATTCATTTCTTTGGCTTAGTGGACTGCAACATTGTTCAAACAATGTCACAAAAGTTCAACACCAGCAACTGGTCATTGTTCAGAATAATCAGATCAGATTTTGTCATGCTGTGGGGAAAAACTCCATCCTGAAAGGCTGACACTCGAGGAGTTTTTTTCAAAAAGCTCTTACACTAAAGGGCATTATCATAAATTCACAATTTGAGTGTTATTTCAACCTCATAGTGAGGAAATATCATACAAAAAAAGAAAATAGACTTTGACCGCACTGCCCCTTTAAACACAAACAAATATATTGTATCCATGTAAAACATATGTGGTTTTGAGATGTCATATATGCAGTGTATTTTTGTGTGTGTTTTTTTTAAATGACGCAATCCAGTCCGCCCAGACCATTGAGAGGGATAGCTGGTTTCCATTCATGGGATCCATGATAAAAGAGCAACAACACGGTCCTGAAGAAATTATGTGAAAATCAGCAGCTGACGTGGTTGAAGACCATGTTGCCTTGTGGCTACCCACAATTCACCACTCGCTACCATAAAAAGGAGAGGCAGGATGCTCTTTTCGGTGAGTTTTTTTCCCCTCCCGTCTCTATGAGGGAACTGGAGTTTATTTTTTTCCACACACTCATGACAGAGGTGAGGAATGGTTATCGTCACGTCCAACGATATTCTGGATGAGATGGAAAATCTGTTCTGCAGCCCGGATCATTTGACCTATCCAACTACAGTCATGGTCTTTCTCACTGGGAGCAGGTGATTGGACATCTTCACGTAATCTCGTTTCGTCTTCGCCAATATTCTTTGCAATACATAGGGAATCCTTGCAAAACATCCTTATATACTATTTCCCCATCACCCATAAAATATATATATATATATTTTTTTAAATGTGTCACTCAATTGTAAGCAGGTAGGAGCAAAACAACTGACAGGACATTAACTAGACTTCAATAGTACATTTAGCCAGTTCAAATCAGTCCAGAATAGTGGGAAAATGCCATAGGTTCCTGTTCTTTGTAGTGAAAATGCACGTTTTGATTTAAATCAAGCTAAGCAAGAACACTTATACAGTGGGGCAAAAAAGTATTTAGTCATCCACCAATTGTGCAAGTTCTCCCACTTAAAAATATGAGGCCTGTCATTTTCATCATAGGTACACTTCAACTATGACAGACAAAATGAGAAAAAAAAATCCAGAAAATCACATTGTAGGATTTTTAATGAATTAATTTGCAAATTATGGTGGAAAATAAGTATTTGGTCAATAACAAAAGTTTATCTCAATACTTTGTTATATACCCTTTGTTGGCAATGACAGAGGTCAAACGTTTTCTGTATGTCTTCACACACTGTTGCTGGTATTTTGGCCCATTCCTCCATGCAGATCTCCTCTAGAGCAGTGATGAGATTTTTGACACTGGCCTACACACAATACTCCATAATGTCAAAATGGAATCATGTTTTGGGACATTTTTACAAATTAATAAAAAATTCAATGCTAAAATGTCTTGAGTCAAGTATTCAATCCCTTTGTTATGGCAAGCCTAAATAAATTCAGGAGTCATGTTATGGGTATGCTTGTCCTAGGCAAGGACTAGGGAATTCTTGGGGGGATAAAAATAAACCGAATAGAGCTAAGCACAGGCCTTATTCCTAGAGGAAACCCTGGTTCATTCTGCTTTCCAACAGACACTGGGAGAAAGCCTTTCAGCAGGCCACCTTTCAGCAGGCCAATTACCTAAAAGACAAGGTCAAATATACACTGGAGTTGCTTACCAAGATGACACTGAATGACACTGAATGTTCCTGAGTGGCCTAGTCTAGCAATGATCAACAACCAACTTGACAGAGATTCGTTTTTTGGTGTTTTTATAATAAATGTGACTTACCCAGAAAGACGGGCGGCAGGTAGCCTAGTAGTTAGAACGTTGGGCCAGTAACCGAAAGGTTGCTAGATCTAATCCCAGAGCTGACAAGGTAAAAATCTGACGTTCTGCCCCTGAACAAGGCAGTTAACCCACTGTTCCTAGGTCATCATCGTAAATAACAATGTGTTCTTAACTGACTTGCCTAGTTATATAAAAAAAATAAACATCTTTAATCACTGTCAAAGGTGATTCTGACATGTATTGACTTAGGTGGATATAATCAAGATATATTAATGTTCGATTTTTCATAATTCTTTTACAAATTGTATAATTTTTCTTCCACTGACTTTACAGATTACTTTGTGTAGATCATTGACTAAACATGACAATTAAATCCATTTTTATCCCACCTTGTAACAACAAAATGTGTAAAAAGTCAAGGGGTGTGAATAATTTCTGAAGGCACTTTAAGTAACACAATCTGTAACATATCTATTAGCTAACTCTGGGATGGCAGATGAATCAACAAGGAAAGGGGGAGTTAAACTCCATAAAGGTTTACAGCTAACACTAACACTGGTGTTCATCTATAGTGAGTTTTCTACACTCCCTTATTCCAACACTGCTCAGCAAATGGTTTTTCCAAAGTATAGACAGATGGGGTAATATTTTTGGCCAAATAAAAATATTTTCACATTTGGCAGCGGGGGTGACAAAGCAGCAATGACTGTGAGAGATGGATTTTGAGGTCGTTGAGCGTGTGTGGCAGCTGTCGGTAGTTCACTTACCCAAGCCAAATCATCCCGACTGCAGTCCAACGCAGCTATCATCACCTGCTCATAAATAATCCATACTGGGCACAGGAGACAAAGAGAAAAAGCACTGTTTTAATATTCCAGTACAGTGTCAAGTGGAACATCAAAACATGATCAATTGACACAGACTGTCATTACAGTATTAGTTCTGACTAACACAAGGTGCTTTCTTCTTGTTCTACTGGATCACAGGAAGGACAGGAGATGGCCCTTAAGTGATGCCTCAACAGGAATCGGGATTAGGCCCCATCTGCTCTCCTAGCATGCTTCTTTTCAACTGTGGTGCATTCACTTCAAAACTTTTTCACCTGCATTTGCATATGACAATATCTTGAACAGGGAAAATAATGTCTGCCTGCTATCTTGGCATGGTTTCCTACCAACCCAGAAACTCGTTAACACCATTCAGTCCTACAATAATGTCTGCTCTCTTAGCCCTTCAATCCTGGGGAATTGCTTTCAAGTATAATTTCTCTGCATTCTCTGTGAGAGCTTCCCATGTCTGGAATACACTGCCATCAGACACACATAACTGCACCACATATCACACTTTCACAAAATGCTTGAAGACATGGCTAAAGGTCAATCAGATTTGTGAACATGGTCCCTAGCTGTGTGTTGCCGCTCTCCATGTTGTCTGTTGTCTGTAGCTTGTGAGGTGTGGAAACACTTTGTTGCTTTTATGAATTTTGTCTTGCTGCTTTTTGTTTTATGTTGCTCCGTCTGTATGCTATGTCTTGCTTGTCCTATGTTGCTCTGTCTGTATGCTATGTCTTGCTTGTCCTATGTTGCTATTGTCTATATTGTAATTGTTTTTAATAACCTGCCCAGGGACTGCGGTTGAAAATTAGCTGGCTGGCTAAAACCGGCACTTTTACTGAAATGTTGATTAATGTGCACTGTCCCTGTAAAAATAAAAATAAACTCAAACTCAAACTCAAACTCTCCTCAATCCTCACAGTTTTCTTATTAATAATCATCAATATATGCTGCATAGAAATAAAACCATGTATTTAAAGGACTGGATGGAGAGTTCAATACAACAAAACAAACCGCTCGATTAGCCTTAATTTAGAGGATCAATCATGGTGAATGACCGTTGACCAAATTCTGCTGGTAGTCCAAGATTTTGTTCTTCACGGAAAATGTCCTAAACCTCATAAGATATTGGACAACTCCATACAAAAGACAACGCTTTGCAGTCCTTTCCAAAAGCACAAAGAAAGAAAGCTTACACGGCGGTCATCCAGGGCAACAGAATATTATGTCATTTCCCCTCATTTCGCTGTTACGGCTTATTCACAAGGCTTATCAATATAGCCAGATACATTTCATCCAGTGGTTTAGAAATAAAGATTAAATGTTTATTGAAGTGTTTATTCAAATCACTCAACTGTAACAGTAAAAGACAGTGATTAATAATAGGCTTGGCCAATGGATCCAATTAATGGAATTAATGCTAAATGTCAGACAAGTCTGTTTTGACAAGCACGCCAGACGTCCTCTGCCAAACGCTGTCTAACTGTCAATTGAGAAAGAACAATAAAACCCAACTCAACAAGAAAACTGATAAGCCAAAACAAACAAACGCCTGGAGTTTTTCCTTGCCTGTTTATGATTCCAGCTCTTGTTTTGATAATTGCCATCTTGTTTCACAGCCAATTTAAGAACTGGCTGTGGTTTCAATAAAACCGGGGCGTGTTAAGTGTTTACCCTGCTCTTTAAAGACTATGAATCATAACGACTACAAGGAAAAGAGACTTCCAGAGTCGTTCAGCAAGACTACCTAGTGAGAAAGGAGCAGACTATTATGTAGCCTAAAGGCAAAACCGAGTGTGCCGCTACTAACTATCACATATGGGTTCTTTTTTTTAATCAATAAGAGGCTTACCAAGCTTCTGCATCATTCAATTCAAAAGTTGAGTCACATTGGTGAGCCTACTAAAAATACTGACTAGGCCTAGGCTTCTGAGAACTTGTGACACATATTAAAGCTGGAATTGGAAGAAGGTGAAACACCACCGTTTGACCCAGCGTCTTTGTTATTGTTTTGTTGATGAAACGGAGGAGAGGAACAACCAGCATCGTTGCAATTATTATTATTTTTAAATGTCGCAGTACATATTCTGCTGAGGGGTATACTACAAAGTCGGATCCAGGAGTTAGCCAGCTAACAAGACTAAATATTCTGATATGTTTCTTTCAAAAAATGTAAGGTTAAAATGGGCAAGGTCTAATTGATTCAACAGACAAAAACACATCCAAGTTGTGAAATTAGCTATTTCTGGTTGCCTAGCAAAGATAGCTGGCTAACTTATTGATCCTGCTTTGTAGTATACCGCTCTATTCTAACATTGTCTGAAGTGACTATTTGTTATTATAACCCAAACGAACGTGGCAGTAACACCAAAAGGAGTCCAGCTTTAAAATATACTAACCTATACGGTTTGCCTTTTGAGGTGGGAATATATTATTTTGGATTAAAAAAAAGTCTTCAGGCTACACTAGTGCCTTCACAAATTAATCATAACCTTTGAATTATTCCAATTTTTTTGTGTTACTGCCTGAATTCAAAATGGATTAAATAGATTTTTTTCCTTACCCATCTACTGTACACACAATACCCCATAAAGATATTTACATAAGTATTCACACCCCTGAGTCAATACTTTGTAGAATCACCTTTGGCAGAGATTACAGCTATGAGCTTTCCACACCTGGATTTCTCAAAATAGGCTAATTATTATTTTCAAAAATCTTCAAGCTCTGTCAAATTGGTTGTTGATCATTGCTCGACAACACTTTTCAGATCTTGCCATAGATTTCCAAGTAGGTTTAAGTCAAAACTGCAACTCGGTCACTCAGGAACATTCACTGCCTTCTTGGTAAGCAATGCCAGTGTAGATTTGGCCAAGTGTTTAAGGTTATTATCCTGCTGAAAAGGTGAATTCATCTCCCAGTGTTTGGTGGAAAGCAGACTGTGCCAGGTTTTGATCTAGGATTTTGCTTGTGCTTAGCTCCATTCCGTTAATTTTTTTCTCCTGAAAAACTCCCAGGCCTTAAAAATGTGATGCAGCCACCACTATGCTTGAAAATATGGAGTGTTACTCGGTTATGTGTTGTATTGCATTTGCCCCCAACATAACACTTTGTATTCAGGATATAAAGTTAATTTAGAAAATGCAATAGGCTACAGTCAGACAGTAGAACGAATTTGACAGGGGTTGCTGAATTTTGTTTTGCCTGATTTAGACACGTTTCTGCTTATAATTTCCGACATTTTGGTGGGCTATTTGTTAGTCAACTTGTCTATAATAAGATACATGTAGCTTCTCTTTTGTCATTATATGTTGCCTTAGAAGACTAAATAAACCTTGGCTCAACAGAATAATGTAATAGATCGATAGAATACTGTTGTCAACTAGATTGAAGCATTCAAAGTTCTCTTTGTCATTCGCGGAGCAAAGACGTTTACGGACTGGGGAGATAATACAGTAACGCCCCAAAAAATTACAATAACCCCAAAAAATTTCCAAAATGACATCAGTTTGACCGGTAAGGAAAAAGAAAGCTGTGAAAACGACCTAAGGTGTTTCTGATAAGATTTCAGTTCAGCTTCGATGCATATTTTAAGTGGTTGAAATACTATCAGCTTTTATGATAAAGACATACCATCTGTAGAGGTGCTAACTGAGCATTGCATTCTCTCAAGATGTAGAAAGAAAGAAATCATATTTCTCACTCCTGTGCCCAAGTTCAAATTTTGCCAACATTTGGTGTATCATTTTACTGCAAGAAATGATTAATTCTGCAAGAGTTATAAATAAGGCTGTGTGAGAGGTTATAGACCGACAGTCAGTGTCCAGATGTCAGTTTCCATTCAACACATCTAAACAGTGGGCAGTTCTTGACATGCCATAGGCCTATTTAAAGTCCCGTCTTGTGACTGTCTCACAACACAACATAGCTGGCACTGCTATCATCCTCTTACCACATCACCAAATCTTTTCCAAATATTACATTTCTAGCCATCCCTTTTCTTAATCTCATTTTAAATATCATGTTAATCACTATTATTGCGCACAGAGTGAGTCCATGCAACTTACAGTGCCTAGAAAAAGTATGTGAAACCTTCGTAATTACCCGGGTTTATGCATAAATTGGTCATTGAATTTGATCCGATCTTAATCTAAGTCAAAACAATTGACAAACACAGTGTGTTTAAACTAATAACACGCAAATGATTGTAGGTTGGAAACAGAATGTGAACCCCTAGGCTAATGGCTTCTCCAAAAGCTAATTGGAGTCACGAGTCAGCTAACCTGGAGTCCAATCAACGAGATGAGATTGGAGATGTTGGTAGAGCTGTCCTGCCCTATAAAAACTCACAAAATTTGAGTTTGCAATTCACAAGAAGCATTACCTGATGTAAACCATGCCTTGAACAAAAGAGATCTCAGAAGACCTAAGATTAAGAATTTTGACTTGCATAAAGCTGGAAAGGGTTACAAAAGTATCTCTAAAAGCCTTGATGTTCATCAGTCCATGGTAAGGTAAATTGTCTATAAATGGAGAATGTTCAACACTGTTGATACTCTCCTTAGGAGTGGCCGTCCTGCAAAGATGACTGTAAGAGCACAACACAGAATGCTCAATGAAGTTAAGAAGAATCCTAGTTTCAGCAAAATACTTACAAAAGTCTCTGGAACATGCTAACACCTCTGTTGACGAGTCTACGATACCTAAAACAAGAATGGTTTCATGGAAGGACACCACAGAAGAAGCCACTGCTGTCCAAAAATAAAAAACATTGCTGCACATCTGAAGTTCGCAAAAGTGCACATGGATGTTCCACAGTGCTACTGGCAACATATTCTGTGGACAGATGAAACTAAAGTAGAATTGTTTGGAGGGAACACAACACTATGTATGAAAAAAAAGGCACAGCACACCATGGTGGAGGGAGCGTCATGGTTTGGGGCTGATTTGCTGCCTCAGGGCCTGGACAGCTAGCTATCATCGACAAAAAATTAAATAAAAGGCTATCTGTCCTCCAATTAACGCTCAACAGAAGTTGGGTGATGCAACAGTACAACAACACAAAACACAGAAGTAAAACAACAGAATTGCTTCAAAAGAAGAAAATATGCCTTCTAGAGTGGCCCAGTCAGAGCCCTGACCTCAACCCGTTTGAGATATTGTGGCATGACCTCAAGAGAGCGGTTCACACCAGACATCCCAAGAATATTGCTGAACTGAAACAATTTTGTAAAGAGGAATGACCGTTGTGCAAGTCTGATCTGCAACTACAGAAAATGTTTGGTTGAGGTTACTGCTGACAAAGGAGGGTCAACCTGTTATTAAATCTAAGGGTTCACATACTTTTCCCACCCTGCACTGTGAATGTTTACACGGTGTGTTCAATAAAGACATGACAACATAACTGTTTGTGTGTTATTAGTTTAACCAGACTGTTTGTCTATTGTTGTGACTTAAATGGAGATAAGATCAGATTGTATGACCAATTCAGGTAATTCCAAAGGGTTCACATACTTTTCCTTGCAACTGTATGTGACTTCAAAAAAAAAGTATTATTATATTTCACCTTTATTTAACCAGGTAGGCCAGGTGAGAACAAGTTCTCATTTACAATTATATCCTGGCCAAGATAAAGCCTAGCAAACAACAGCGTTGCACATCAAATAAACAAAACGCACAGTCAATAACACAATAGAAAAAAATATATATACAGTGTGCGCAAATGAGGTAAGATTAGGGAGGTAAGGCAATAAATAGGCCGTAGTGGCGAAGCAATTACAATTTAGCAATTAAACACTGGAGTGATAGATGTACAGAAGATGAATGTGCAAGTAGATACTGGGGTGCAAAGGAGAGAAAAAAAACAATATGGGGATGAGGTAGTTGGATGGGCTATGTACAAGTGCAATGATCTGTGAGCTGCTCTGACAGCTGATGCTTGAAGTTAGTGAGGGAGATATGAGTCTCCAGCTTAAGTAATTTTTGCAATTCGTTCCAGTCATTGGCAGCAGAGAGTTGGAAGGAAAGGCGGCCAAAGGAGAAATAGGCTTTGGTGGTAAACAGTGAAATATACCTGCTGGAGCGCGTGCTATGGGTGGATGCTGCTATGGTAACCAGTGAGCTGAGATAAGGCAGGGCTTTACCCAGCAGGGACTTAGATAGATGACCTGGGTTTGGCAATGAGTATGAAGCGAGGGCCAGCCAACGAGAACGTACGGGTCGCAGTGGTGGGTAGTATATGGGGCTTTGGTGACAAAACTGATGGCACGGTGATAGACTGCATCCAATTTTCTGAGTGTTGGAGGCTATTTTGTAAATGATAATCGCAGAAGGATCGGGAGGATAGTCAGTTTTACGAGGGTATGTTCGGCAGCATGAGTGAAGGAGGCTTTGTGCGAAATAGGAAGCCGATTCTAGATTTAATTTTGGATTGGAGATGCTTAATGTGAGTCTGGAAGGAGAGTCTAACCAGACACCTAGGTATTTGTAGCTGTCCACATATTCTAAGTCAGAACCGTCCAGAGTAGTGAAGCTGGACGGAAGGGCAGGTGCAGGCAGCGATCGGTTGAAGACATGCATTTAGTTTTACTTGCATTTAAGAGCAGTTGGAGGCCACGGAAGGAGAGTTGTATGGCAGTGAAGCTCGTCCGGAGGTTAGTTAACAGTGTCCAAAGAAAGGCCAGAAGTATACAGAATGGTGTCGTCTGCATAGAGGTGGATCAGAGAATCTCCAGCAGCAAGAGCGACATCATTGATGTATACAGAGAAAAGAGTCAGCCCGAGAATTGAACCCTGTGGCACCCCCATAGAGACTGCCAGAGGTCCGGACAACAGGCCCTCCGATTTGACACACTGAACTCTGTCTGAGAAGTAGTTAGTGAACCAGGCGAGGCAGTCATTTGAGAAACCAAGGCTGTTGAGTCTGCCAATAAGAATGTGGTGAGTGACAGAGTTGAAAGCCTTTGCCAGGTCGATGAATACGGCTGCACAGTATTGTCTTTTATCGATGGCGGTTATGATATAATTTAGGACCTTGAGCGTGGCTGAGGTGCACCCATGACCAGCTCTGAAACCAGATTGCATAGCGGAGAAGGTACGGTGGGATTCGAAATGGTTGGGGATCTGTTTTTTAAGTTGGATTTCGAAGACCTTAGAAAGGCAGGGTAGAATAGATATGAGTCTGTAACAGTTTGGTCTAGAGTGTCTCCCCATTTGAAGAGGGGGATGACCGCAGCAGCTTTCCAATCTTTGGGGATCTCAGACCATACAAAAGAGAGGTTAAACAGGCTAGTAATAGGGGTTGCAACAATTGCAGTAGATAACTTTAGAAAGAGAGGGTCCAGATTGTCTAGCCCAGCTGATTTGTAGGGGTCCAGATTTTGCAACTCTTTAAGAACATCTACTATCTGGATTTGGGTGAAGGAGAAATGGGGGAGGTTTGGGCAAGTTGCTGTGGGGGGTGCAGGGCTGTTGACCGGGGTATGGGTAGCCAGGTGGAAAGCATGGCTAGCCGTGGAAAAATGCTTACTTAAATTCTCAATTATCTTGGATTTATCGGTGGTGACAGTGAAGTGGGCAGCTGGGAGGAGGTTCTCTTATTCACCATGTCCCAGAACTTTTTGGAGATTGTGCTACAGGATGCAAATTTCTGTTTGAAAAAGCTAGCCTTTGCTTTCCTGCCTGTGTATATTAGTTCCTAACTTCCCTGAAAAGTTGCATATCGCGGGGGCTATTCGATGCTAATGCAGTACGCCACAGGATGTTTTTGTGCTGGTCAAGGGCAGTCAGGTCTGGAGTGAACCAAGGGCTATATTTGTTCCTGGTTCTATATTTTTTTTAAATGGGCATGCTTATTTAAGGGTGCCCGTGTTTACAGATTTGGGGTTGTACTTGGAAGGTTCATTGATCATTTGTATGAGATTGAGGGCATCTAGCTTGGATAGTATAACAGCCGGGGTGTTAAGCATGTCCCAGTTTAGGTCACCTAACAGTATGAGCTCTGAAAATAGATGGGGGGGGGGCAATAAATTCACATATGGTGTCCAGGGCACAGCATATGGTGTCCAGGGCACAGCATATGGTGTCCAGGGCACAGCATATGGTGTCCAGGGCACAGCATATGGTGTCCAGGGCACAGCATATGGTGTCCAGGGCACAGCATATGGTGTCCAGGGCACAGCATATGGTGTCCAGGGCACAGCATATGGTGTCCAGGGCACAGCATATGGTGTCCAGGGCACAGCATATGGTGTCCAGGGCACAGCATATGGTGTCCAGGGCACAGTCTATTTCAAGCAGCAACGGTGAGAGACTTGTTTCCGGAAAGGTGCATTTTTAGAAGCAGAAGCTCGAATTGTTTGGGCACAGACCTGGATAGTATGACAGAACTCTGCAACTTAACTCCGCCCACTTTGGCAGTTCTATCTTGTCGGAAAATGTTATAGTTAGGGATGGAAATTTCAGGATTTTCGGTGGCCTTCCTAAGCAAAGCAGTGAGTAAAACAAACTTAGGGAGGAGGCTTCTAATATTAACATGCATGAAACCAAGGCTTTTACAGTTACAGAAGTCAACAAATGAGAGCGCCTGGGGAGTAGGAGTGGAGCTAGGCACTGCGGGTCCTGGATTAACCTCTACATCACCAGAGAAACAGAGGAGAAGTAGGTTAAGGGTACGGCTAAAGGCTATGAGACCAGGCTATTTAGACCAGGTGAGGTCACTACGTGTGGGAGGTGAAACAAAAGGGCTAGCTAAGGCATATTGAGAAGCGCTGGAGGCTCTACAGTGAAATAAGACAACAATCACTAACCAAAACAGCAATGGACGAGACAGGCATGCGTAGCCGAGTGATCATAGGGACCAGTGGTAAGCTCGGCGAGTTGGAGACATGGCGATTCAGACAGCTAGCAGGCTGGGGCTAGCAGAAGGGCCTTAGGGGGACGTCGCGATGGAAGAAGTCTGCTGTAGCCCCTTCGGACGGTTACGTCGGCACACCAGAATTGTTGGATCGGCAGGGCTCTGTGTAGGCAGTAAAAAGGTCCAGGTCAATTGGCAAAATAGGTATTGTAGCCCAAGAAAATGGCTTCAGCTAACAGTCCGATATGCTCTAGACAGCTAGCGGGCCACAGCTAGCGGATGGGTCTTCAGGGGACGTCGCAATGGAGGAGCCTGTTGAAACCCCTCGGGCGGATTACGTCGGTAGACCAGTCGTGATGGAATTGGCGGGGCTCCGTGTTGGAAGTAAAAGGGGTCCAGGCCAATTGGCAAAATATGTATTGTAGCCCAAGGAGTGGCTGACGGACCTCTTCAGCTAACCAGGAGATTGGCCTAGCACGGGGCTAGTTCCAGGCTCACTGGTGCTTGCTTCGGGACAGAGATGTTAGAGCCAGGGGATAGCCACTCAGATAGCAGCTAGCTAGCTGCGATGATCCAGGTGAAAAGGTTCAGTGCTTGCGGTAGGAAACCGGAGATGTGGAGAAAAAAAAGGCAGTCTGGTATGCTCTGGGTTGAATCGCGCTGTGCAGACTGGCAGGAGTTGACCGGGCTAAGGTTAGCTGATGACCGCTAGCAGTGGCTTACTGACTACTAGCTAGTTAGCTGGCTAGCTGCTGTTGGGGTTTCTGGTTCTAAAGTATAGAAAATAGCAGATCCATACCACAATGGGTGAGGCATGTTGCAGGAGAGTATGTTGAAACTGAGGTAAAAAATATATGGGGGGGGGGGGGGTAGTGTCAGGTTTCCGAGGCGAGTACTAGGAACCCAAAGTGCCAGAGCAAGACACGTTACCCCTGCTCTAAAAAGTGTTACAAGAAGAAGTGCACGACTCCAACACCGTCAATGAAAACAGTGGCAGGCCTGATCACCGACGACAAGAGAGCCTATAGGGAGGTCAGACACCTGGCAGTGTGGTGCCAGGACAAAAACCTCTCCCTCAACAGCCGCAAGACAAAGGAGCTGATCATGGACTACGGGAAATGGAGGGCCAACCACACCACCATTCACATCGATGGTGCTGTAGCGGAGCGGGTCGAGAGCTTAAAGTTCCTCTGTGTCCACGTCACTAAGGGTCTATCATGGTCCACACAAACCAACACAGTCGTGAACAGGGCAGGACTACACCTCTTCCCCCTCAGGAGGCTGAAAAGATATTCATAAAGTTCTACAGCTGCACCATTGAGAACATCTTGACTGGCTGCATCACAGCTTGGTATGGCAACTGCTTGTCATCCGATCGCAAAGCAGTACAGAGGGTAGTGGGTATGACCCAGTACATCACTGGGACTGAGCTCACTGCCATCCAGGACCTCTATACCAGGTGGTGTAAGTGGAAAGCCCTAAAAATTGTCCAAGATTCCAGAGATTCTATATTACCGCACGGCAAGCAGTACTGATGCACCAAGTCTGGAACCAACAGGACCCTGAACAGCTTCAACCCCTAAGCCATAAAACAAATATAAATATACTGAAAATAAAAAGTCACTCTAAAATGTGCAGTTTTGTCACACAACGCCACAGATGTCTCAAGTTGAGGGAATTCGTCCTACCGGCCTCACAACCGCGTGTAACCACACCAGCCCATGACCTCAACATCGGACGTATTTACCTGCAGGATCGTCTGAGGTGGGGTGGGGTTGCTGAGGAGTATTTTGGTCTGTAATAAAGCCCTTTTGTGGGCAAAAACTCAGGCCGATTGGCTTGGCCTGGTCCACCCATGGCTGGTCTCTCTGACAGAGCTCCAGAGTCCCTCTGTGAAGATGGGAGAACTTTGCAAAAAGTCAACCATCTCTGCAGCATTCCACCAATCAGACCTTTATGGTAGAGTGGCCAGGAGGAAGCCAGTCCTCAGTAAAAGGCACATGACAGCTCGCTTGGAGTTTGCCAAAAGGCACCTAAAGACTCTCAGACCATGAGAAACAAGATTCTCTGATCTGATGAAACCAAGATCAAAGTCTTTGGCCTGAATGCTAAGCATCACGTTTGGAGGAAACCTGGCAGGGACTAGTCAGGATCGAGGGAAAGATGAACGGAGCAAAGTACGGAGAGATCCTTGATGAAAACCTGCTCCAGAGCGCTCAGGACCTCAGACTGGGGCGAAGGTTCACCTTCCAACAGGACAACAACCCTAAGAACACATCCAAAACAATGCAGGAGTGGCTTCGGGACAAGTCTCTGAATGTCCTTGAGTGGCCCAACCAGAGCCCAGACTTGAACCCTGATTAAACATCTCTGGAAAGACCTGAGAGAGCTTGAGAGGATCTGCAGAGAAGAATATGAGAAACTCCACAAATACAGGTGTGGCAAGCTTGTGGCGTCATAACCAAAAATACTTGATGCTGTAATCGCTGCCAAAGGTGCTTCAAAGTACTGAGTGAAGGGTCTGAATACTTATGTAAATGTGGTATTTCAGTTTTTAATAAATCAGCCAAAAATGTGAAAAAACAGTTTTTCCTTTGTCATTATGCAGTATTGTATGTAGATTGATGAGGTAAAAAAAAAAAGTGGAAATAGTCAAGGGATACTGAATACTTTCCAAAGGCACTGTATGTATGTATGTATGTATAGTACCAGTCAAAAGTTTGGACACACCTACTCATTCAAGGTTTTTCTTTATTTTTTGTATTTTCTACATTGTAGAATAATAGAAGACATCAAAACTATGAAATAACACATATGGAATCATGTAGAAACCAAAAAAGTGTTAAACAAATCAAAATATATTATATATTATATATTTTAGATTCTTCAAAGTAACCACCCTTTGCCTTGATGACAGCTTTGCACACTCTTGGCATTTTCTCAACCAGCTTCACCCAGAATGCTATTCAATTAAACGGTGTGCCTTGTTAAATGTTGGGACTCTTTGTTTTACCAATCAAAAACGATGCATACATTATATGACCGCTTGAGTGGACAGTCTCCCATTGGACTACCAGTGAAAAGGGTGTAAACTGAACAGGAAGGTGTTAACAAGTGTATGGTCGCTCTCCTTCTAAGTAACATGTATTCAATGTCTTCGCAGCATAACACAGGCCTAATCATATCTCCAGCGGTATCCTTATGAGCGCAGGTTGGTTCCCTGTTATTCTATGCCTGTACAAAGGAAGTCGGTACTCCTTGATTCCACACTGAATTAATTCACCATTGGGAGAACCAGTCATTTTCTAAGAGATTGATGCCCTTCCTTGCTTTCATGAGCAGAGAACTGTGACAAGACCAAATCAGTCATAGGCCTACTGTACAACCTGTTCTAGCAATCATGTTGCAGAGAAACTACAAACCATAGCAGTCCATATAAAATCGAGATTGGAGTATTTGCATGTTTTCTGCCAGACTGAGAATACAGTATATTAATTAATGTCCCCTTCTGCCACTAAATGTTGTCAAAATGGAACATGCTGCCCAACTGTAAATGTTGGCTTTGTGTATATCTTTGATGCCTGAAAACACTATACACCTCCATCACCAAAATGTCTAGCCTCAAAGTTGACATCCTTCATATTATAATGCTACTTTTTCTTAAATCAAGAATGAAACCAAATTGACAAATCAAGTCCTTGGCTCCCAAACATCTTGTGATGGATGGCTAGTGTTGTGGATCATTGTGTACAAACAGATTCTGCCTACTACAGCAGCACTAGAAATTGGTCTGATGTGAATCTTGATTTAATACATATGTACTTACTGTCATCTCCAAGTTTGGATGCATGCTCATTTATCAATTCTTCACCAACATCCACGATTTGCTCACTGTTTCTGTGGTTATCCTCCCTCCACTTCCGCAGCTTGTCTCTCATTTCTGTGAACACAATTATCAAAACATTCCAATTATCAAAACTTGCTAAATAGCACAACAGTAGTGGATGGTAATGATCCTGAACCAGCAGCCCTCTAATCGAGTAGGCAGTTCAGTGCACACTTTTTCTGGTTACTGGTCCAACTCTCTAAAATCTGGGCTACCTACTGGTTCCTGACATACAGTGCCTTCAGAAAGTGTTCACACCCCTTTCTCCACATTTTGTTGTGTGGAATTAAAATTGATTTTTCATTTGTCTAACACTAATATATCTTGATTACATAAGTATTCAACCCCCCAAGTCAATACATATTAGAATTACATTTGGCAGCAATTACAGGTGTGAGTCTTTCTGGGTAAGTCTCTAGAGCTTTGCACACCTGGATTGTACAATTAGTTTGGCTGAGATAATGGATGGGCTGGACATGCCAGGAGAGGAGTTTGGATTGGTCTGCCATGTAGCATGCGTCTGTCTAAAAAGTGAGCTGTTCAGTATGTGATGACAGTCCATTCTACCGCAACGTTTTTGAAAGATATAACATTAGCCATCGAGAACTACAAAAGTATTGCTACTTTTCTCAACATCATTGATGACCCCAATTTAGCAGGCGCTATCGACAGATCAGTTGGATAAAGTAATGGGCTACTTCCTGCACACGCCACAGTCAGTGTGAACCGGAGTGACTTGACACAACGCTGGCCAGACAAGGGGTGTGCTCGTAAACTCACTCTGGCTATGTACTCCGACAGAATAACTGATGAATTTACGAACGCTCAACACTCGTTGAATATTGCCGGGAATAAGTAAACCTTCCTAAAAAAAACAACTGAATTGTTGCCAGCAGCACAGTTAGTCACCAACGCTCTGGATAACATGAAAACAGCCTAACCAGGTCTGCTAGGGCGAGTAAAATTGTCAGAGTGAGATTCTCTCTCATTTGTGTCCGGAAGTAGTCGATGTTAGCTTGGGTGCTTGACTGCCGTTGTAAGGACAGAACGCTCGGACCAACCCTACTGAACAAACCCTCTGAATTTACGAACGGACAATCTGACAACGCTCTGAATTTACGAACGCCCAGAGGGCACTCTGGCACTCTGTATTGAATTTACGAACACACCCAAGATGTAGCTACAAACAAAACTTAGTTAAATGGTTCCAAGTCTGCCGTGAAGCGTTCATCCATGTTTAAAGTTAACCCACTTCACTGTACCATTTACGCCTTATGTATACTATGCATGTGACAAATAAACTGATTTTCTTTGATATTGCGTGTGTTTACCACATGGTCTCACATGTGAATCCTTAAAGAGATGGGTGGGGCTAAGGCTTAAGAGGGTGTGAACGATGCTGAATGGGTGTAAAGACCTCACCAGAAGGTGTACCAAAACATTCAAGGCCCATTTTCTCAAAAGCGGGTTTACAAGTTTATCAACTTTCAAAGCAGAAGAACTTTCCCGTTGTTCATCAATTGCAGTGTATGATATACAATTTTCTAGCTCTGAGTCTACTTTAGTCAATGTAAAAAACACTTTTTCAAATATTGCTACATAAGAGCGAATCGAGGCGGTGTGCTTAAGCTCCATTCTGTTTCTTTAACACCCATAACATGATGCAGCCACCACTATGCTTGAAAGTATGGAGAGTGGTACTCAGTAATCTGTTTTATTGAATTTGCCTCAAACATAACACTTAATATTCAGGACAAGAAGTTAATTGCTTTGCCAAAGTTTCACAGTATAACTTTAGTGCCTTGTTGAAAACAGGATGCATGTTTTGGAATAATTTTATTCTGTACAGGCTTCCTTTTCACTCTGTCAATTAGCTTAGTATTGTGGAGTAATTACAATGTTGTTGATCCATCCTCAGTGTTCTTTCACAGCCATTAAACTCTGTTTTAAATAGTCACCACTTGCCTCACGGTGAGCGGTTTCCTTTCTCTCCAGGAACTGAGTTAGGAAGGATGCCTGTGTCTTTGTAGTGACTGGGTGTACTGATACACGATTCAGAAGTGTAATAAATTGACCATGCTCAAAAGATATTCAATGTATGCTTTTTTCTCTTTTTATCCATCAATCAATAGGTCCCGTTCTTTGCGAGGCATTGGGAAACCTCCCTGGACTTTGTGGTTGAATCTGTAAGATAATTATATATGTGGGGTACAGAGATGAGGCAATCATCAGGATGTCATCCATTTTTACCTCAGAATGTTTATAGCCTACACGATGACACAAGATCAATTGCTTAAAACAGATCAACATCTTTGGGTTTGTACAATTGATTTTGTCATATGCGCTGGGGGTCGCAGGTCTTAGAATGCAGTTATCGATGGATGTGATAAACAAAAAGTGTTGCATGGCTGTGTGCTTAGGGTCGTTGTCTTGTTGGAAGGTGAACCGTCTCTCCCTATTCTGAGGTCCTGACCGCTTTGGAGCAGATTTTCATCAAGGATCTCTCTGTACTTTGCTACGTTCATCTTTGCCTAGATCCTGACTAGTCCCCCAGTTTCTGCCGCTGCAAAACATCCCCAAAGCATGATGCTTCCACCACCATGCTTCACCTTAGAGATGGTGCCAGCTTTCCTCCAGACATGACGCTTGGCATTCAGGCCAAAGAGTTCAATATTAGTTTCATCAGACCAGAGAATCTTGTTTCTCATGGTCTGAGAGTCCTTTAGGAGCCTTCTGGCAAACTCCAAGTAGGCTGTCATGTGCCTTTTACTGACAGGTGTGTGCCTTTCCAAATCATGTCCAATCAATTGAATTTACCACAGGTGGACTTCAAGTTGTATTAACATCAAGGCTGATCAATGGACACAGGATGCACCTGAGCTCAATTTCATGTCTCATAGCAAAGGGTCTGAATACTTATGTAAATAAGGTATTACTGTTATATTTACTAACATTTCTAAACGTGTTTTCACTTTGTCATTATGGGGTATTGCTGGGGAATTTGCTGAGGGGTCTGAATACTTTCCGATTTGGACACTTTAAAACGGTATTTTGGCATTGTGCTATTTATCAATGTCTTGTCAACAGGAAACAGCATCCTTTTAAATGTCAGTTTTAGTAATTCAATTATTCACAACATTAACGGCCAATGGTATTGTACAAAACTAATCAGTTAACTGTTGAGACCAAAAACGTGCTGTGATTTATTTTGATGTTAGACAAGAAATCACCTAAACGGGTTTTCCCTGCCTATTAGTAGTATCCATTGCAAGACCGTGTATTTTAGCAAGCCAGCTAGAGGCAGAGCGACAACAGACTGCTAGCTAACTTAGTTATACTCAGATGACAGGCGTAAGGTACTTAAACTGGCTAGCTAGTTTAGCCTGCTGTGTATCCTTACAAACTCACACATGCTGTGGACTGTTAGCTACGACAACAAAAACAGATTCATCAATTCTTAACGTTAGCTAGCTAACTTCGAAATTAGAAATCCAGGCAGAAATAATGTGCTAGCTAAGAGGCTATCTCGTGTTAGCCAGCCGAATTAGCTAGCGAACAAGTCAGCAGCTGGCGTGATGAGATGGCACATACGCAGCTACATCCGCCGAACGACGGCTAAAATGCACTACGTCGAATTAGACAAGGATTTAGCAACACACCGTCGGTCATACAGTACAGTACATTAAAACGTTTAATCGTCTGTGTTTACCTTCCCAGGTTACGTCGTACATTTCTGACACCGACGCCATCGCTCTTGGCAGCACAGGTTTAACGTCATTGAACTGGGTGTGGTTTGTCTCTGCTGACCCTTTTGAGCACCGAGTAGTGTCACCACAAGTGACCATCAGTCGACAAGCTCGACAATAGTCAAGCATGTTTTTGAGACATGTTCAATGTCTTTTGTTCATTTCTATGGACTTAAATATTTCTGCTGCTTCCGTAGTTTTTTCCCCTGCTATTAGTATGAGTGTAATACAAATGGTCAAAGACTCCAGCGGTACCGGGAGCATCAAGTCGAGGTCCAAGAGGCTTCTAAACAGCTTCTACCCCCAAGCCATAAGACTCCTGAACACCTAATCAAATGGCTACCCAGACTATTTTCATTAAATTATGACTGAGTGGTGGTGCGTAAACTGTCGATTTTTATTGACATGAGAAGATTCATGGAAGTCAAATAATTTATGATTAACGGGAATGGTAAGAGAGGTAAGGACAAAATGTTACTTTTAGCATGGCTTGCTCAAAGGCTGTGTTTTAATTGAGCAGGCAAAGCTATCATGGATGTTCACTTTGAGGCAGTTGTTCAATCATTGGGGTAATTGAATCCTACTATCTGATGCATAGATTGCTTAAATTTAACAATTGACACTCAGAGCAGACCACAGTTTCAACACCTGCAAAATCTCACTTTAAGAGGATCATAACAGACTGGTTAGCATAAGAGTTATGACAGCACTAGATGTAAACAAAAGCAATGCATGCACCCTTTCCCCCATCACACCCAGGTATTAAATCTGACAATGCTGATTGACACCCTGCTTCCAGTTATTATTCATGTAACTGGGCCTAAAATTACCCTGTTTCAACCCACCCGCCCTCTCCAGAGGTTTAGGTCTCCGAGCTCTGCAATGCTGCTCACACTAAATGTATATTAATCTTACACCTAGCTTTCACGAGGCCTGGTTAGATTTGTGGTTGTTACCAGGGAGGGCTGGAAAGGGGTCAGAGATGCTGTATAGTCTCACGCTTAGTTTTGTAATTCGTTTTCTTCTGAGGTAGGTTAAGCAGAATGTCAGCAGTAGAAGACTTGTGTGTTGAAAGCACATTTGAGATGCTGTGTTGTCCTTTTCTTGTCTTGGTTTCCCTCTCAAGGGGCCTCTGACTGTCCCATGTCTCTGACTTTGTAAGTTACACGCCACACTCCACTACCACATTACACACTTGTTGAGGTGGACTCAGCACAAACTCACTTACAGAAACATTTCAGAATCCTGATGTCATCCCTAGTACCGCTCACTGCACTGTAGATACTTTGTTAATGTTCTATTGTCTGAGGTCAACAGGACTATGTTTTTTTTTACAGGACACTGCCATTGTAAAAAGGCAGAGCATGGTCATTATTGGGCAAGTACAAGTGTACAAGAGGACTATAAAATGTCATCATCTCTGTCAGGGATACAAAAAATAACATTATGTGCGGTTGAACTTACGTTCAGCTCAAACGATCCGTGGACTTGTAATTTTCAAGTCTGCACATGGCAGTCAGTTGATATGTGGTCGGGTTTTTGCTGGAAACCAAAATACTGAGGCGACCACATTAAAACAAGCAAACACTGTCCTTCAGGGTAAAGGGCTTTCCCTTCTCTGCCAGGGTGCTGTTAAAGGCCAGGGCCCTGCTCTCTTCCCGACCTGCACCAACGACCAGAAAAGACAGTGGGGCCAGACTCAGAGGACGAGGCCATGATGGTAAAGGTGTCTTTAAACAAGCTGTCTTTAACATTGTCAGCATGAGATGCAGCTGTATCTGGAGTGAAACAAAGTAGTGAAAAAATTTAAAAAAAACATCTCAACATACGGCTGCTGTTTACCTTGGAGAGGGTCAAGCTAGAATGTCACAATGAGGAGAGATCAATAGCAACCGTCCTGAAAACCCAAATTGTGCTCCTTGACTGCTGCTTACGTAGGTTTTCATGCTGCGAGAGCCCCACATATGGCACATGAGACAGGCAATACACTGAGTGTACAAAACATAAGAACAACTTCCTAATATTGAGTTGCACCTTACCCCATCCACTTTTGCCCTCAGAACAGCCTCAATTCGTCGGGGCATGGACTCTACGCTGTGTTGAAAGTGTTCTACGAGGATGCTGGCCCATGTTGACTCCAATGCTTAACACAGTTGTGTCAAGTTAGCTGGATGTCCTTTGGGTGGTGGACCATTCTTGATACACACAGGAAACTATTGAGTGAAAAACCCAGCAGCGTAGCAGTTCTGTACCCCCCCCTGTATATAGTCTCGCTATTGTTATTTTACTGCTGGTCTTTAAATACTTGTTACTTTTATTTCTTATTCTTAACTGTATTTTTTTTTTAACTGCATTTTTGTTTGGGACTTGTAAGTAAGAAATGTATTCGGCGCGTGTGACTAATAAACACGGGAAACTGTTGAGTGTGAAAAACCCAGCAGCGTTGCAGTTCTTGACTCAAACCGGTGTGCCTGGCACCTATTACCATACCCTGTTCAAAGGCACTTAAATATTCTGTCTTGCCCATTCACCCACTGAATGGCACACATACACAATCCATGTCTCAATTGTCTCAAGGCTAAAAATCCTTATTTAACCTGTCTCCTCCCCTTAGTCTACACTGATTGAAGTGGATGTAACAAGTGACATTTAATAAGGGATCATAGCTTTCACCTGGATTCACCTGGTCAGTCTATGTCATGGAAAGAGCAGATGTTCATAATGTTTTGTCCACTGTATATATTTTTTTCCTTTCAGTCTCTTTTCCTTGTCTTCAAAAAGACAGGCTTACAGTAGAAACACTGCACAGGCATTATATTTTGATTTCTGACAGAAGCAATCAGAGTTGGCAATCACTAAAATGAACAGTTACAAATGAACAGTGCTCTGCGGTTTTGAAACAGTTCCTGTTAGTTTCCAGCCTTTTCTTTCTTTTTCACCGGTGTTATACGGTTGCGGAAAATGAAGACAGATGCAATTAGCAACAATGTTTGGGCTGAACCCTCTGGAGCCAGCTGTGCTGTGTCTGCTTTGAAAGCTGACTACAACCCATGTCTGACCAAGTTGCTTTCAGCTCACCGCGAATCACTCTCTACAGATGACTTCAGCACACGTTGCCTCTGATGATCTCCTCTCCGTAGCACCCTTTCACCTTACCCTTAGCCTGCGTGAGAGGCCCAAAGCGGGAACACTGTGGCCCATCACAATTTAGCTACCTCACTCTCTCACTCACTCTCCCTAGGTTTCAATGCCAAGAACAATATTCAGCTCAATGTAAGCCCCCGCACAAGTAATTGACATTACTCACACAGTTAGAAGCTCAGGATGTATGGCTCCCTTGACACCTAGTGTAGTAGCGTGATTGCTCATAGTGGAGTAGTGTATTACCACATGCAGTACATGATGTGTTGCTGGATTGGATTAATGTCCACCGTTCTTTCTCATTAAATTCATTTTAAACAAGTTTAACATCACCAGGCAAGAGAAGAATCTTAAAAGACTCATTCTCCATGTGTGTTCAGATGTGTTCACCCACAAGTAACCCACTGCAATTTAGGCATGCATGAAATGTCCCATCAAGATATGGGTTGATTTTAGAGGTACAAGATCAACTAAATCCCTAATTAAGTATGAGCCTTGAAGCTGAATTCAGATTTCCTTGACTTCATCCTAGTAGTTGAGCAGTCTATTCAACAATAGTGTGTGAGAAATGTTTGATCTTTCAATGCCAACCTTTATTAGATTTTTTTTCTTTAAAGGTCCTCGATATGATGCTGCAACATGGAACATTATTTATTCTGTATCAGTTACTGTAATCTTTATGAAAGGATACAGATTCAGTCTTTGAATTTTGACTTCTCGCACACATATGATACGCCACACAGTGACCAATCTGTCATCTACTGTAGAGAGCCTCTTTAATGTTTGGATGTTGATTTCCTCGTATAACTTTATACTGGCACTGATTAAGATCAGGAAAAAAAAGTTTACTCTTGAGTAGAGCCTACATTTGAGTATCCTTTAAGAGCTACCCTCACAGATGGTGGCCCTTCTCAGTAACGGTATCCTGAGCAGTAGTGGTCTGACCTTTAGCCCAAAGCTATTGCTACAGCTTGAAACATGGAACACTTCTACATCCTCCCGGGGGTCAGAGTTGAGGTTCACCATTTAGAGGAGTTATGGCCCTTTTCACTCTCATAATTACTTTCCTCCAATTGTTTTGAGACTGGTTTTTTTCTGAGCCTTCAACTAAGTTACATAAATACATGCAACTGTAATCATTCCAGAAATTCAGAATCCAGATGAAGAAGTATAAATGAATCCCATCCCAACTTCAGCAGAAGCCATTGCTAAATAGTATGTTCGTGGAGTTATTGGATTTCACATTTCTTTTCCAGTAAGAATGTCCATGACCACACATTTGGAGATAACACGGCATTCCCTGTAATGTCATGTTTTCAGAGAAAATTGCAGAGGGGAAATCAAGCTATGCATATCATGAGGAGTTAGCATGGGAACAGAGTTTAGTGAGGTACTGTAGAGTTGGGGCCGAGCGAGTCAAATATTCTCTCTCTTTTTCTGAGTGGATAATATTACTGAGGTGTACCAACTACAGGATTCCAGCATCACATGAACATACATCCTTACAACACACACACACACACAGCTTCTCCTCTGTCTTTCCTAAGACATAATATGACACGTGGCCACGTGAGGATTCTCCGGGGTTAGAAAAGTATTTACATGTTACTCTTGGTGTAAAAAGTGGACATGTGCTGTGCAGATGCTCTGACATGCTTGGTGCAACCGGGTGCCTTTTGCCTGAGAGTTTGTATTGTTTTCTAGCCCCCTGGCTCGGTCGATAACCCCGATCCCACTGCCATCGAATCGGACGCTGCCGATGTCAGCATTGGGCTCTGGATCAGGAGTGTGGGCTGCTGATTTATAACCTGACACAGACCGCGCGCGAGGTGATGCATATCTAAAAGAATAATTGAAATTCATATGAAACACTGGCATTCAGATTGAGAGGAGATGCTTGGCTTTGCAACATCCAGCACAGAGACATTTGTCTTCAGATCGTTTTGATTTATTTTTTGATAGATATTAGAGAGAAGAGAGGCTGGTGGTGGGGGTCTTTGGCACTGTCTGCCTTCATCCCTCTCTTGGAATCGTTGACTGAGGAGGTTTTCAGAGAACTACAGAGCTGAGGTTTTTCATGGAATCCCTGGCTTATCACTATTGGCCCTTTAAGTTGATCCAGTTAGGAAAAGCTGAAAAGTATTTATCCTCTGAAAGACACACACATCAAGAGCTGGATAATTTTTCTGCATGCTGAAATATGTTGTTGTTTCTGACAGCATCCTTTTTATTGGACTGGGATATACTGACTGATGGATCTTGTGTGGCCACAAACCCACACAGTCTCCAAAGGCCTCCGCCTATAGCGTTCACAACATTTTCATTTTCATTCAAGGAAACAGAAATGAGCATGTGGATCTGTGTATTTACGGCAGTTATCGGTGTAGTGTTTTACAAGGCTCCACTCTGGATCACTTTCTTCATTAGAATGGCTGTGTGATATTGCTGTGTCTTGCTGGGATCTCCTCATTAGTTATGTGTTTTTGCCTTTCCTACATGGTTTGGTTGACCGAGAAGCACCTTGGCAGTGGTCAACTAGACTAAGATACAGTCAGAAATATAGCCCAGCTTATATCGCTGATTTGGAGACCACCCTGCCTCCCCCACAGAGATTGAGTGTGATGCAGAACAAGGGGGAGCCTTGCAAAACATAGAGAGAGAGAGTGGTCTCAGGCCCTCCAGCTGGAAAGCTCTGCTTTGGGTTGACCCCAACGTCCTGGTGCTGTCTCCAGAGTCTGGCTCCAAGGTTCCAGTTTCTATCCTAGTCTGTCAAGATCTTGGACTGGGCCCTCCAGTTCTGGACGGTCCAGACTGGAACCCATCTAATGAGAGAACAAAATAAATGAGGGGTAAATACTTGTGTGTGCACGTTTATTTTAAATGCTAGTAAAACTAAGTGTATGCTCTTTAACCGATTGCTGCCTCCCGCCCGACGAGCATACCTACTCTGGACGGTTCTGACCTAGAATATGTGGAGAATTACAAATACCTAGGTGTCTGGTTAGACTGTAAACTCTCCTTCCAGACTCACAATAAGCATCTCCAATCCAAAATGAAATCTAGAATCGGCTTCCAATTTCGCACCAAAGCCTCCTTCACTCATGCCGCCAAATTTACCCTTGTAAAACTGACTATCCTACCAGTCTTTGACTTCGGCGATGTCATTTACCTGTATCAGGCCCTCACTACATATCCGTCGCCAAACCCACTGGCTCCAGGTCATCTATAAGTCTTTGCTTGGTAAAACTCAGCTCACTGGTCACCATAGCAACACCCACCCGTAGCACGCGCTCCAGCAGGTATATTGCACTGGTCATCCCCAAAGCCAACACTTCCTTTGGCCGCCTTTCCTTCCAGTTCGCTGCTGCCAATGACTGGAACAAATGTCAAAAATCACTGAAACTGGAGTCTTTTATCTCTCTCTCTAACTTTAAGCATCAGCTGTCTGAGCAGCTTACCGATCAATGTACATGTACACAGCCAATCTGTAAATAGCACACCCGACTACCTCATCCCCATATTATTACTCACCCTCTTGCTCTTTTGCACCCCAGTATCTCTACTTGCACATCATCATCTACACATCTATCACTTCAGTATTAATGCTAAATTGTAATTATTTTTGCCTCTAGGGCCTAGTTATTGCCAATCTCCCTACACTTCTACATTTGCACTCACTGTACATAGATTTGTCTATTTTTCTTTTCTTTTGTGTTATTTACCATGTTTGTTTATGTGTAACACTGTGTTGTTTTTGTTGCACTGCTTTGCTTTATCTTGGCCAGGTCGCAGTTGTAAATGAGAACTTGTTCTCAACTGGCCTACCTGGTTAAATAAAGGTGTAAAAAATAAAAATAATGCATGCTAACACCTCTCATTGTGAAAAAGGGGCAGAGTGCATTCTGCATTCACAAGTACATTCTGAGGAGTCTGCATCACAAAGATTCCACACAGAAGTAAGAAAAAAAAGTAGCAACATTCGGTACTACTAGGGCTACTATTGAGAATAGTTCTGCCTTCCGCAGTCACGTTACCGCCCATTTCCATACACAGTGAGTAAACACAACATTCAAGAAGATTCCAATATGATAGGCTAGACCACCTTAGTTTTGGGTAGTACAGCACTTTTAACCTTTGTCGCAGCCGGCCCGCCAGTGAGGGTATATATCTTTGGATGTCAACTGTGCACACATGAGCATGGGCTGTGAGCTATGAGCTCACTCAGCGCATCAGTAAAGTACAGTAGCCCTATAAAATAATAACATTCAAAATGTGTTCTGCCCTGAAGTCGATAGACCTCAGAGCAGTGTTCAGGTCCAAGAAAGGCTCAGGTTCAGTAACCTCAAATGACTAACGCGGGCAGGTCCCCTTTTGCTGTGTAAGTGTTTCCCTCTTATTGGAACATCGATGTGTTAATCACCTTAGCTCTCACAGTTTCCTAAAACTTCCACCAAGCCACAATTGGGTATGATTCACTGTAAAACACATAGGCCTAATTCTGCTTTTCAGAGTAAGGAAATAACCCACTGAAAAAATCCAGCAAGGGAAGGTGATCACAGCTTTTTGCATGACTCTGAAACCTGATAGATGTTTATTTGGTGTAAATTGTGTAGTTTGTGTGATGACTTCTATCAAATGAAATTTGCATACCACGTAATTCAAATCCAGCACAGTATCTATCCTCTTAGTGTCCTACTAGGGGGAAATGTGAATAGCTTCTGAAATAAAAAATGTTCCCTTCAACAGAAAACTGATTCCATCTTAAGAGAGAGTAATCCCTTGCTTGAATTTTTCCAACATACTCCCCAGGGCACCTTCATTAAAATCACTGGCTGGTTGAAATAAGAGAAAACAAAACAATTTAGTGTTTGAATCACTCTTTCAAACACAATATTCGTTGTCAATTATAATTTAGCTTGTGCTATTTAACCTATGGTTAAAACATATATATTGGCTGTTGTTTGCAAATGTTAGGTTTTGCCTTCTCCAGATTAATTTGTAAATGTATGTACCATGGTGTGTTTTGTTGGGTATGTTTAATAAAATAGGTCAAATACAAAATCTGCAATCAAAGTTGGAAGAGAAGAACCAATCATATCAGGGTTGGTTGTCATAATATTTACACTTTCACTTTGCAAAAATATATCCCTATATCTTACGATTAAAAAAACTGAGGAAGACAAATCTTAACATAAAAAATATAAACGACTAAACAGTGCACTTCTTCTGAGTAAAACCAAACCACTTAGTAATAGCTGTTAATTTCTTCATAATAAACCATGAATAATTTGCCAGTTTTACTACTTGGACTCCCAAGTAGTAACACTGGCAAATAAGTGAATATGCAGAATTTGTCAAAGCACTAAGCAAATTTGGCACCATTTTCACAAAAGGAATGCTGTTCAGTCAGTGGTGATCCAAATGATAAAAAAGATTAGGCTATATCATAAAACAAAAAAAGCTATTTTTAGAGTGAAGTCACTGCTTGGCCTACAAGTATGTGAGCCAAATGGAAGTATGGCTGCCAAATGGAGGCATGTTTGAAAGATGGGTCTATTCTTTGGCAAATATTTTGTCCACCTCAGAACTGGCTGGGTAAATATAGTTTACCATTGGCCAAAATAATGCATGATTATCAGTGTGTCAGTTATTGATAATTTTGAGAACTCAACATGCAATGTTGATGGAAATGAAAGGTTTAAATCGCTCCCCGAAAAAAATAACAAACTAGCGAGCATCTAGAGATCAAATTACAGGGACATTTGTTAAATTTGTGCAAAAACAATAACATTACCAAGACAATGAAAAGATCTGAAATATATTTTACTAAAAAAAAACTTACTCAGAACTCTTGGGCAGAGGACACAAAGGAGCAGTGCTGGTGTTATACTTACCTTTTTTCTTATTCTTCAAGTTTTAAAGATCACTGACTTTAAGTCAGGGCTGGCTGTGTCTGAAGCACCCAGTAAAACAGCATCGGCCATGGTGAGTGGTGTCTGTTTATGACTAATTTCTAGCTGCAGTCGGAGGGCAGAGAGAGAGAGAGAGAGCTTCCTTGTAACAAGGGGGCAATTGTTTGGTGCTATAGGACAGTGCCATGTGGTTGTCAAGCAAACAAGGTAGTAGTGGAACCTATTAGAGATGGACCATTTAGTATCTGATATTGGCTCTTCACTGCTGGGTATGGCCAACACATGGGCATTTTTATGAGGCATCTGCTGAAGAGGAAAAAAGAGTTTGCTTTTGCTGGGTAGTCAAGACCCTAATAACTGCGTAGGCAGGCAGAAAACCAAAATGTTTAATTAGCCTTATTATTATTATTTAATCATGTCTATGTTTATTTACATCTCTGTGCTTTCCCATGTGCTTTATTTCATTGTGAAGAGTCAGTCTTTGAGCTTGGTGAACTCTATTAGACACTTCTCTTGTTGGAGAAATATTGGTGGGTTCTGGGGAGGCCCAATGTTTTCAATTTCAACAAGTTCACTTGGCAAAGACCTCCCTCTTCATAAATGACATGTTTCATTGTATCAACACTACAGTGAAATGATGGTAGTCTTGAAAGGTTTACCACATAGCCATGCTTCCTTTTGAGTGGGCCTATGCAGGAGAAAAGCTGAATACACATTTCCATATGAGCAGACCACATTATAAAATATCTTCATGAGACAGCCCTGCAAGTCACAAGAGAAGGAGTTGTACACTCACAACACAAGTTCAACCATATTAACTAATTGGTTGCCAAAGGGATAACTTAATAATACTCTAATTGCAAAGTCTAATTAGAAGAAAATGTCTTCATGCACATGCCATTATCTGGAACAATTAAAAATAATAAATAAAATTAGGACTGGAAAATTGTTAGACAGTATTTGCACTTACACGCAAGGTACTTTATCAGTGTTGTACATTTGGTTTATTAGTTGAAGGCTACTCAATCCACTCATTTGTTGTATCTTGTCAACAAAACTGTCAAAGAAAAAAATAACATTTTGAATATGAATCTTGAATGCTACAATGTGCCCCCAATTCGCTTTGTTGGAACAGCCAGTTATAATAATGTACAGTATAATTAGACATGGTCATTATCGTCGTTATGCTCATTAAAATAGTAGTTAATAATAGTTCATCATCATTATGGCCAATCCATGCAGGTACTGATGCTGAAAGTGACGCTGATTGGTCAAATGACGTAACACGTTCTCGCGTCTACTTCCTCCTCTCTCGTGGTGAAAATGGCGGAGTACGACCTCACCACCAAAATTGCCCATTTTTTGGACCGACATCTCGTCTTTCCTTTGCTGGAATTCCTTTCTGTCAAAGAGGTAAATGCGTGTGTTAAGTTAAGTTGTACCCACAATCTAAGTTTTCGGTAGAAGTGTGTAAATAACCCATGTAAATAATGTAAACGCCACGTGCGTGAAACAGTCACCCATGAATTTTGGGCCTCGCTTGCTAGCAAGCTATATTGGTTATTTAGTAAACGCTATGTTGGTGTCAGTTTGCTGTATATTAACGTATTGTATAACCTTAACTTCAGCACACTTGCTAACGTTAGCTAATTTTTAAAAACCTAGGCTAACAATAGTTAGCTAACTAACGTTAACCGGCACTGGCGGCTGCTGCTAATTTAATTAAGCTAACGCTAGTTATCTGGCTAGCCTAGTGAACAAACATTTGCTACGTTCATTGAGCTTTTGTTTTTCAACATTACTATCTGCAGATCTTGGTAACATGACTCCTACATGCTAGCGAGATCCTCGTCTCGATGTATTTAACTATACTAGTGTGTCCTTGTCAACTAGGTAACGCGTTAACTGTTATTGTTGTTAGTTAGCTAGCTAGAAAGGTTGATGACTAGTTAACTATAAACACTAGGTATGCATTTAAAGTAACGTTACCACAAGGCAATAACATAAATTCACGATGCCCAGAGCTTACCCGTGACGTTGCACAACGATTGAAGTTAATAAAGGGCCATCCACACCAAGGTCCATAACTAAAAATTATACACAACTCGAAACCTTGGCGAGCATCCACACCAGCGGTAGGCTGGAAAATAGAACGAGTCAAAATTCACCCAAGGCTGAAAAATGGCAAAAGAACTTTGGCTAAGCTGGAACACCAGCGTGAGTCCATAGCAAATAAATGGAATCGAACGTTTTTAACTCGGAGTGACGCTTAGAATTCCATTTAGCCTATGCCTAAATGTCACCAAAAAATGTATCCCTTTTTATTTTATCACCAGTCTGTTCTTAGGACTAAACTGAAAAAGAACTTGTGTAGAAAGTGAACATCAGCACCTCGATGGTGCCAATTGTGATTATGTCTGCAGTTTATTTAATTTAACCTTTTGTTGGACTTGCTTAATAAAATAATCTTATTTAAAATGATGGCCTACCAAAGACAAAAGGCCTCCTACGGGGTCTGGGATAAAAAATATATATATAGCTAAACACATCACAAGAGACAACACCACCATAGAGAGACCTGAGATGACAACATGGCAAGGCAGCAACACATGACAACACAACATGGTAGCGGTACAAACATTATTGGGCATAGACCACAGCACAAAGGGCAAGAAGGTAGAGACAACACATAACGAGGAAGTAAGAAAGAAATGTCTATTTCTGTTCTAGCGATCAATGACTGCAGAGTACGGTGCCCAGCCTTACATAATTAGAAAGGAGAGATTCTCGTGTTTAAAATGGTGTACAATTTGTAAAAATCTAAATGTACACTTTGCGGGATATTTGGCTAAATAAACAGACATGGCTATGTTTCCCTTCAGGAAACAATGGGATGACCTCAGAGTTCCAGGGGTCCTTTTTTGTTTACATTTAAACTACACCTACGTGGGCAGGTCTCATTGCCAACAATAGCAAAGCAGGCCTTGTGACGTAGAACAATAGGCTGGGAATAGAACGCTCCGAAGGCGAGTTGGTGCCACGGTGCTCAATAGAACTAATAGGAGCTGGCAGGGTGAAAAATTCCCTAAAATAAGGCCTGTTTTTTTTCGTGATTGCTTGAAACTGGGCTTCACGGATGATGCAATGAACTAGTTTTTATCAGAAAAAAGCATTGTTGAAATATTTCATCCAGCCTACCAGCAGATTGTTTATCATTCTGCAGGACACCTGCAACTCATTCAACACATCCTACTGCACGCTGTAGGCCTTTTAATAAGGTGTTCATACCCTGAAGCACTGGTTGGTCTTGTGTTTTCATTGTCCGTAGTGACAACTGCACATAATACTTCAATGTACATGTAATATAGAAACTCATATTTTAAATTTAGTAATTAAAAAAATAAATGCTGTTTAGCCACTTGTGGTTTGCAAAGTGAATTCCATTTTTCTTATGGTTGTCAATTTGTTTGGCTCTTTTTCGCTGTGCTCATGTCTGACCTGTGCGACAGTTCATTTGGCCTAGGACTGTTTTACATTTAGCAAGAGCAAGCCTCCTTCACGCAAGGAAAAGGCTATTAGGCCTAGCATAAACAATATTTTTTTTATTTTTTAAAATTAATAATCCCATAGTTTTTCCTGGGATTTCATGTGAAGGGGAATGGTGGAGAGGCTTGAATAGCCTACTGCGCACGGAAACAGCTGGGAGAGAGGCTAGAGATGTGTAGCTGAAGTAAGAAGCTAGATATTAGGCCATTCATTAGCTAAGTAAATAGGTTTAAATATTTACCCGTCAAAGTGCAAGGGAAAAAAAGTTGACCGACTAGGAAATGGCAGGTATGTGCATTTAACCAGCCCCGGACGCAGCTTGGTTAAATGCACAGATCTGCCATTTCCTAGTCGGTTAACTTTAACCATTGATTAGGCCTACTTTTTTTTTTTTTTTTTGAAAATACAATTATTCTACCTAGGCTACATCAACACAGTGGAATGTATTATCAAGTGAATGCACAATTGTCTAAGGCTGTAAACTGCAATGACGTAGGCCAATTTGAATAACCGCTCAAACATACTGTTTTGAATAGTTAATTACAAAATAACTGCCTACAGCCAAGGCCTGATTATGCATCCATTTGGATCAGTTATGGGTTTGTTCTCCACAGTTAAAAGGAATACTTCAGGATTTCGGCAATGATGTCCTTTACCTACTTCCCCAGAGTCAGATAAACTCATGGATATCATTTTTGGATTGAATGAAGTCTATGGGTATCTGCTAGCATGGTTCCTTCGTACTGGACACAGAGACAATGGTTTTCACCAGCCACAATCCCATAGTTGGAACTTAAAGGTCCAGAAATGTACGTCAGTAGGCCATCACTCACACTCTCTCTCCTTTCAAACTCCCCTATTCTACATTCAGAAAGCAAGAGCAAGCTGGAATCACTCCTAGATAGGCTAGTAGTAAATATAATGGTCAAATTAAGTATACTGCAATAGCTTGTTGTCTAGCTTTTCATGATGTATCAGAGTAAAGATGGGATTTCCTTTGGAAAATATGGCCTTCTGTTTGTCGCGGCTCATCGTTCTCCCAAGTTTTACTACAATTAATGTGGCCACAAATATGCTCAGATATCCAGGAAAGCTAATCCTGTGCTTTGTCTTAAATACAGGTAAATGATCTATTCTCCGGGCAGCCTCACGCAGCTAGAACCAAGAACACTTCAATAGAATTGTTTTTATTTATTTGTGGTCATTGTTTTATCGTTGGGGGAAAATTGCTCTGAAAGTGATCCAAACGATAGCTCTTGATATCATTCGCCTCTCTTTTTGTTGTTATTGTGATAAACTCTTCTGTGAATTAGAATTATAACAAAAAATGATATAATTATGGTCCTTGGTGTGGACGGCTCTGAAGTTATCATTTTTAGTCAAAGTAAGATGTATTTCGACTTGGAGGTCGGAAATCTGAAGTGGGGTTATTTTATGATTATTTTTTCTTTCTGTGTTTCCCCTATATGACGTGCTATAATTTCAGTCCTTTTTTTTTCGCGTCCTTGGATTTATTTGAATGTTACCACCCACCGGCATGGCATTGTTTTTATTAATCAGAAATGCCTGCAAAGTTCTTACTCTTCAAGTTGCAACTGAGCAAAAATGCTTTTTGAAGTAGCATATACTTGACTGCCTAAAAGATGGAGCAAATTAAAAAGGCGTGCAAACTTGTTGGGTAATTTATGCTGGTCTGTATTCCCCCAAAATGTATGACCATTTTATAAATGTGATATGATTGAATTTTACAGCCCTGCTTCCAAGATGAACGGTTTTTACCGCTAAAGTATTGCTTCACGGCATGCTTCACCACATTGATTGGTGCAGCTTAACCACCAATCTTTTGAATACGATATATTAAATAAATGAGCAACAGAACGTTAGCTAGCTAGATAAGATTAGCAGGATGTCTAGTGAAGGTTAGCATGCTAGCTAGCTACAAGAGCAGTTGTTCTGTATTTGTTCATGTTTCTCCACTCCACGTGGAAATCACCACCGTTATTTTCCAGCTCCAATTCGTGAATATGTACACGTGTCTTGTATCATTCTTCGGCGGTGTAACCAAAACAAGCATTTACGCTGTAGGGCAGGTATTCTGTCAAAATGAGGGTGGCATTGCCCTCTGCTGGGCGACGTTAACAACCAGGCGTCCATTACAGCTAAACATGTTTTCTAACTTCGTTAGTCAGGTTAGAAGATGAACTCCTTACATCTGTCATTGTCAGCAGTTCTCTTAAACTGGGTCGTCAAAGTTGAGGATTTGAAACGGTATATTCCAAAATAACCCAATTTCCCACCTTTTTAACCATTTCCTCTTTCAGATCTACAATGAGAAAGAACTGCTTCATGGAAAATTGGATCTCCTTAGCGAGACCAACATGGTGGACTTTGCCATGGATGTACACAAAAACCTCTTCCCTGAGAAAGAGATCCCCGCCAGTAAGTAGACTGCACACTGCTTGGTCTACCTCCTAAAATATTTGTTAAAGAAACCTGTACAGTGATATGGGTTATGCATGGTTCAGTATTGTTTACACTTATTGATGGAACAATCACAAGATGGCGGCAGAACTGATTGCACACCATCCCCCCTTCACATTTTACAGTCATGACTAATACAATCCTCACTGTCCCAAAAACTAGTATAAACAGTCATTTTTTATGTTTCATTTAATGGTATTTTCCTGGGTATTGCCTTGGTCAAAGCCTCTAATGGTTGCTCTATGTCCATGTGAAGCCCTAAAAGAGAAGAGGATCACTGTGGTGGCTCAGCTGAAGCAGCTGCAGGGTGAGACCGAGCCCATTGTGAAGATGTTTGAGGACCCAGAGACCACTAAACAGATGCAGTCAACCAGGTGAGTTAGAACCTCCTGTCCCACCACTTGACTGATGGATGGTTTAGGAGGTGTCATTTGCATTTTATAGATGGTCCATCATTGCCTTTTTTTCCTTTCTTTTTTTTTGCAATTCTTGAGGTCCCAGAGTAGTGTTCTCTGTCGGAAGATTCTCTAACTTTGCAGGCTTAAGGGGTGAAGTTCAAGTGGCATTTAATTGAGATTATGGTAATAAAAAAACAAAAATGGTATGCCTACATTTTGCATACAAATATTTCCCTAGTGACTTTAGGGTTACATCTTAAACTCGGCAAACGCAGACGAGGAGACCGATGCACAATGCTGCGGTGAATGTTAAGAACATTTGGTCTCTGCTGACTTTGCCGTGATTAAAATAGTTTGGTTAAACTCGTGTCCTCATTCTTTACTTGGCTTCTTGGCAGGAGTAAGTTCAGTTCATCAAAGGACACTTCTCATCCACTTGCCAATCTAGAATTATTTGTTAAAGGTTTGGGTTTAAAACCTGTTTATCAAGTCAGGCATTTTATACTGACCATTATGCCATTGTAATGGGAGTTTTGAAGCCTTGTGAATGTGACGTAACTTTTTGGAGTGCAGTCTGTTTTACTGCTATTTTCTATTCAGATTTCTGTTTGAGTAATCTCTCTTCGTGGGCAGGATCATGTTTCTCTTGTTATGCGGAGTTTCGTTTTGATACCATTGGATTTGTAAAACAGTACAAGACATGTCCCGGATCACATAAAACTCTTCACAAAACCAAAAGGGCAAGCCAAGACATTTTTAGTGTACTGAGCAAATATCTGCTAAAGTTACTCTGGATGCGGTAGTGTGTTTTTGATGACATTTTGGATTTATATAGTGGATCATGCCTGACCGGAAATGGCAAAGAGGTTCAATATTTAGATCCCCTAGTCTATCTTTTTGGGATAATACTGTGTGATAATGTTTTGTGTTGGAGAGAGACTGTCTTTTTTAGATGCATTTGATGCCATCATACCTCATAGGCCTGCCTTCAACTTAATATCTCTAAGAAGCAAATCCAATATAGCTTAGGCCTAGCCAATAAATGCTTAAAATTGTCGTTCACTCTCTGGATTATTTTTGCAATGTTTCTGATCCATGTTCATAGGTTGAGGAAATTAAACAATTCTATTGATCTTGAGTTTCTCAACTTCCATAGCTTCTTTGCTCTTTTTGGTGCAGATGGTGGTGGTGGTAATGCAATGCTGTCTACCTTTTTTGAAGGGGTATTCAAGGCGCAATGTAGACCTTTGGATATGTGGATTATCTTGCCGTTATTCCTGTGGGGACTGTTGCTTGAAAGGCAGTTGTGGATGTGAGAACCTGGGGCAGGTCTTGGTTAAGACTGTGGCTGTTAAGGTGACCATATTACCACCACACCGGTGGTCGTGAAGGCAGTCAAATTCCACCTGACTGCTTAGTCACGGTAGTTACGCTTTTCCAAGTGCTGATTCTGCTGGTGGTCATTAGTAGCCTACCAAACTTGCTAATTGCCTGGTACTCAGCAATCTATTGCCCCTCTAATCACTCTTACATCAATGCAAATCTAATCAAACACTTAATCAGAGCTCATGTTGGGCAACATTTCTTTAGGCTATGCAATTGCGTGAGGACAGTGATGGGCTCAATTAAAATAAAAAAAGATTCCCATCAGCTATAGAAAGCTGATGGGAATGGGAAATACATAGATATATTTTTGTTTCCAGAAAATGGATGATTATCACCCAACTAAGTAAAAACAAATTTCACCTTATTTTTTATTTAATTAGGCAAGTAATTTATATGTACATACACGATTAAATCAAGAATAGTATGATAACGCATGAAACAATGCATGCTTTCTTTCGTTGGACTTTTTTCAAATCCTGGTCGCACACCTCATGTAGCTTAGCCCGTAGGCTTATGTTTTGATAAGGTTTTTATCATAACTAAAATGCCCAAATAACTTAAAATGAAGCACATTAATATGCTTTACAACAGATGTAGAGCCTAACTGGCATACATATGCAGCGAGTGAGTTTCAAGGTGGGAGAGATCATTTTCACCATTAAAAATGAACTTAAAAAATAAATAAAAGCATTACATGCGTAATCGCAGTTAGTTACTTGGTAATGTTGTTAATGGAACATTAGCGGTTATCGCCTACTTCATGACATTAAGTGCTTGTCCAATTGTTAATGAGACTGAAGTGTGTAGAGCCTACACAAAAAAACTAAGCAGAGCTCATACCGTTCATGCAACTTTTTCAAGTCATCAATAGTCGCGTCATGCAATGTATTAAAATTCCCTGTGTGCATTACAACTAAAGTTACATAAATAACTCTTATGCATGTAGCATTCTGTGTCTTTGTTAACTGCTCAACACCGACTAGCCGCATGTGCGCACTCCCTTAAATCGTTTGCAGAAAATGTCCTTTTTTTTTTTTTTCAATTGTATTCCTCATACTATAAAATAATGCTGTGGAATTCACAACCATATGGCATAGCCATATCTGTACCTAACATAAGGACAACTCAGAGTTGTTCTTTGTTCTATTCTGTTCTTTTGAATTAGACCTAATTTTAATTGTTTTTTTTAGACCTGTATAAATTAAATAATATATTGTGAAAGTGGAGGCTAT
This sequence comes from Oncorhynchus kisutch, assembly GCF_002021735.2. Taxonomy (NCBI): domain Eukaryota; kingdom Metazoa; phylum Chordata; class Actinopteri; order Salmoniformes; family Salmonidae; genus Oncorhynchus; species Oncorhynchus kisutch. The sequence goes on along the minus strand of NC_034175.2, from coordinate 27,117,378 downwards.
ATTACATGTAATTATTAGACTCTTTAAATTGTAGATGTTCCAAAGGTCTGCATTAGTGGCTTGTAGGATGCTAAATGTGTGTTAATTAAGTCAATTACTGTGAGACCAGCGGTTACTTGCTTGACAATTACCGACTGACAATTTCGTGACCGCTGCAGCCCTACTAAAAACTTTGTAATCCACATGGAGAGATTGAGAACTTGGATTAATCACTGGGGACAGGTCAGGACTGTGATCCTGCAGTGCTCAGCGGAGATGCATTCCCCTCTACAGGGAAGCTGGTCACCCAGGAGCTACCGAAGTCACTGTCCTTCATTAGTTTCTAGGCAGGAGATGGTGAGAACTGACAAAACTACATATATAGCGTACAGGGAGACATTTAACTGTTTCCTGATGAACTGAAAAGAAAGCCACGTGAAATGTTATCCCGGAGTCCACTGTTCATTCACATTGACTATAGTTCAGGTGTTTTATCTTAACTTAGCAACTCTCATCAAGAAATTAACTGAGTGATTAGATCTGCAGTAATCACAGAATTCTCAACTTCTCCCATTGTTATATTGTCTCACTCATTTCCATTCTGGCTCTCTACACACGTGTGCATGCCTTGCACACATCTCTTGATTACTGAAATGACAGTCTCATTAAAAAAAAGATATGTAGAACGTTTGTAGGCAAGCTATATTGCCTGCCAAAATCAACAGATTTATCATAAATTCAGAATGGACTGACCGATTGGAGCTGCTTCCACCACCATGCTTCACCGTAGGGATGGTGCCAAGTTTCCTCCAGACATGATGCTCAGCGTTCATGTCTGGAGGAAGCTGGCTGTCATGTCTTTTACTGAAGAGTGGCTTCCATCTGGGCACTCTACCAAAGGCCTGATTGGTGAAGTGCTACAGAGATGGTTGTCCTTCTGGAAAATTCTCCCATCTCCACAGAACAACTCTGGAGCTCTGTCAGAGTGACCATTGGGATCTTGGTCACCTCCCTGACCAAGGCCCTTCTACCCTGATTGCTCAGTTTGCCTGGGCACTCAGCTGAAAAGTCTTGGTTGGATCCAATTTTCTTCCTTTCATGAATGGAGGCCATTCTTCTTGGATCTTCAATGTAGCAGAATTTCTTTTTTTTGTATTTTTTTGTATCATTTCCCAAATCTGTGCCTCAACACAATCCTGTCTCTGAGCTTTACGGACAATTCCTTGGACCTCATGGCATGTTTTTTTCTCTGACTTGCAATGTCAACTGTGTGACCTTTTTGTATAGACAGGTGTGTGCTTTTTCAAATCATTTCCAATCAACTGATTTTACCACGTGGACTTGAATCAAGTTGTAGAAACCGCTCAAGGATGATCAGTGGAAACAGGATACACCTGAGCTCAATTCCTAGTTTCATAGTAAAGGTTCTGAATACTTGTATTCAAATTAAAACCAAAATATCTTATTTACGTAAGTATTCAGACCCCTTGACTTTTTCCACATTTTGTTTCATTAAACCTAATTCTAAAATGCCCCATAATGATGCAGCGAAAACCGGTTTAGACACGTTTCCAAATGTATTCAAATTGAAACAAATACCTTGTTTACATATTTGCAAAATTGTCTAAACCTATGTGGGCACCCCTTCAATTGAGTGGATTTGGTTAGTTCAGCCACACCTGTTGCTTACAGGTGTATAATATCGAGCACACACCCATGCAATCTCCATAGCCAAACATTGGCATTAGAATTGCCTTACAAAAGAGCTCTGTGACTTTCAAAGTGGCACCATCATAGGATGCCACCTTTCCAACAAGTCAGTTTGTCAAATTCCTGCCCTGCTGGACCTGCCCTGGTCAACTGTTAAGTGCTTTTATTGTGAAGTGGGAACGTCTAGGAGCAACAACTGCTCAGTGGAAAAGTGGTAGGCTGCAGAAACTCACAGAACAGGACTGCCAATTGCTGAAGCATGTAAATATTGTTGGTCCTCGGTTGCAACACTCAGCACCGAGTTCCAAACGTCCTCTGGAATTCAATACAATAACTGTTCGTCGGTAGCTTTTTGAGGGGTTTCAATGGCTGATCATCTGCACACAAGCCGGGTAAAGCTCGCAGCAATCTGACTGGAGCAGTGGAAATGTGTTCTCTGGAGTGATGAATCACGCTTCACCATTAGGCAGTTAGACGGACGAATCTGGGTTTGGCGGAAGCCAGCGGAACTACCTACCCGACTGGTGCCAACTGTGAAGTTAAGTGGAGGAAGTTTTATTTTATTTGATACTCTTGTGGTTTAGGCCCCTTAGTTCCAGTGAAGGGAAATCTTAACACTACAGTAAATAATGGCTTTCTAGAAGATTCTGTGTTTCCAACTTCGGGCAAGGCCCTTTCCTGTGTCAGCACGACAAAGCTAGGCCCACACAGAAATGGTTTGTCGATTTGGTGCCTTATTCGCCCAACATCAGTGCCCGACCTCACTAATGCTCGTGGCTGAATGGAAGCAAGTCCCCGCAGCAATGTTCCAACATCTAGTGGAAAGCCTGCACAGAAGAGTGGTGGCTGTTATAGCAGCAAAATGGCGAGAAACTCCATATATGCTTGTGACTTTGGAATGAGATGTTCGTCGAGCAGGCGTCCACTTACTTATGGTCATGTAGTGTGTTTTTTTTTTTATGCCTCTATTTTGACATGAACCGCGTTTTCATTTGAATGTAAAAATAATATTTATTTGGCAAGTGACTAATCTAAGGCTGCAATTCTAGTTTTAAGTGAGATTGATCCCCCCACCTAAATGTTGGACCTTGACAGTTTAATGGCGTCAGTGTTGAAGATGAATGTTGTAAACAGCCTGTAAATATTCACACACAATAAAAGTACTTTTGCTGCCTGTCAGGGATCAACTCAAACTGTTTTGAAAATGAAAATCCCTTGATTTGCCTGGACTGCTACAGTCCAGAAATTGAGAAATTATACCTGAATGGGGCTCAACACTTAACCTGCATCCGCCAACTGGTTACTTTAACGAAACAAGGCCACTAACTGTGACTCTCTTTCTCTTTCAGGGATGGACAGGCCCTTTTTAACTATCTGGCGGAGAAACACAGCGTAAGTTTGGACCACTTTGCTTACGTCTCAATTCTAAGCTGCATTTCCCATGACTCCTGTGTGAACCCACTGTTTCGGGAACGGGGGGCCCAAACAGGGAGACGTAATGACTTCCCAAAACCGTAACTCATTTTTGGGGGTTTTACGGCTTGCAGAAAATTCTGTGGACATTTTACAGTCTGTGGTGAATTGTTAAGAATAGATGGAACAGCTCGGGACACATGGGTCTGGCCGCAAGAATGCCTGAGAGTCTATAATTGGTGTGACACTTTATACACCCCCCCTCCCCTGGCATCCCTCTGACCTGCACACTGTCCTCAGTGCACCTCCACAGCCCGTAGGCCACTCGGCTGTGGGAAAGGGCGGTCTCCCTCCGCATCTCAGTGGCTAGCAACCACTGCCTGTCAAAGCCACACTGCATCTGTGAGACCTGGACTCTGTTTCCAAACTGACGTCAGCGCGTTGTGATATGTCAGGAGTTAGCAGGAGTATACCATTCATAGAGATTCCACACCCAAAAAGGACAATTTATTGTTTTTACAGTTTCATTCACTAATCTCCCCCTTCTGTGCCCCCTATGGACATTTCCCAACATGCTGTTCCCCTGCCCCTACCACCTAACGGTCATTTATCATTACCACAGTTGTGTACTGAACATAAAGAAACACAATATGCAACAATTTAAAATATTTTACTGAGTTAGTTCATATAAGGAAATAAGTACATTGAAATAAATAAATTGGGTCCTAATCTATGGATTTCATTGACTGGGAATACATATATGCATCTGTTGGTCACATATACCTTGAATATGGTAGGGGAGTGTTGTCACACTCTTAATTCAGTTGCTGTGTGATGTTGCTGGATATTGGCTTGAACTGGAACACGCTTTACATTTCGTTCCAGAGCATCCCAAACATGCTCAATGGGTGATATGTCTGATGGAAGAACTGGGACATTTCCAGCTTCCAGGGATTGTGTACAGATTCTTGCAACATGGGGCTGTGCATTATCATGCTGAAACATGAGGTGAGGGCAGTGAGTGACAGGCATGATAATGGGCCTCAGGATCTCATCACAGTATCTCTGTGCATTGAAATTGCTATCGATCGAATGCAATTGTTGTCCGTAGTTTATCCCTGCCCATACCATAACCCCAAACATGGGGCACAATGTTGACATCAGCAAACCGCTCGCCCACGTGACGCCATGCATGTGGTCTGTGGTTGAGGCCAGTTGGACGACCTGACGAATCAAATCAATTTGTCACATACGCTGAATACATCAGGTGCAGACCTTAGTTAAAAGCTTACTTAAGTCATGGTTACACTAGCAATGGCTCACATTCTTGACATGAATGGGAATTTCCTTCTATGGATTGTGGTTGTCAGTCAGCGTTTTGCAATTGTCAAAATACGATCACGTGAAAAACTTAGTTTGGAAAGCAAATGCTGTCCATCACTAAGTGTAAATTGATAGGTCGTAACTTTTGACACAAAGCATTTTTTAATAAAACATTTAATCAGTTTTGTCCCTCAAATGATGGGGCTGATGACTTTGAGAGGGAGTGTATCTGATTTCATTGTTCCTCAATTGGTGGCTCAGACACTAGATTGAGGATAAATGGAGTTGGCTTCGCGTTAGCCTCCCCCCGAAGCAGTTTAGTTCTGAAGGTGTTGTACTCAGAAATGTACTTGGCTAAAAGGTGAGCCACTTTTGTGGTACCAGTTATCCCAAGTGGAAGTCAGACAAGTTGACTCATCTTATTCGTAGTATAGGGCTCAGGTCCGTTGTTGAAGGCTTTTCCCGAATAGCCACAGGTGACAACTTACATTTCAAAGTAAATAGGCCTACATGCAGCATTCTGTATGGGATGTTGACATGGAGCTACTTGAACATACAGTTCCACACTTAAATTGCTCAAGGGCACAACAGCAGGTTAACGGTATCTAGGATGATACCAGTAAACCTCTGGTTGACTGCGCACTCCTCACCGTATTTTCCCATCTGAGCAGGGATTTGAACTGGCAACCCTCCCACTTCTGTAACTGGTCTAGGCAGAAGCTAATGGGGATCCATAATAAATACAGATACAAACTGCTAGGCTACCTGCTGACCCCATTGATCAGTGATGGTAATCAAACAGAATGGGCTCTGAAATCATAGATTATTCTAGAATTGCCCTCCTTACTCCAGCCACTCTGGCGTGGTCTGGCATTGACTGGATATAACATCATGGCTCTCATCTAGGACCATAATCTCACATGAGGTGTGCGAGAAAGCTGACAATATTGTCATCAAATAAACAATTGATTGTGTCTATGCTCTGAATAGTTATCGAGCGAAACCATTGATCAGCTTTTTTCTCTTCCAGTTCCGTCAGGAGTACCTGGACACTCTGTACAGATATGCCAAGTTCCAGTATGAGTGTGGAAACTACTCTGGGGCTGCCGAGTACCTCTACTTCTTCCGTGTCCTGGTAAGTCAAGTTGCCCTCATTTCAGTGTACTCTTATCGAATATCAAACTGGCAACCTTGGATACAAGATGTTCACAGAAAGTTAATAGATCTAGAGACTTTATTTTATTTATATTATTATGGATTTGTACCCTTGCAACTTCATCAGTAGTTTTCTGAATGCAAACTGGACCACTCAAAGTTGACACTATTGGGCAGTGCTTTATATTAGCAAGCTCTTTAAGGGCAAACAGTTAGACGATGATTGAAGCTTCATTAAGAAGTATTAGTTTCTCAGGAACGACTCCCATTTTGTGCATTAATCACTGTCGTTATGTGATTTTTTTTTTTCCAGCACTGCACAGTGCCAAACCCCATCAATTATGAGCAGTGTACATCCACTTAACATTGCATTTTTTAGAATTAGACACTTCGTTGATGTATACTTTCTTGGCTCAATGCATTTTGTTATGAAAAATGGATTTTCCTACTTCACTGCTCGGTTGTTTGGCCAGGGTTCTTTAATTTTTCAAGGGGATAGCACAAGAGGAAGGAACACCCTCAGTAATTGCATGTGAAAAGCTTCTGTCATTCGCTCCATTCAATTCTCCACATCTTCAGTATTAGGATGAGCTGATATTGAAGGACAAGGGTAGGATTAAATAAATAAATGTTTTACTGTGCCAAGTGTTCAGCAGCAGACTTCATAATCTGTCTTTAGTCATCTCGGGGGGGGGGAGGGCTGCTGCGGTGGACGACGTATTGATTTGAAGCCAGATATCTCCTTGTCAGGCATCAGTGCTTATGAGTTACGTAACATGTTCTGGTGGTCTTAGAGAAAGTCATATGCACTCAAATAAAGAATCGACTGTCACTGAGCGAACAGGTTTACTAAACAAAGAACTAGCCAACCACTTAGGCTATACATTTGCAAAGTCCGCTCATTTACTCCAATCTTGTTTGAATTAATCAAATTAGGGATGTACGTTATAAGTTTTGCCAATTTAGTTCCACTAAATTAGGCAATTTAACAGACTGAGCTTGACCGTTCAAATATATTTTCGGTTAACCATTAACATCCCTAGTTTTGAATGTTGCACATTATTCCATTGCGTTTCTCGGCCTGTACGGCTAACATTTGAGAGTCATGGAGGAGGGCTTGGATTAAATCATTTTCAGCAGCAGTGAAATACTTTGGAAATCAGATAATAGCAAAGAGGGTTGGGGCGGGGGGTAATTACAGTTCACTGAAAGTACTGGCAGTATTCTCGTTACACATGCGTACTTCTTATTTCCTCTATAAACAAAGGGATCATTGCTCTTGTGTTTGTGGCTTCTCTCCCGCTGCCCTCAGAAATCAGTGAAAGATGAACTACACAGAGAATGGCCAAGGTGCAGTTGGACTGTGTGCACTGCTGTATATAGAGTTGGAAGCCTTTTAGGCCTAGAGGGGTGGTAACCTGACTGAGAAGGAAGGCTAGAAAAGTGTTTTGTGTCACAATAGAGTGGTGTAACACTAGATACGTCCTGGGAATGGACAGCCTGTGACCTCAGTGGAAGGTGCCACCAGATCTTCAGTGCTGCCTTTTTGTTGTTAGTCACTCTCCAGGACCAGTGGCTTGTAAGGTGGGTCTGAATGCTTGGCTGACCTTTGGTGCTATCGTTGACTTCAACGAGTTCAGTCTTCAGAAAGCCTCTGCGTCAAACCTAATTTCCAAACAAAAAGAATCTGTTGGCCAATGAGGTTAATTTGTACTGTAGTATCACCAAACCCAGTGTAAGTGCTTTTGGTTTGAGGTGTGTGTTTATTTTTCTATGGTCTGACCATGCACCACATCTACTATTGTGTGCCTCCTTTCAGAAGCCTGTGTTTCTTTTTGGGAAAGTTGTTTGCAAATGTGATTAACAAACGCGCCTATGTTTTTGGTGGTAGATTTCGCCATTGTTACTCAAATGCCACTGTTTACTATTTCATCTCTACTATCAGTGTCCTGTAATTCCTACCATCAAACAAGCACAACCAGTGTTTCCCAAGTCTTATTCAATTGTTTTAGTTTTGTTAGCATATGACCTCTTTTGAGCTCTGCGGTATAGCAAAGACTTGTGCCAAAGCCAGTCTCGAAAGAATAAAATCTACATTTACATGTTCATCAGAACGACACCCATTACAACCAATTGAATCCTATTTTAATTGACATTTGATACACTCCCTCTGTCGTGAAGATGTCTGTGACTAGTCATGCTCGTTGGTGATGCTGGTGGCCTCCTGAAAAACGGGCTTTGCGGGGACTTAGCAACGAGCCCTATTCTCTGTAAACAGCCTCTTAAACCAAAGCAGTTGGGCTCTTCATTTGATTGATTCTATGTGATGCACTCACATTTTAAGTCTGCTAGCGAGAGACATTGAAGACCAGATGATGGTGGCTCTTGATCGGACATGAGCAAAACCCACATCAAAAGCATGCAATTGATGCGCTCCCTCTCCGCATAGTCGTTTATGGTTTTTAGCTCAGTCGAAATAAACCCAAATTGCTCAGTTATGTTTTTTTTTGTGCCCCCCCAGCCAGGGCAGGCACTTTTACCAGATAGCTGCTGTCTACTCTTGACAATCCAAAGGCTCACATTCCTTTTTCTTTTTATAAATGCCTAAATGTCTGTCTTTATACTTAATACCAGCCCCTGTATTTCTCCCCCCTATTGTTGTGGACCTCCCATTTTCTCAGACTGCCCCCCGTAAGGTAGAGGTGAGGCTCCATAAGTCATCGAACGTGGGAAAGCCAGTCAATTAAACAGAGGAAGCCAGGCTTGTAAAATCCAGTCCTCGGGTTCTGTTACAGTGTGGCGTAGCGCGAAAAGAGCAACTTATTCATATCATCAGTTAATGCAGGTATTGGATGTTGCGAATAAAGATTGAGTGTCCCGACTGCTTTCCAGCACAGTAAATTTATTGTTGCTGGTCAGTCAGTGAATGTGCCCTGTTTCGCCAACCAACGGAAACTAGGTAACTGCTGGAAAAACCCATGAGGTGAAACTATTGTTGCGTGGCTACTAGTGAATGCCAGGCAGTGTGTAGAAAGCTGCCACAATGACGGAGGTCTGCTAAACGTAGCAGACAGGGACCTCCAATGCAGAAAAAACAACAAACTTCTTTAGAGATGAAACTATGACCTTTAAATTGGCAGCATGGTTGGCTTTAAGTTATAATGCTAATCTTATGAGGTCTATTTCTTTTTAATGTAATTTAAAGCAATCCCAAGTTTTATGATCAAAGAACTCTACTGTTGTGAGTGGATGGATGGCCTTCTGCTCCTCTTTGTGTTTTACTCTAGAAGACTACCTTGCCGCTGACATTCCCCACTTATTTTTTTCCTACCAGAATAATTTTCCACCATTTCATCTTTTATGTAGCAGTTCATTTAAAGGTTAATGTGTAGCATAATAGTCTTCATGTAGCCTAGCGGTTAGAGCGATGGGCCAGTAACCGGAAGGTCGCTTGTTCGACTACGCGAGCTGACAAGGTGAAAAATCTGTGCCCTTGAGCAAGGCACTATTTGCTCCAGGGGTGCCGTACGGCTAAGGCTGACCCTGTAAAACAACACTCACTGCGCCTATCCGTTGTATATGAGAGAGATCTATAGGTAGAATCTGCTGCTCTCAATCGCTAAGAGATCCCAGCTGAAATTTGATAGAAATACAAATGTGGTTTCCTTCTCCACCCATGGATCATTTGTATCGCAGTCCACTCCTCTGGCTGTCCGAAAGAAGGGGTGTGGTGGATTGCGTCTAGGTTTCCTTGGCCTTACAGCAGACACCCGCCCTCACTTCCAGGTTGACTCTTGTCACTGACTGCGTTTGGTGTTATCATAAGCTACTGTGGGCCAGAGGTTCCCATGAGCCGTAGGGTGGAGGCCAAGCTTTGATTAAGCAGCCATAGGGCGGCACGCAATTGGTCCAGGTTTGGCCGGTGTATGCAGTCATTGTTCTTAACTGGCTTGCCTAGTTACATCAAAAAAATTGTATCTACTGACCTTTTGATGTCTGTCCCATCAATTTCATATCATACCAATGCATTTAGCTTGTGATAATGGAAGAGTTGTACTAAGACTTTATAGCTAGCATGATTCTACAGGATGTTTTCCTTCTGTGTTAATGGTAGATTATCACAATTATATTTTAACAGGCTTGAAAAGCTGTAGAAGTTATTTTAACATTCCTCTCAAAGACATGCAGTTTGTACAGCAAACCTGAAATTAAGTGTCCTACTGGCAATGTACCAGGCATAGACTTCAAAAGCATTTTACCTGGTTTTGAGAAGCTTGATAGCCAATCAGGGACATTTCCTAAGGGCATTAACAGATTTAGTCTTTGATGCCCCTTTTCAATCAAAGCATCCAAACAGTCATTAATCTAGACTAGACTGATTACCCTGGCTCTGAGAAAATGAACACCTCCCAAATGGTGTTGAGTAAACCCAGGCTGTTTGCTGGTCACAGTGCATCTAGGTTTCTGTGGCTGGAGCAGGACATCAGTTGTTGGCGAACTCTGACAGACATTTTGAGAACACTGCCTCTACTGCATGCTTCTCCTTCTCCTTGATCAATGCTCTGACGTTGTGCAAAACCATCACCAGAAGTAGTAGCTGCATGCGCACTTCATTAAAGTCCTTTCAGAGAGGGGCAGAAGACCAGCCACTTTTCAGTAAGAGGGGATTGACCGATGGTCGATGCATAGTCAGGAACCGCGATGGGAACCTCAACAATGCTAGATGTGCCCTTCCCTCCATCTACTCTCATATGTGGGTATATCTTCAGTGTTATTTCCAATTGCAACTATTTTACTGCTATGTTAATTATCCAAACGAGGACAAAGTTATTTCAAAGGAGTGATATCTGGACCCGGAGTTGTGAACTCAAGGTACCTTCAACAATTACTTTTTTTTAGATAGAATTGTGGTATGGCGATGTCACAGACAAGCTGACCTTTGACCTGCTGCCCCTGCCCCAGAAACATCACAACATCAAGGTGGTAGCTTGAACTCAGCATAGCTAAATGAAGTGACACATACCATTCTTAACTCTAGAGAGGAGGACCGAAGCTGAAATGCATCCTTAGTAATGTGTTTTGTCCTCCCAAGGCCGTGTGCCACCCTGCAATTATTTCATTTTTTTAAGTTGCAGCATTAAGTAAATGACAGTAACAAAACGTTTTAGCTCTAGCACATTGTACAGAGAAGATCAAATGTGCTCCTAATTACGGTGGTAGTCTGAAAGGATCGCAGAACATCTGCAATGCAGCGGTTGCCGTATCACGAAGTGCAGCAAATTAGGTTTTTATAAAAAGCTAAACATTCTTTCATTATCCATTTCTCTTTCTGTCAAGCCCCATTCCCTCAAGATGACATAATTTAATCAGTTTATCCAGTATAAATAAAAGTAACTCCACCGAACAGTTTTGCCTGCCAAAGCCAAGCGGCGGTGGCACCAGCCTCTCCTTCACTGACAGTGCCTGTTTGCGAGCACACTGTTTGTAGGCGGAGGCATTTATCAGGATTAGATCTGCCAGTGCCTGGTCATTTTTGCAGGTGGATTGAGTTATGCTGCAGTGTGAGGATGCTGTGTGCTTCATGTTCTAACAAGTATGACATGTCTTTTCCCAGGTCCCGGCCACAGACAGGAACGCCCTGAACTCCCTGTGGGGGAAGCTGGCCTCTGAGATCCTGATGCAGAACTGGGAGGCTGCGATGGAAGACCTCACCCGCCTGAGGGAGACTATCGATAACAACGTAAATGCCCCACTTCTCAGAATTTGACACTGCACTTGGATTCCCTTACATAGATTCGACTCCCTTATTGACCGCTTTGGGTTTCAGCAAAGCGCTGTTGCGGCTTGATGCACCCCCCCACCCTTCAGTCTTGACTCCAGAGGAACTGCAAATGGAGCGGTTATGTGGATCTAGTTAGATTTTTTTATTTTAATTTATTGGATAGATAGCTGGGAAGGGTGCGGGCTCTGGCTTGGAAGGAAAACGTTTGGAAGGGAACAGACCTTAAGTAAATAAAATAAATAAAAAAATAAAAACTTGCCTAGTTAAATGAAAGGTTAACAAATTCTTCCACTGTTCCTAGGCCGTCATTGTAAATAAGAATTTGTTCGTAACTGACTGCCTTGTTCAGGGGCAGAACGACAGATTTTTACCTTGTCAACTCGGGGATTCAATCAAGCAACCTTTCAGTTACTGGCACAACGCTCTAACCACTAGGCTACCTGCCACCCCTTAGGGTACTCTGAACTTTTTAATGGTCTTACAGTATACTGTGTTGTCACCTCAATCAGAACTAGTAAATAATGACATCTCTCTCCTGTCCAGTCGGTGAGCTCCCCCCTCCAGTCTCTTCAGCAGAGGACCTGGCTGATCCACTGGTCCCTATTCGTCTTCTTTAACCACCCCAAAGGCAGAGACAACATCATTGAGCTCTTCCTGTATCAACCCCAGTAAGTCTTTTCTTCTGACACACTGGAGTTCTTTATTAAAACACTGTTGGCCTATTTAGACCTGATGACTAACCCTGAACATATTGGCCTGTAGAAGCTGCAATCTCTACAGTCCAAGGCACAGTGTCTTCACTGATCCACACTAAACCCTTGAGTGACCCAAGAGGTGATTGTTAAAATGTGGCCTGCTGCCATCCTTGGGGGGTTGAAGGAAATTATCCCTAAAGAAGAGGCACAGTAGAGGGATGAACCTTGGGCCCCAGGGTTTTCTGCTGGCCCAGGAGGGACCAAAAGTGGAGCTGGCAGCCGCCTGGGTCAGGTCCTGCTTGATGTGTAGAAAGTAGACTCGTTTTTATTAGACAAACTTGATTTAGAAAAAGAAGCCATTTACTCAACTTTGGGGAAGGGGGCAGATTCAAAAACCTACTCTAGGTATTTTTTAAAGTGTTTGCAGTCCATTTTGTGTGGTCTAGTTACTCTCGAAGCTGCAAGTTAGTCCACGTGTATTGCAGATCGCAAACTATGCACCGCATAAAATTTACACATAAATGCACCCCCCGTTCTGATTGCTGGTTGGTGTAATTGAAACAATTTTTGTGGTCATCTGAAAGTATGACATGCCACCATAGCAGATAGGGATGTCTGATTCTCTTCAGTTTTACTTAAATTAAAAACTAATTCAGATAATGAAGGAAAGGCTGCCCAATAATTAGTCATGTCAAGCTCTCACAAGCATCTGTTTTGGACAAACTTGAGGGAGTTTTATGTGCGTTGCAATTACCCAGTCAAGAAACCACTTATTCCACAGTGAGGTTTGGCCTCATTCCCTCACCCCTTGACCATTACTTCCTTTGGCCGAAGTTGGTGACCAGTGGCTAGGCCTTTGTTTAATGTTTGACCTCTGTTAACCCCACAGTCAGCACAAGTTGCACCAGGCCTTCCTATTTAGTGTTATTGAAAACATCTACTGATTTCCATGGCACTCATGGGGAGCATATTGTCATGCAATGATCTATTATGTAGGTGCAAAGGGGCAAAATTAATACTTTAGTAATGCTATCCAAGCCCTTGCAGTTGGTTCAGAGTTTCACTTGCTTTACATTATTCAATCATTCTCAGATGGGCAATGAAATTGTAACCTCTCTCTCTACCCTTCATCTCCATCCTCTCCTCACTCACACACTCGCTCGTGCCTGGGTCTAAATCGTTTTGATTTTGACACTCATTCTTGGTTCAATTCTTGTGAAGCGTCCTCTGCAACCAGTAAAGCGATGTTGTTGCTCCCTCAAATGCCAAAATGATTAGGTCCCGTAATTGGGGTAGGGTGAATGTTAAATTTTCTTTTTTTCCTCACAGCTATTCCCAGATATGACTCTCATGCAGGGTTGCTTGCTATTGGAGACCCCCTGGAGAGAGAGTAGGTGTAAGTTAATCAGGAACAGAGCATGGCTTGTTGTGGTCTGCCACTGAGTCTGACAACTGCAACGGGAGAGGAAAGAGGGCTTCTCTAACCAGGTTGATGATCGCTCACTGACGAGCCCGCCTGCTCGCTGCTGATTTTAGACAGCAACATCACAAGTGCCAAAGGCCCCCTTGTCCCTTTAATTGTTACAACTAATTAAACTGTTGGCTATGGCACGCCCTCCTCGCTCTGAACAACATGTATTCCTCCGTCCTCATCTGAGAGCTGAAGGGGTCAGAAGTGGCAGGGAAACCCCACTTCCTCTTTTGAAATGTAATTTGGTCGGTGGAGGGGGGGGGGGTCAATGATATCTGTTCAGATAAGGATGAAGAAGTTACACAGTTAACTCAAGTCGACCATTCCTTTTGACAAGGAATGGGGTGTGTTTTTTTTCACGGAAGCTTGTTGGGAAAGGACTTAACACTGTCCGCAGAATAAGAATGTTGTCTAGGGTTCTAATCGACTTCTAACAAGGCCCTCTCTCGTGCTCAGCCCTTAGCAAGTTGACCTGTGGCTGAAAAACAAGGCCCTGAAGGATAGGGTTTCAGCTACTGGGCAGATCCCCTGCTCAGTGATCTGTGTCTACTGCAGAGGCCAGGGTTTCCTTTCCTTCACTCCGCTTATACAGGGGTAATGAAAGGGAGTGCTTAAACCTATGTCATGCGGAGAATGCACTGTTACGGACATATCTGTTTGGTCGATAAGGTCAGACGTCCTAAATGCCATGAGCCTAATTGCTAAGTTACTTGCGTATATAAATAGACCTTCTGCCCTTAAACTGTGTTGGTGTATGCATAGGTTTATCGACTTTGTATAGCCTTCACCTCCATAAATATCAACTCACATCATGGGCCATTGCTTTTTTGCCATGTAGTTCCTCCAGTCCTTTTAAGACCCCTGATTATTTGTTCTTGTCGTGACCTTTTTGTTTTGTCATTTCAGGTACCTCAACGCCATTCAGACCATGTGCCCACACATTCTGCGTTACCTGACCACAGCTGTCATCACAAACAAAGACGTTCGCAAGCGGCGGCAGGTCCTGAAAGATCTGGTCAAGGTCATACAGCAGGTAAAAATAAAAAAATCTGATCACATTCCTTACCCCAATTTCTCTGAACACATGTCCAACTAATTTCTTCTCACTTTCTGGACAGTAACGTGTTAGCCAACCTTAGTTGTCAGTGTAGGTTTTGGCATTTTGACACAAGATGTCACCAAAAATTTAGGAAAAGGGGTGGAGATGCCTAGTCAGGTGTACAGCTGAATTCCTTCAACTGAAATGTGTTCTGCATATAACCCAACCCCATTTAAAGTCCAGAGAAACCACACATCTATGAGCAATGCAAGGCGTTGGCTGATAGAGTATACTCTATCAGATCTGGTCCTGGCAAGAGAGGTCTTGAACCCATTACATTTCATAAATGGCAGCAGACTGTTGTAGAGTACCGATTTCTTCTCCAGCCCAACATCGGTAGCTTCTTCAGAGATCAATGGCTCTGAAAGCTAAATAAGCGCTGTCTCGGTGGGCTCTGTGTGATCACTAAAACATGTGCTCGATGCTTGTTCTGTCTTTTGGGTCTTCTTGGGTCTCTCCCCGCTACCATGGTTTGGAACTGTTTAGGGGACTTTTTGAATCTGCTTTTATTCACTGCCTTGTAAATTCTAGTATTTGGTTAGCCATGTTCCTCCACATTTGACTATTTTATTTTTAGTAATGGGTTGGAGGCATGCCGCCTTGCCTGTCGAGATAACCTGTGCTATTTCCACTGCCGAAAAATAGAGCTAGCACACACAGGCATGTGCAAATTGTTAGACGTGTTTTTTTTCTCCGTTTCCAGGAGTCCTACACCTACAAAGATCCCATCACAGAGTTTGTGGAGTGCCTGTATGTGAACTTTGACTTTGACAGCGCTCAGAAGAAACTGAGGGAGTGTGAGTCGGTAAGTCCCAGCAGACTCTCTTCCCCCGCACCCACCCATCAATTTGCAATAGATTGTGAATAATTGATCCTTTTCAGACCTCTGTTTTACAGAGGGATTTGTATTACCCAACCAGCCCTCCCAACGTTCCCTTGTAGCTAGCACAGAAGTAAACACCATTAGGGATCATGCCAGATTGGCTGACGTTTCTCACAGCATTGGACTGGACTTCTATTTTATTTTTTTAAATGCATGGGTCCATACATAATGGCCGATGGTAGAATTGCAATAGGTCACTTGGGTGATACAGAAGTCCTCTGGGAAACCCTATGACTCATTGGTCGGGCCAGATTTTTACGATGGCCTGTAATTGTCCATCAGCCTGGTAGTTAACAGTAAAAGCTTCTATAAGCAAAGGTCTTTGCAGGGGCGTTCAGACACTCATTTAAGAGATGTGTGTCATAGACAGCCGCTGGGATAAATTATTTCCATTTTGGTTTGTAATGGCTTGATGTGTACTACCATTGAAGTAACTGTAGTGCATCAGTCAAAAATAGGAGCTGCACTTCCAGAAATGCCTTCGTCCATCGCGGCCATGTTCTCAGTGACAAAACGAGGTAATAACATGCCGTGGAATCAGATCTGGGTGCGTTGAGGATCAGACGAGGAGTGGCTTATCTGCCCTTGCCTTCCGCCCTGCTAACTGTTCAATCGCTGGAAAATAAATGGGACGAGCTGAAAGCACATATGTCCTACCAATAGGACATTGAAAACTGTATCTTACGTTTCACCGAGTCGTGGCTGAACGACGACATTAGGAACATACTGGCAGGTTATACACTCCATTCGCTGGACAGAACAGCAGACTCTGGTAAGACACGGGGCGGAGGCTGATGCATATATGGGAACAGCTGGTGCACGATATCTAAGGAAGTCTCAAGGTTTTGCTTGCGTGAGGTAGTGTGGTCTGCAGCTTATCATGCGATTTTCTATCTACCTAGAGTACGTCTGCCTTTTTCGTAGCTGTCTACATACCACCACAGACCGATGCTGGCACTAAACTGGGCTCAATGAGGGGTAGCGCGGCCGCTTTCAAGGAGAGGGACTCTATCCCAGAAGCTTTACCCTCCGTCAAACCATCAAACAGACAAAGTATCAATACAGTACTAAGATCGAATGGTACTACACCGTCTCCAACGCTTGTCGATTGTGGCAGGGCTTAAACTATTACTGACTACAAAGGGAAGCACGGCCTAGAGCTGCCCAGCTGACCAGACGAGCTAAATAACTTGCATGAGATCATCAGCTGTTCCCTACAACTGTGATCATGCTCTCCTCAGCCGATGTAAGAGCTTTAAACAGGTAAACATTCACAAGGTCGCAGGGCTAGACGGATTATCAGGATGTGTACTACGAGCATACGCTGACCAATTGGCAAGTGTCTTCGCTGACAATTTCAACCTCTCCCTGTCAATCTGTAATACCAACATGTTTCAAGCAGACCATCTATAGCCCTGAAGTGCTTTGAAAGGCTGGTCATGGCTCAAATCAAAACCATTATCCCAGACACCCTAGACCCACTCCAATTTGCATACTGCCCAAACAGATCCACAGATGACTCCATCTCTATTGCACTCCACACTGCCATTTCACACCTGCACAAAAGGAACACCTATGTGTAAATGCTATTCATTGACTACAGCTCAGCATTCAACACCATAGTGCCCTCAAAGCTCATCACTAAACTAAAGACCCTGGGACTAAACCCCTCCCTCTTGAACTGGATCCTGGACTTCCTTATGGGCCACCCCCAGGTGGTAAGGGTAGATGATAACACATCAGCTATGCTGATCCTCAACACAGGGGCCCCCCAGGGGTGTGTGCTCAGTCCCCTCCTGTACTCCCTGTTCACTCGTGACTGCACGACTCCAACACCAAGTTTGCTGATGACAGAACAGTGGTAGGCCTGATCACCGACAACGATAAGACAGCCCATAGGGTAGCGGCAGGGTAGCCTAGTGGTTAGAGAGTTGGACTAGTAACTGGAAGGTTGCAAGTTCAAACCCCCGAGCTGACAAGGTACAAATCTGTCATTCTGCCCCTGAACAGGCAGTTAACCCACTGTTCCTAGGCCGTCAATGAAAATAAGAATTTGTTCTTAACTGACTTGCCTAAATAAAGGAAAAAAAGGTCAGAGCTCTGACCCTGTGGTGCAAGAACATCAACCTCTCCCTCAACGTGACCAAGAGAAATGAGACTACAGAAAAAGAGGAACGAGCACTCTCCCATTCTCATCGACGGGGGTGTAGTGGAGCAGGTTGAGGGCTTCAATTTCCTTGGCGTCCACATCCCCAAGCAAACCAAGAGTTGTGAAGAGAGCACGACACAACCTATTCCCCCTCAGGTGACTGATTTGGCATGCGTCCTCCGATCCTCAAACGGTTCGACAGCTGCACCACTGCTCGGCCTCCGGCTGCAAGGCACTACAGGGGGTAGTGTGTATGGCCCAGTACATCACTGGGGCCAGGCTTCCTGCCCTCCAGGGCCTACAGTTGAAGTCGGAAGGTGACACACTTAGGTTGGAGTTTTTCAACCACTCCACAAATTTCTTGTTCACAAACTATAGTTTTGGCAAGTATTTTTAGGACATCTACAACAATTGTTTAGACACATGGAATTATAAGTGAAATAATCTATCACAATTCCAGTGTGTCAGTTTACATACACAAAGTTGACTGTGCCTTTAAACAGCTTGGAAAATTCCAGAAAATGATGTCATGGCTTTAGAAGCTTCTGGTATGCTAAATGACATAATTTGAGTCAATTGGAGGTGTACCTGTGGATGTATTTCAAGGCCTACCTTCAAACTCAGTGCCTCTTTGCTTGACATCATGGGAAAATCAAAAGAACTCAGCCAAGACCTCAGAAAAACAATTGTCGACCTCTACAAGTCTGGTTCATCCTTGGGAGCAATTTCCAAACACCTGACGGTACCAGGTTGATTTGTACAAACAATGGCACGCGAGTATAAACACCATGGGACCACGCAGCCATCATACCGCTCAGGACGGAAATGTGTTCTGTCTCCTAGAAATGAATGTACTTTGGTGTGTGAAGTGCAAATCAATCCCTGAACAACAGCAAAGGACCTTGTGATGATGCTGGAGGAAGCTGGTACAAAAGTAACTATATATCCAGTATTATATTGACATAACCTGAAAGGCCGCTCAGCAAGGAAGAAGCCACTGCTCCAAATCCTCCATTAAAAAAGCCAGACTACGGTTTGCAACTGCACATGGGGACAAAGGTTGTAGATTTGGGAGAAATGTCCTCTGGTCTGATGAAACAAAAATAGAACTGTTTGGCCATAATGACCATGGTTATGTTTGGAGGAAAGGGGGAGGCTTGCAAGCCGAGGAATACCATGACGCACGAGGGTGCTTTGCTGCAGGAGGGACTGGTGCATCATGAGGCAGGAAAATTATGTGGATAAAGTTGGTGAATTTATTGAAGCAACATCTCAAGACATCAGTCAGGAAGTTAAAGCTTGGTCGCAAATGGGTCTTCCAAATGGACAATGACCCCAAGCATACTTCCAAAGTTCTGGCAAAATGGCTTAAGGAGAACAAAGTCAAGGTATTGGAGTGGCCATCACAAAGCCTTGACCTCAATCCTATAGAACATTTGTTGGCAGAACTGAAAAAGCATGTGCGAGCAAGGAGGCCTACAAACCTGACTCAGTTACACCAGCTCTGTCAGGAGGAATCGGCCAAAATTCACCAACTTGTTGTGGGAAGCTTGTGGAAGAATACCCAAAATGTTTGACCCAAGTTAACTTCTTATGGATCAAATCCCTTTAGCAGGATCGATTTTGACAACATCCGGTGAAATGCCAGAGCGCCAAATTTGAACTAAATTACTATATATATTAAACTTTCATGAAATCACACATGCAACACACCAAATTAAAGCGGCACTTGTTGTTAATCCAGCCGTGGTGTGAAATTTCAAAATGGCTTTACGGCGAAAGAAAACCATGCTATTAATGGGGATAGCACCCATCAAAGACGGACAATCGTAATGTAACCCGCCAGGCGTGACACAACTCAGAAGTAAAGATATATTTCATGCCGTACCTTTGACGAGCTATTTCTGTTGGCACTCATATGTCCCATAAACATCAGAAATGGTCCTTTTTGTTTGATTAATTCCGTCATTATATATCCAAAATGTCATTTTTATTTGGCGCGTTTGATCCAGAAAAACACTGGTTCCAACTCGCGCTACATGACTACAAAATATCTCATAAGTTGCCTGTAATCTTTGTCCAAACATTTCAAACAACTTTAGTTTTTTCATTCTGTAAATAATCGATCAAAATTAAGACAGGATAAACTGCGTTCAATTCCAGATGAAAACAAAGTGAAGCACGTTCCAGGTCGTGCGCACCAAAACAGAGTGCATCGGAGTGACCCAGGAAAATGACAGGGCTGCTTCTTTATTTCTCAAAAGAGAAACATCAACCAATTTCTAAAGAATATTGACATCAAGTGAAAGCTAAAGGAACTGCAAGCATATTTCTATTATGAATGGTTTGCCATAGAAAACCAATTGAAACAGATTGACCCCCAAAAGAAACTTCCCTGGATGGATTGTGCTCGGGGTTTTGCCTGCCAAATCAGTTCTGTAATACTCAGACTTTATTCAAGCAGTTTTAGAAACTTCAGTTTTCTATCCACATCTACTTATAATATGCATATCCTAGCTTCTGTACCTGAGTAGCAGGCAGTTTACTTTGGGAACGCTTTTCATCCGGATGTGAAAATACCGCCCCCTATCCCAGAGAGCTTAAACTATTTAAATGGCAATGCTACCAAATACTAATTGAGTCTATGTAAACTTCTGACCCACTGGGAATGTGATTAAATAAATAATTCTCTCTTCTGACATTTCACATTCTTAAAATGGTGTTGTCCCTAAAACTGGGATTTAATTTTTTACATTAAATGTCAGGAATTAAATTTCTTAAATGTTAGGAATTGTGAAACTAGAGTTTAAATGTCTTTGGCTAATGTCTATGTAAACTTCCGACTTCACTGTAGATACCAGATGGTGTCAGAGGAAGGCCATAATTGTCTGACTCCAGCCACCCTAGTCATACACTATTCTCTCAGTGAACGCACGGAAAGCGGTACCAGAGCGCCAAGTCTAGGTCCAAGAGTCTCCTAAAGTAGTTTCTACCCCCAAGCCATGAGAATCCTGAGCAGCTAATCAAATGGCTACCCAGACTATTTTCTTATCCCCCCCCCCCCCCCCCTTATCTATACATAGCCACTGAAATAACTCTACCTACATATTACCTCTCCACTGTTGCCCCCGCACATTGACATTGACTGTACCGGCACCCCCTGGTATATAGCCCCGCTATTATTTACTGCTGCTCTTTAATTAGTTATTCTTTTTTTTGGTGATATTTTCTTAACTGCTTTGTTGGTTAAGGGCTTGTAAGTATGCATTTCACTGTAAGGTCAACACCTGTTCGGCGCGTGTCACAAATAAAATTGTTTTTGACGCCAGCTGTTCGTCAGAGGTATTGGCTCGTGGTGGACTGTGAAGATTACGCTTTCAAAACGTACAAAAAATGACTCTCTGGCTTACTCCAACCCACCACTTTGTGATAGGTCAAATTAAATGGTGGGCGGGTTACTGGTGGTTGCTGCCTTGGCTGCTTTTAGCGGAACTCTTCACTAGTGCAGATTAGTAGGTGGTGGGCTTATTTAATCTCTGCATACAAATCTCTGGTTTGTGATCACACACACACAGTTTCTGTAAGGATTGATTGCGTTCTTCTTTCATGTTACTGTAGCTGGTTATTTGCCACTAGGTATAGCTAGTTAGAAATGAACTGGATATAAGTTAGCTGCTGACCAGACCGCGTGTGCCATCACGCACATGCTGATTAAAAAGTGTAAACGGCGTTCGTTTCTAGTCATCTCTCCTCCTTCAGGCTTCTTCTTTGGACGTTATATGGCGGTTGGCAACCGACTTTGAATAACATATGTGTACATTTATTTTGCAGCGCACGCGATTTGAACGGTGTGGTCAGCATGTTAGCTAAACATAACCAAACAAGTCTGGTCGCTTAAGTTGATCTGTTTATTTCAAGAAATTATTAAATACCATGTAGGTGAAATGTTGGCTGGCTAGTAGTGCTGTCAACTCTCTCACCAACAGAAACGAATGCATAACACCAATTGTTCACAACCCCATCTACTGCATTAGTGTCCCAGACACAAACTAAACTTCGAAGCTCTGTGTGCATATACTGGAAATAATTAAAAGCAACAATTTTACTGAGTTACATTCCATACAAGGCAATTGAAATGCATTCATTGGGCCCTTATCTATGCCTTTCACATGACTGGGAAGGCATAGGCCCACCCACTTGCCCAGCCAATCAGAATGTGTTTTTCTACACAGAAGGGCTATAGTACAGACAGAAATACTCCAGTTTCATCAGCTGTCTGGGTGGCCAGTCTCAGACAATCCCACAGGTGGAGAAACCAGAAGTGGAGGTCCTGGGCTTGCGTGGTCTGCGGTTGTGAGGCTGGTTGGAGGGGCTTATGGTAGAGAAATGAACATTACATTCTCTGGCAACAGCTCTGGTGGACATTCCTGCAATCAGCATGCCAAGTGCGCATTTCCTCAACTTGAGACATCTGTGGTGTTGACACACAACTGCACATCTTAGTGGCATTTTATTGTCCCCAGGACAAAGTGCACCTGCGTAATGATCATGCTGTTGAGTCATCTACTTGAAATGCCACACCTTGGCAAAAGTCAAATGTTCACTAACAGGGATGTAAACAAATTTGTGCACATAATTTGAGAAGCTTTTGTTGTATGGAACATTTCTGGAAACTTTTCAGCTTATGAAACAGGACATTTTACACGTTCCATTTTCTTTCTGTTAAGTATAATTTGATTTGCAGTAAGGCTGTTTAATTTGTGCTAACTAGCCACAGACTTGAATGGAATTGAAGCCCACATTAAGAGTAGATTAGTTCTGCAAAATACTGTGATGTACAAGGGCAGGCGCTTTGGCAAGAGTAATTACTTCTCTAGTACATGTGGATGGCAGGGTTGAAACGCTCTACTTAATCTGTTCCCACCATGGCTGATTTTTAAGACCTTTGGCTCAAAATATTTCACTTTTATTTGATGTACGTTGTAGAACGTCAACAGAAAGATGGATCCTTGCATCTACTGAAGGCTTCAGTTGTG
Organism: Oncorhynchus kisutch; assembly: GCF_002021735.2. Taxonomy (NCBI): domain Eukaryota; kingdom Metazoa; phylum Chordata; class Actinopteri; order Salmoniformes; family Salmonidae; genus Oncorhynchus; species Oncorhynchus kisutch. The sequence goes on along the minus strand of NC_034175.2, from coordinate 27,094,683 downwards.
AAAGCAATTTTAGAAAGGATGCAGTTTGTAGACAAAAAGCTGTATGCAATGGAGTCTCCTTTAAGTGTCCATGATAACGCTTGAAGATATTACATTCGTTATCTTCAGGATTGGTGGGTCCCCTGTGGGACGGTTGAGCTAACATAGGCAAATGCGATTTAGCATGAGGTTGTAAGTAACGAGAGAATTTTCCAGAAAGTAGATATATCTGATATTGGCAGAAAGCTTAAATTCTTGTTAATCTAACTGAACTGTCCAATTTACAGTAGCTATTACAGTGAAGGAATACCATGATATTGTTTGAAAAGGGTGCACAGTTTTGAGCAAAGTTATTTAATAAACAAATTAGGCACATTTGGGCAATCTTGATACATTTTGAACAAAAATGCAATGGTTCATTAGATCAGTCTGAAACTTTGCACATACATTGCTGCCATCTAGTGGGCAACATATAAATTGCACCTGGGCTGGAATAATACATTATGGCATTTCTCTTTTCATTTCAAAGATGATGGTACAAAAAAGAAAGTTTTTTGTTCTTGTCTTTTACCAGATCTAATGTGTTATATTTTCCTACATTGCTTTCACATTTCCAGACTTCAGTGTTTCCTTTCAAATGGTACCAAGAAAATGCATATCCTTGCTTCAGGGCCTGAGCTACAGGCAGTTAGATTTGGGTATGATATTTTAGGCAAGAACATTTTAAAGGTGCTGATCCTTAAGGTATGATTGTTCTTAGCTAGACGAGACTGAGTTGGACAACTGGCCAAATAAGGAAAAAGCATCCATGGTTTTTTGAATCAGAAGCTAGCTGCCCTTTCAGGGAATATCTGGGAGTAGTTCTGTCAAAAATATCACTCAGTTCAGAGTCATCAAGAGTTTAGGTGGGAGACTAATCCACTCAGCTTGAAATGCTGTAAAATAACACTAGTATGAACTAGAAATACAATGTTGGTATTAAGATTTTCTAGGTTTGAGTGTTGACAATATCCCTGTGAACATATTTAAAACTTGTGGTGGGTTTCATCTACTTCTAATATTGGTCAGATGTTTGTAATTGTACCTAAATTTCTCATCAGTCATTTAGGGTAACTTATGTGGTTCTTTAATTTACTGAAGAGGGGCTGGACAGGTTCTGGAGACCCAATCACTGGACAGGAATCGGGTTTAGAGACTAACCAGGTGTGCTAATTGGTGCAGTGCCCTGGGTATATTCTCTGAAACCCAATCTCCCAGCTTCATTCTTTGCATACATGAGTATAATTGAGATTTCCCAAATGATTTGATAATTTGGACCTGCTGAGAAATAAAAGGCTGAACTTTGGGCTATTTGGCCCCCTTCATCTTTGCTTCTTGACAATAAATGCTCTGAATGAAAAACATCTGGCCTGATCAAATGGCTCTCACAGAAGTAAATCATGTCGGCGGTTTACTGAAGCTCCCATTTCATCCTAATCTATTTTTAAGCTAATATAAAGAGCCTCTAGCTCCCCCAGTCTTTCTTAACGAATGAGGAACCTATAACTAAACTCATTTGTACAGATTCTTTTTTTTTTTTGCAAGTTTTTATTTGCCAAATCTGTGCTCGGACAGAAAGTATCCAAAGCACTGCCTCCAAAACTGATATTTCCTGTGTACATGCCTCAGCAGGGGGCGGCATCAATCGCTAAATGACATGCTACCAACAATATTGAACACGATCCCATTTCAGAAAAGACCTTCTGTGCTCTCAATCACCAAGCTTGTTGAACACGCGTGCACTTTTGAAGAGCCCTGTAGGTTGGTTTTGACTTCCCTGCTTGGGGTCTTGTTTAGAGAGACTCCATGTGGTTGGAGCAGATGCTGCTCCGTGTTCCTACTCAGGTTGGAGACCAGTTCTCCTCGGTGCTTTAGCAGCATTGTCTTGGGAGTCGTGTCCTGTTAGTCTTCTCAGAGCAGGCCCAGCACAAACATACCATACTCTTTTCGCACATGAGTTCCAAATATCTCCAATGGTTGCCCTGTTTTTTAAAAATATATATTTTTTTAATTTGTTATGCGCATGTCAATGCACTCACTGTACCAAAGTGTGATGTCTTATGCAACAGGACAGTTAACCTGCGCTGCCTACTAATCATCTATAGGCTGTGTTTCAACTCGTCAATTTCAAATTATTTTCAAACAGTTTGACTTGAAGTGTGTTAATGAATTCACATAAGTAGCCCATTTCACTGTTACAATTTGTGTTTGAGGCTTTACTGAGCCAGACAACTTCTCTTATAGTCCAAGCACTTCCCCAGTATTTCCGCAGATCAAGTATGAAGACATTGCGTATCTCTAGTTAGAACAGGCCTTGCACGGCCTCCCGAATAGCGCGGTGCTTGAGGCATCACTACAGACCCAGGTTCAATTCCAGGCAGTCTCTGCCTGGCCGTGACTGGGAGACCCATGAGGTGGTGCACAATTGGCCCAGCGTCATTTGGCTAGGGTTTGGCCCGGCCGGATTTTCCTTGTCCAATCGCGCCCTGGCCCATTCTTGTGGCGGACAGGGTACCTGCAAGATGACACAGTTGCCAGCTTGACAGCGTTTCCCCCTACACATTGGTGCGGCTGGGTCAAGCGAGAAGTTTGTCAAGAAGCAGTGTGGCTTGGCAGGGTTGTGTTTTGGAGGACGCATGGCTCTCGACCTTCGTCTGTAGGGGAGTTGCAGTGATGGGACAAGACTAACTACTAGTTGGGGAGAAGGGGTAAAAAAAAAACAGGCCAAACTTTCCCCCTGGCACACTTTCTGGCTGGCCCATGAATTGCCTTCATTGTTTTCCTTACAAATAATAATAATTTGGGCATTCTTATCATAGTGCCTTATTTTCTGTATATCGTGTTGTCGTTTCTTCTAGCATACTGTTTTGTATGGAGTCTAATGTGTTTCCTGTTTTGTTCACATTTTCATGTACTGGTGACAAATCATGCATTCCGTTTCTTGCAGAACACATTTTCCCAGTCGGAAAGACTGTTTTATATTTGACATCAAAGTATTTAGCTGCTGTTAGCTAGCTGACACGCATCTCATTTCCAAGCCATATTACATTTCTCCCTTGTGCTCACCAGAGATATGGTACATTTTTAAAGAAGTCTAACTGTTAGGTTGCGAACTTTTAGGGTTTTTTTGTCAGTGAAATCTGTTATTTAGACTGGTTTATGGGGCGGCAGGTAGCCTTGTGGTAAGAGCGTTGGGCTAGTAATCAAAAGGTTGCTGGATCGAATCCCTGAGGTGACACTAAAAATGTGTCCTTCTGCCCCTGAACAAGGCAGTTAACACATTGTTCCTAGGTCGTCATTGTAAATAAAAATGTGTTCTTAACTGACATGCCTAGTTAAATAATGCTAAAAAAATTAACATTTTGGAATGAGTTTGCTGTGGATGTGATGTTTGGATAAAGTTTGCGTTTATCTTAAGAATGTATCTTTAACTTGCCTATTTAAATAAAAAATATTTTTTTTTACAATGAAGGTGAAATTGAGTAATAAGGTTGAAGACCTTTATTTCCCATCGTTGCAAAAACAAAGTAGTTGCTTTTCAGACTATGCTCTTTAGGCGTTTGTTGCATCATACGTTCAGTTGCTACTGTCCCAATCACATTTTTGCCGTGTTTCGCTGCAGGGACCTCAATTATCACATATCTTACACACCAAAGGGTTAATCGGAGCGCGCTCTGTCAAGGTGGGTGGTTGTGCAACAGTTAAGGCAAGGGGATTTTGCAGACACACACTCCACAAAAAAGAATCTCATTCAATTTTGTGTAGTGATGGTTGAGAGGTAGAAAGATATTCCATTGGGGATGGGCCTTTGCCTTGATCAGCATGTGTAATGCATCAGTTTGGAGTCATTGAGGAGAGAACAAAAGGGTTACATTTACTCTGGGTGATACACAACTATTTACTGATTGCTGTAAATGTCAGATATCGGTGTTTTCCAACTTCCATGTCTTCACTGCAACCTTCAACAGTGAGTAGAAATTGATTTGAAAGGAAGTGGGAAGTCCAGTCTGATTTGAATGCACCCCCTGTCATGTAAGTAAGCGCCTGTGTTTGTCTCCTTGCAGTTTTTTTTTTCTTCACCCCAGCCGGAATCGCTGTCAGATGTTGGGGGAAAGCCTACCTCCAAGTTTAGCTCATCAGATTGTGCATGAAAGGCCACTTCTAGCCCTTTCAAAACGTGTTTGAGGATCTTGGGCTGAATCCCAGATGACACTGATTAGGACACTTAGATGTTCAAAGTTTATCATGCCTAGATAAGCGTTGTCACAGCTGAAATGTGGTGTTGCCTGATAGCGCCATGTAATTGGGTTTAACTTTTGAAAACTGAGGTCTGTGACTTGAACCTAGTACTCGAGAGTAGGAACGCAGTAATAACCACAAAGGAATGTAAGCCTTTTGACCCAACGTTTGCGTGCACAATGGGGTCGTGAAAACTTAAAGTAGAGCTGTCTTACTGCTCTTTTATGGCGGCTGTAGCCCATCTGTCAGTGTAGCTAGCCCATGTGTTCTAATGCTGGGCAGAGGGTGTTCTTGCCCCTATGGTGGCAGTAGAACCCCTGAGTGTGGTGGCGTGTAAATTGGTTTCTCCCGCACTGCACAATTGACCCTGCACAGATGAACAGGGATAAGTCACAGCCACTGTGGTCAGTGGCTGGCTCCATTCTTGTCTCCCGTTTCATGTGGAGGCAGCTGAAATAAAAGATTTGTGGTCGATTTTGGAGCACCCCGAGTGGCCTGGGAGTGCTTTTTTTGCAGATGGGGGGGGGGGGGGGGGGGGTTCTCCTTTTGAGGCTTTTGCCAAAGTAAGTTGCTTGGTAACTTAAATGTGGTTAGAGCAAGACCCCCATCCCCCTTTACTCTGCATGTATGAAGAAAAATATAAATAATCCTTCTGTTCTATTTTAATTTGACAGTGAATTGGGTTTTCCCACAATTTTAATCGGGGCCTCAATCCCAAATAAGGACTGCAAGGGGGAAACCTGTTACTACTGCACTTTTATGGCTCTCCAGGGCCACTCAGTCAGAATCCAGTCTTGATTGCCCTAATGAGTTTACTAAAAAGCCTAACATTCATCTAACTGTTTTACTTTCATTTAACCCTGCAGTGGTCTTTTATAGAAATGCATACACCGAGGCAAATACTCACTACAATATTTGTATTACTGCTAACTTTTATTTCCCTCCATCTCTTCCAGGTGCTTGTGAATGACTTCTTCCTGGTGGCTTGCCTGGAGGACTTCATTGAAAATGCCCGTCTGTTCATCTTTGAGACTTTCTGCAGGATCCACCAGTGCATCAGCATCAGGTGAGACCAGGGAGTGATGTAAAGCACCAGTTGGGGAACTGACAGGAAGGACTTTGCAAGAGATCTGTCTTTGCTAGACCGTTGTACGCCATCGCTGTCCAAATGCTAAAATGTGCTTCATGCACTACAGTGGCCAGCTCAGACTAGCTAAAGTACACAGGAAGGTCATGAAAGTCTGTCACCAGCCAATGAGCTTGCTAAGCAGACCAGCTGCAGGAAGAGGGTGGATATGTGCAGTGAATACAGGAATGCCCCCCCCCCCCCCCCCCCCATAGATAAGCGTTTATTGCCCCTTTCCCCAGTCAAATACACTCACATCTCCACATACACATTTTAGGGATTAGGCAATGAGAGCTTTAACTGCTTCCTGGTTGTTCTGCTCACTAAACCTTTAAAGACCACCTCCGTGAGAGACCAAACCAGGGACAGGTTTCTCTCGGGGAGAGGTCAGGTTTTAGATGGGCTTTAGATTTTGCCAGCTGCTGATGCGAGGGAGAGAGGAACAGCGTAGCTCCACTTCTGAGTCGTCCTGGGTCAGGCTGGCTAGTGTTCAGAGGGTTCTGAAGTTCTCGCTTTCCCAAGCCTAGTTACATCCACTACAATAAATGTACCTTAGACAGTCACCAAAACAATACATTTAGTCAATGCTAATTATGGTGAGCGTTAGGAGAGGGTAATGGTACACAATTAAGAATTTGGCTGCCCCTTGTGCAGCAATTCTAGAAAATAACAAATGTATAGCTATACAGATTAGGTGCATCTAGGACCCAGTCTACCATTTAGTTCTCATCTTACTGTGGACTTCGCTCACTCTTCACTCTAGACTGATATACTACTTTAGTTTTACCTCACAGCTTTTAGTGTACACTGAACATTTGTACTTGTGGAAATGCATTTAGCAAGACATAGTTACTGTACTAAGGCAAAAATGGTTATACTACAACTTTGAATGGAATATTTAGAATATGCTGTCATGGACATTGAATGGAAAGGGTGAATGAATTATAACTTTTGACAGAGAAATTATTGCACTGCCTGTTATACAGAGCTGTGGAGGTCTGTAGTCAAGGTTGAACCATGGAACACGATAGGGCTCTGTCGAAATCTCCAGTTGCAGATTGTCTGGAATTGATTAGGAGTCCCGGCTCTTTTTTTTGGCAGACTTGCTGCAATTGGATACATTTACTTGTTACAAAGGTTAGTGGTAACAGTAGGAAGTAGAATTGTGATGTTTCTAAATTTTTGTCCTGTGTTTGTACGTCTTTTGTGAGCTGAGATTGTAAAGGAAAGGTTAAACAGAGCGGTCCTCGGCAGTGTCAGGGATTTCCGTGTTTATTTAAAGCCGTTGCGATGACGATGGACAGAACACGTAGTTTATTTTTTGACAAACGCTCAAATTCCATGTCATTAGTCTGCTACCCAGAAGCCCTCTGCATCCAAGCATGGACTCAAATGAATCTGATCCCCGTTTTTAATGAGGACATTTTTACAGCTGTTGGCTATGAACGTTTCACAGATATTTAGCTTGCTTTTTTTTGCCCACAACTTGGGACGAAAGTAGACTAGAAGTGTGGGTAATTGAGTTACTTTATGCAGAAAGGCTCATGTAAAAAAGGAAGCTGTGAAAATGTGACCCCACGACTTGAGGTTTTGCTCCATAATTGCGTCCACATATCCTCTTGTCTAGACTTGGGTATGTTTTTACAATTTTGATTTCATTTTCTGGATTCACAAACTTAAATATGACCATATTTGACTTTCTTTGAATGTTGATAGCCAGTCATATTTCTAACATTGACCTCCGATGGTACACGGTCCAGTGACTTTGTCAGTTCGTACATAAGACCGAGCCGGTCAGCCGACACTGAAATGTGGCACATAGAAAGGTAGTGGACATCTCTTCCCATCACTCTGTTTTTCTAACACTTAAGTTCTCTGATAGTTGGAATAGTATTGTTGTGTACTTGCATGTAAAATGGAATATCTTTCCACCTCACAATAGTCATTAGAAAAACCACGCGGTCATTTTCCGTTTTCCCGAACAATCTATTTTACACCAAGAAGCCGAAAGTGGGAGCAGTTCCAAATGGCTTGGAATCTCTTAATGCTATCATATGGTAGTGTTTAACAATGCATTCGTCTGAGCCCAGCCACTTTTAGAAGTGCCCCCTTATGGGAGTTTTCCCTCTAACAGTCATCCTGACCTCCCTCCCTGAGTGGGAGGGTGGTTGAGAGACTCACAGGAGTTGTCGTCCCCCCCCCCCCCCCCCCCCCAGCCTAAAATTGAGTGCTGAGAAGCCATTAAATAAAGGGTTGAAATGAAAGCCCCCCCTCAAGGAACAGGGCTATGGCTGTGTAAAACAAAACCAGTGAAGGTGTTCTAGTTGGCTTAAGGGCCAAGGGATATGTCAATGGTTTAGTTTTTAGGTGTAGCCCCCCCTCCCCATTTTCTGAAGTTCTAGGTTAAAAGTTGAGACCTGGTCTATAAGGAAGATAAACCAGAGTCCTTTGTAAAATATGATACATGAATGCGCTTCCACAGGAAAGCATTGCCAGATTTCCCGTAATGAATTAGAGTAGGTTGTTATCACCGAAGTCACCCTGGGTTTATGCAGGGGCTGCCTGGGACTTTTGGGGCACTGCGTGTTACTGTGGTATGCTGGGGAGATCACATTCTGCAGGGGGTTAGGGCTGAGGTGAACTCGCCATGAGGAAACTGGGTCATGTTTGTTTTGATCTCTGTGATCTGAGTCTGGTTTGACTGACATGTGCCCTCCACTTGATGGAATCACCAAACAAGCACACTCTGCGTACCCCTCTGCGGCAGTCACACGTCTCTTGGGTTACATTTTGAAACTGAACTGTGTTTATAGACCTACACCAGTGATTTTGCCCAAACTGGTGCGACCTGTGTCTCTTTTAGTGTTGATTGTGTCATGGCAGACACATGTTAGCCATCATGACCTAAACTCACGTGAATGGACAACTGACCCCCCCCCCCCCCCCCCCCCCCCATGCATGTCAGGTAATTCATAATGAGCCGTAAGTGCAATTTTGTTTTCCGCAGCATTTTGTCGTAGTTTAGTCATTTGGGTGTGAGTGACAGGTTGGTCGTGCCCCTTTCCACTCCTCCAGCCCGTGGGGATTCAACGTTAATCAATTCTTAACTGGTGTTTTTCTCTTCTGGTATCCACCTACAACACTGTGCTGTGGTGAAAGTGGTGATGGATCATCATGCTCTTGTTACTTGGAATCCCCCGTGGCACTGCCTCTTTATGCTGAGGTAATGCTGTTTATTATTTGTTTTTGGGGGGGGTGGGTTTTGAGCCCCTTCCAGACACTGATGTAATTTCAACCCCCTCCGTACGTAGTTTTGCTGCTACTTTCAAAAAAGATGCCAAGCTGGGTCAGAGCAGCGAGAATGTGTTTTTGCTGTCGGGCCTTGAGGTAAGGCAAACATTATCCCAAATGAGGTTATTTCCAAATGGGAATTTACGAGATAGAAAGTCTTAAAGAAGTCAGCGTTTGGGAAGTGACTGTTGAAACGGTCCTGCTGGTATTGGCAACTATTGTGGACTGGGTCTGATCCAATGGCGAGAGGTGGTTTGGGGTGGCCAGGGTCTGGCATACTCGCAGGTCTGTCTCTCCGATCTCCATGGGGGAGAAGAAACTTGATTAATGGAGCAGGAAATTGTAATGAGTGGGGTGCACTTTTCATACAGTCATAACCCCACGGTCCCCACACACACTAGTATCTGTTGTTGAACAAGTGTATTAATGAGGTTCGTTCAAAGGTGTGTGTTAGTTGACTGGGCTGTGGGATGAGAAGGAACTAGCTATACTACTTGTGGAAGAGATGGGTATATTTATAGGCCCTACTATGAAATGGAGCACCAGCAGGAAATGCGGGGCGGGCTGGACGGAGTGGGTCTAGATGGTGGTGGTAGTAGTACCAAGGGGGTTTAGTTATTTTCAAAGCCTCAATGGAGGCCTGCTTCACTGCAAAAGGCTTTAGATCAAAGGTGGCCAGGCGCCCACCACCTCCCTCTCTCCCTCTGTGACACATCCATGTCCCACCGCTCTATCAAAGAGCTCCACGGCAGCAACCTGGCTTTCATTTGGGGACAGTAGCAGGTCCCACTCTGTCACGGCAGGATCTGGACCCAGTGTGGTGAACCTAAGTGTGTCCAGGAGAGGACATCAAAGAGTAAAGTGACTGGCTAGGGAGAGAGAACGGGATTCCCACTTACTCCTCTAATTGCGTTAGCCAGGGGAGTCATAATCTTCTGTTCTAGTTCATGTTAGATCATTTGCGGGTGTTCCCCTGATCTGGTTTCTTTGACATGTCTATTGTATTTTACTTTATTGGACTTTTTAGCCTAAGAATGTGTATGACTTGGTAATGTATTAGCATTGTCCTGTTAACTTTTAGTCAATGCAGCCCATTTATCATATTTAGTAGTGTAGCAAATGTAGAGGTACGGCATCAGACCTCCACTGAAAAGGATTGTCATATACGCGAAGTGTACCAAACATTAGGAACACCTTCCTAATATATGCTTGCACTCCCCTTTGCCCTTCAGAACAGCCTCAATTCATCAGGGCATGGAGTCCACTAGGTGTCAAGTGTTCCACAGGGATGCTGGCCCATGTTGACTCTGTTTCCCACAGTTGGCTGGATTTCCTTTTGGATGGTGGACATGTCTTGACGTTCACGGGAAACTGAGCCTGAAACCCAGCAGCGTTGCAGTACGTGACGTACTCAAACCGGTGCGCCTGCTACCATTTTTTTTTAAAATATAGAATAATTAACACGTCTCGATCTACACTGAGTTGAAGTGGATTTAACAAGTGTCTTCAATAAGAGATCATAGCTTTCACCTGGTCAGCCTGACAATGAAAGAGCATGTTATGTACACTGTGTGATCTTGGCTTTTTTGATGTGTGGTCTTTTCTGCTGTCTGCTTCAGTTTGTTAGAGGCTATACCCAACTTTGGCCCCTGGGCAAAAATGGGCCCAAAAAGGGTCCCCCGAAGGGTCAAATATTGTCCAGAAATTACCTCATTTGACAGAGGGGTACACCTTCCCACACCCCAGTTGATTTAATGTGGTGTGTGTATGAACTATATAGACAACACTCAGGCCACATTTTTCTTTAAACAATTAGCAACTTCACATCTGTACCGCCTATTTAATTGGAGAACACGTGTGTATTGTTCCACTCGCCTTCTAAAAATCCTGTTTCTCCTCTGCTCCTCCTCAGCATGCTGGCAGACAAGCTGAACATGACCCCCGAGGAGGCGGAGAGATGGATTGTCAACCTTATCCGCAACGCCAGGCTGGATGCCAAGATAGACTCCAAACTGGTAAGACTGACGCCCTGTCTGTCTGCCTCGACAATCAATGACTTCTGCTCCCACGCAATTGATTAGTCAGTAGTGTTTTATTTTTATTTTTACTCCTTCGTAATCGGGGAGCTTATTCTCCGGTGTACCTCTAGATGCAATATAAGTGCATAACTGTAGAATGACTGAGACGAGAATAACAAGGCATGGGATGGGCCATTATCATAATAGGAGGGTATACAACACAGTACAAAGTAAGCAACCACAATACCTTACCCTTTTTTAAGTCCTTGTTCTCCTCTGTACAGCTCCACATTGGGTCTTGCATGTTTTGGCGTACCCATCACGGCACAGAGTTCTCTGTAATCAGCAAATCATACCCTAGCCACTCTGCCTGGAATGACATAGAATTACCTAGATGTGCACTGAAATTTACATAAATGTGTCCTGAGAGGCTGGCGGTTGGCGTGTCTGTGAGACCAGATGTGATTGGCTCTCCCCGCTGTGTGATTAGGCCTAACTGTGCGCCCCTCGCCCTGTCCTGTTCTTATCCAGGGTCACGTGGTGATGGGGAACAACGCTGTGTCGCCGTACCAGCAGGTGATTGAGAAGACAAAGAGCCTGTCCTTCAGGAGCCAGATGCTGGCCATGAACATCGAGAAGAAGATGGCCCACGCCAGCAGGAACGAGGTAAGCGAGTTGTCACCACTACCCACCCTCCCATCCCTTGTCAAAGACTAGACTACCTATTCCCTTTTCCAACTGACTGTCTCTTACATGGGTGGACACAGTTCAAAGCCCTCTCGAAATGATCAGCTCAGAGAGAACAGGGCTAGAAGAATGTCGACGAACCAGCTTCAACAAAATGCTCCACTTGACTTTGAATCAGCCAGTAAGAGCAGGTTTTAACGGAGCTAGCAGGCACTTTCATCATCCCATTGATCTTTATAGGCCTAATGACAAGGTAGATGTCAATGCCACCGTAAAACAGGGCCTGTCCCCTGTGACTCAGCTACCACTGCGCAAATAAGGTTGATTCTCACACTAGCCTCAAACTACTGAGTTCCCTGCACTTAGTACAGGTCCCCACAGATGTTTGGCTTGGGGTCCAAATTTCGGTCTGTTTTGATCTTGACCGTGTATGAGTGGTATGTAAGACTAATCCACGAAGGTAATCCTCAATGATCACACACATCCCTGAGCCCCACCCTCTCCCCATGCCAGCAGTACTCCTTGAAGAGGAGAGAAGGACATGTCTGTAAAAACCTAAATCAAACGGATTCTTAAACTTTCAAAAGAGTCAGCCCACCGCCTCCAGGACCCCCTCAGATTAGTTTGTATAAACGTATGTCTAATCACAACGGGGCCAAATGTGCTTTTAAATGTCCCCTTTTAACTGTCCAGTTCTGAGTAGGTATCTTTTGATGTTCAGTTACCACCTCTCTCTTGTTTGAATATCTGCAGGAAGAGCGCTGCTATAACTCGGTTTAGTAAAAGCAGAGACCCTCGTTAAGTAATTTCTCTAATTAGATAAGAGGCTGCAAACAAGTGTCATTACATCCTCAGGGCTACAAATCACTTCTAATACATTTACTGCCTGCCATCTGGGTGGGCTGTTGGGGGTCTGTTACGCATGCCTATACACACGGACGGACACACACTTGCTCACATTTGATGTCAACTTCAAGTGTTCGTCGACATACTCTCATGGGGATTTCTGTTTCTAATTCATCACAGAATTCATTAAAGCCCAGAAATAAAATGCTGTATGTCTGTCTGTCAACTGGTAGTCTAACCTCTCCTCCCTTTTCCCCCCCCCAGACACCCAACTGGGCAGGTCAAGAGACTGGCTTTTAGCAAGACACCACCGAGAATATTTTTATTCCTGTTCCTACACAGCATTCCCATCCAGCAACAACATCCTGTTTTTTCTGCTTGTCTCTCAAGGAGCAGAGGATTTATTTATTTTTTTTGCTCTTGGTTCAAGTCAACAGTTATTCAATAAAACAGACGTGCAAAAACCATTTTCACCAATGATCGCTTTATTTCTGGACATTACAGATGGTGGTTGAGGCTTAAGTGGTTAGACTTTTGCATTAGTAATACTTGGAAGTTTTAATGTGTGAATTAAGTCACTGAGTGGGACAGTTAATACTGTTTTAGGTGATGCGGCTCATGTATGCGCTGTAATGATGAATGAGTGTTTAGGCTATTGGGTTTCATGGTGTTTTAGTGGCCCGGTTCACCATGGCAGTCACACAGCAGGGGAAGTGGGAGGAGGGGGGGCAGACAGAGGTGATGTACAGTTAATAGTGGTCATATTCTCTGCCAGTCATCTTTCCCTCCGAGGACATGAGGGACTCGTAAACCTCCATTAGCCAGACTAATCAGTTTAATGTGCCTCTTGCGCCCCCCCCCCCCCCTTTTCTCACCAACTCTTATTTCAGCTTCTGTCTTTCTCACGTAACTTTCTTTCCCTTTACCTCTCAACTTGACCTTGTTCTAAAAGGGGAGATGGTTTCAGGTAGGTGACTATTGTGAGTGACTAGTGGTGCTTTGGTAGACAAACTTTCATGGGCTGCTACGTCTCTGGGGAGCAAAGAAGAGGTGCTTTCAGCTTCCATTGGCACTCAGGGCTCGGAGCCAGACGATTCAAACACTGACGTCACCTTGGACCAGGCCAGCGGGGAGGATAAAGTGATTGGTTTGCCGGTCCTTTGCCATGACGCATCATGAAAATAAAAGTTCTCCTAGCCCTTAATTATCATTCACCTTACCAGTGCACTCTCCTGTATTGTTTTAGTAGGATGTCCAGACCAATACCAGACTTGCAGCAAACAGCCCTTTGACCACAATGTCTGTCACTGCACTCGAATAAAGAACTAAACAGTCAGGCAAAAGGTCACTATCGGTTTTGGCTGGGAAACTTCCATGGGTCTGTTTTTACATATTGTCCCAAGGTTTTCCCCCCACAAAAGGTTTGCAAGCGGTCCCAGTGATGAAATGGAAGACTTACATCGTCTTTTTATTGCTTGAGGTTAGAACGCTTGTCTTGTATAAAACCAGTGTGACAATGTGTAAAAATGTCATGGAAGGTCTCTGGTTTTCTCTGGAATGGTATTCCTATATGATGCTGCTCCTCTTTCCCTAATCTACAATCATTTTTAGCCATGGAACAGAGCATGATTATTTGAATGTTTTCACTACAAAGCCCCCCCCCCCCCCCCCCCCCCCTCTGTTTTTGACAGGTCAGACTCAATTGACCTCTGGCTTATCAAAAAGAAAACATCCAAGGTTTAGATGTGTGCTTTATATACAAGGACTACGTTTGGAGTGTACCATATGCATTACACCAATATGTAACCACTGGGCCTCAGTCATTTCCTAAAACTCTACCTCCTGTTTATTTTGAGTAGAATATTGCTTAGTGTGCCCGACACACACTAATTTCCTAAAATAAATAAAAGATTAAGTGCCACACCTAGTGGTCAAAGTGGGTACAGCATTTACAGCCTATTTCTATCAGAACGAGATGAATGCTATGATGGACCTAGGTGGGTATCAGGAAATCTCAAGTAGGGCCTAACCTGGGGTTTTTCTGGTCTTTTTTTCAGGACCGGTAGGCCTATACTCTGGTAATCACTTTTGACTTACCTTTCAGTTAGTTTTGAGGTCGTGCAAGTATGTCTAGTTTTGTGTCGGGTTGATTAGGTAGATTGTTTAACTGTTAAAGTTACCAACTTTATATCACATCCATTAGTGGGAGTAAATAGTTGTACAATCACATTACATTCTCCTAGTGTAAGGCCTTTGCATCTTTGAAGTTGCATGCATTCTTGTTCCTTGAGAGCAAATTACAAGAATGAAGTCAACGATGAAGGTAAAACGTTGATGATGATCATTGTCTTACCAATGTATCCATTAAAATTCGACCAAAGCCATACAACTATGTTTTCTTTGAAATTCTAAAATGAGAATAACTTGCACTGCAATTCACTAGCTTTTTCGAGACAAGAATAGGCCTATTTGTCATGTAGTGGAAATAACAGTTTAACCATGCAGGTACTAGCAAGACCACTTCTCATTGGTCAAATGTGAATAATTTGGACGACAAAACAATCTCCGTTTCCAAACCCCATAGAAAACGTTTACATTTTTTTTTACGTAAAGTACCGTAATATTTGTTTTTATCATTTGGAATTTGAGAGTCTTTCGGTCATTCAACGTCCAAACTAGGGGTTGATAGCCTTCAACAATACCCCCACTCTAACGTCACGGGTTGTGCGTAATTTCACGCGAGAAAACGGCTGCGATTGAGTTGCTCATGCACTAGGACCCTGAGGGAGCCTCAGTGTAGCGTGAGGACCTAGGCTGCTAAATAGCATGTGTCATCTTCATTATCTAAAATAATAAGAAAAAACACTTCACTCTGGTCAAGGGGCTTCTAATTCTGAGCAACCCCAAAGATCTAGACATCTCCACGTGACAGGAGCAGCTATATGAGAAAGCAGCCCAAGCATCAGGACCAGTAGTAACCTACCACTTCACCATCTGCTCGAAGCGCAAATGCAGACAATCTAGAGGAGAATCTACTGGCCTCACATCCTTTGCTTTTAAAAACCCCAACGATAAACGGGACGTCCGAATGGTATAGACAAGTTGGAGTGAAAAAGGACACGCTATCCGCGGGGAAATAGGTATTACCGGAATAAAACTCGCGTGCGTCTCAAGGAGAAGGGAGATCACTCGGACCTCTGTTCTCTTCAGAATAACTTTTCATACAAGAGGTGATGCTGTATGCTCCAGACCCGCTGTGGCTTTCTGAAGTGGATTTAGACTGTCACATATGCAGGTATGTTTCATATTGTGTTCACTGTTAAACACAGCTTCTTGCGCTCATTATATTGGAAGGTTATTGCTTGTTTTTAGAGGCGTTAGAATTCATTTCATGCCAAGCTCTTTTTTTTGTCGAAAATGGAGAGTAAATTAACACGTGTGGCAGAAGAAAAATGTTTCATTGTTGCAGTGTATTTAAATACAGTAGGCTTAGCCTCCTAAACTCTTTAGATCAAGTATTTTTCCCATGTTTGGATAGATGTGGATATCGTCACGTGTGTTATCACAATAACCCATATCTTTTTTTTTTTTACAGCACGCAAAGGGACACTTGTGAATGAAGGAACGGTGATCTTCATAAAATGATATTATCCCGCGGTGAGATACTATGTTGTCGCTGCTCGTTTAATGCGTGACAAATTGGAATCATTCAAGAAACTGGAGGAAGCGAACCAGATAATTCATCCCAAACACCATTGGCACTTCTTATTCGAGTCGGAACACCAGCCGTCCAGATGCAGTTTCGACTTTTCTCATTGACTTTAATCGTGTTGAACTGTATGGAGTACAGCAACTGTCAAACGCAGTCAAATCGCTGGAGGAGGAACAAAAGAGGTACGTGAAAAAATCGTCCATCTCTGCATATAGCATCAATGACAATGTGACAGTTGAAAGCGAGAAGTTTTGGATAGTTTCTGAGACAGCAACATTAGAAAAAGAAAAATCGTCATGGTCGGAAAGATAATATTGAACATTCTGAGACCAAGAGTTTAATCAACATTTGTTGCCATTATATATCCGGTTCTGCTTATGATGATGTCATCATAACCATGATTAGATAATTACCGTGCCAATGTTTTCAAACAAAACTCGTTGGCACGTCTCCTACACACTGACACTATCATCGCCCTGAGCACGGTATATTGATCAGTGACCGTCCAGCATCCTGTAGACTAGGGCTAGGCTATTTGAGGTGATGCATATCTGGTAAATGCGCTCGTGAGTTCCTGGACTCTGCTATTATCACCCGACTGCCGGTATAAGATTAAAAGCGCAGTGAAAAAAATGTATTCGATCCACCTAATATATCCATCCCGCCAAAAACGAAAAGTCCCACAGCGATGTAAAGCAGTAGCCGAGTCTGTCCAGACTGTGGGTAATGTTTTACGAGGCAACTGTTCGGAACTTCATGAGTTCAACGTGGAAACTATTTTTCTAAATTGGAACAAATTGTTGAGACTTCACCGCTCAAAGACATTGTTAGTTGTATTACTAGATTACAGGTCATTCATGAAGCTCAGTTTTGGGGACATTTTGGCAAATGCGCAAAATGTGCTTCTTGGACACATAACCGTCATGGTTTGCCAACCATAAAATGCCTGATAAGATTTGTGATATTATCTGCTTCATATTTCTTACATAGTTGCTGTTGGTGAGTCGTTTGGTCAAATACCCTAGTTTACCCCAAATTGCTTCGGGCTCTCTGTGCTCTTACCTGTCCGACTGTCCGTGCCAACAAAGAGAGGTCTGTGTCTTTAATTAAATGTGGTACTGCTTAGTAGGCTACAGCGACGAGACGGTAAAACGCTGGTAGTGCGGCTCTATCTATTGTGGAGCGCAGCGGCTTAGGGGGGCGTATTGTGGGAGTTTTAATGAATAGATGCGGAACCCCCTTCCCTTGTCATATGAATTCGACCTCTCCAACCTCCTAAGCTGGTTTTAATTGATCTCATAACCGCAGAGTTATCTTTGAACAGTTGGTACATGCATAACAATCGCCTCTGGCGATTTAGCCCATTGGTAAAAACAACAAGGTGGAATGAATGAGCAGACTGTGACCATCAGTGCGTCTGCTGTTAGCAGCACCCCTCTGGATCTGTGACATAAGCAAGGTCCTTACTCCGTTGGTGGCAAGGGAGAGAGGGAACACTGCTTAATCTGAAGTGCATGTGCTATTCCTTATTGATCCCATGGTAGCCTGGTTATAGCACCAATACCCTAAACAGAACATGTTAGGTCTATACAGTGTGGTGTGGAGTACAGTAGGATGGTCCTCTTCTCAATGCAAGTCAATGTAAAGTCAATGTAAGGCAATCACAGATTGAATCATGTGCAAGGCATGCCAGGGGGAACCTCCACTCCTGGCTGCAAGCCTTCCACTGCCCATCTGCAAATAATCAAGCAATCACTGTGGGGTACTGGCACACACACTTTTCTCTGCTCCTCTATTTTTCTCTTAGGATTGGGGTGATCTCAGATGCGCCGTAATATAATGTTCTTAAATGGGATCAAACTTTTTGGCACAGAGTGGAACTGGTTAAGTTTGAGATGTTATAGGGAGAGAGGCAAATTGATAATGGCATAGATATGTGTGTTTGTCTGTGTTTCTGTGTTTGCTGTTGATAGAAGTGGTTGAAATGCTTTTGGCTAACAGGCTAGACAGGTATAACCCTTACGTGTGTGTTTGTGTGTGTGTGTCTGAGAGAGAGAGAGGGATGGGTGGGGATGAGAGCAAAATGTTAGCTCTTACATTTGACCCTTTGAACATCTCAAACTGGATGCCCCAGCCCTCAGCAATGTATGGCTTTTGTACAGATAGTTTTTTGAGGGAAGGTGGAGGATTGGTTCCTGTTATTTTGGATTGGAATGGTCCAATGGAATGGTCCAACAGGCCAAAAGCGACATTTAGCAGACACTGGCAGGCAGCCAGGCTTTAGGTTTTCACTTCCTTCCTTTATTTTTTGTTATGGTTATTGAGAGAAGAATGTGAGAGAGAGATCACTGTTCAATATGCTCTGAGAGGGCTGAATATTTGTGCCTTGCCCTCAAGGTTCACCATGACAGCTCTGGAACGCAGCAGTAATGTAGTGAAGTTTCCAAATCAGTCTGGAGTGTTGAGTCCCAGACACATTTTAAAAACTGAATATGGAATTGGTCACGTTAAGCTCCCCAGGCATATATATTTTATGCGTAAAGAAAAATATCCCGTGTGTGGAGGAACAAATGTCTTTACCTTTCAGGCTGAAATAAATTCAAATAAATTGGCTGAAATAAGTAGTAGAGCCTTTGCCGTTGACATACAGTATGTAATTGGATTAGCTTGGGAAGTGTATGGGAAGGAGATGGGTGTATAGTAAGAGGATGCAGGGCTGTTCTAGTCAGCAACAGTCTGTGTTCAAAGGCAAACTGTGAGTCAGGCTAAGGCTAAATGAAGGGTATCTGTGGTGTAAATGGTTTGATCATGTCTTGCAAGCAGCTCCCATAATCTACTACATGACTCAATCCCCTGTTACACTGTAGTTGTTGTTTTTTCTCTTCATATAAAACCCAATGATTTACACCTCCTTACTCCCACACTCCACCCACTAAAAAATAGGAAATCATGCCAATGAAACCTGCTATGATATCATTGCTAGACTCAAGGATATTGGTTTTCATTTTTATTCTCTGGCTAATGATGCCACCTGCTGACTACATAAAAACAGACTCAAGTACCAATGTTGCCTGGAGGAAGAGATGCACCATGGGTCAGGGGAGTTTGTAAATCCACTCCTAGGACATGGCTATAGTAATGAAAGACTGTACAGCACTGAAGAAAAAATGTACCCTTAGTGTTCTGTAATCACTCCAAGGTGAATTTAGATTTTGTAGGTCAGCTGTTTCAAAAGATCATAGAAATGATACGGTTTTGAATGTCCCCACAATCAGATTTTTTTTTACAGTAATAAAAGAATCCGGATCAGATTCGTTCAAATAATAATCTTCAGCTATTTTTCCAACGTTGCCTGAGGAAGAGTCTAGTAGTCAAAGTGCGTTTTCCAGTTGTGCGTCCAGTTGTGATGTACAATGCTGACTGCTCTGTAGTATTTTGCAAATGCATTCTGTTTACTAAAGTTATTTCCAACGTACTGGCCGCCTACTCTTCTTCTTTCTCAAAATGATATGAAACAGATTTTGAGATGAAGATACTCAAAGATGTACTCCAGGATCTTAAGCAGAACAAATTCATAATGTATCATTCATACCAATTGCAAAAAAATATATTATAATAATATTTGCAGGGCGTAACTGGTTCAAATCCCCAAGTCGACTAGGTGAAAAGCTGTCGATGTGCCCTTAACCAAGGCACTTAACCCTAATTGCTCCTGTAAATCGTTCTGGATTTAGCATCTGCTAAATGACTCAAATGAGAATGTAAAATGTACATCATTTGATGACATAGTACACAGAAAACGGGCACTACTTTCAAAACTACTGGCTGAAATTATACAAAACTTCGAGATTGCATCTCTAAGTAACTTTGTAATCACTAAGTGATAATAAATGATCTCGATTGTGTCAAAGTCTACTTGAATATGGAGTTTGGGCTTATTTGAGGAAACGGACTCAATTGATGTGAGAAGATGAAACACAGTGATGATGCATCTGATGGAAAATGTTATGTAGAACATCCCGGAATCAGATGTGTTAGTACAGTACCTGCTAAAGTTGTATTCATTAGTCAACAAGCAGAAGGAAACGAACTGAAACAGCGAGGGACTACCAATAAGAGACTCTCATTTTTGTTTCCCTGTTTCCTGTTGCTTGTAGTAAGCACACACACATTCAAAGGGGTAGGATAGTCAAGAGCACCTCTTTGACACGGCAGTACAGTGTGGGTAATACTTAGAAGGATATGCCTTACATTTACGTTTGAGTCATTTAGCAGACACTCATTCAGAGCTACTTACAGGAGCAATTAGGGTTCAGTGCCTTGCTCAAGGGCACATCAGCAGATTTTTCACCTAGCCGGGTACTGGCCCAAGACTACCTGCCGTCCTGAAAGCACTCAGACCGCACTTGCTAATACTCTGAATTTTCTGTGAGAGAAATGGATACAAATAGCATGACAGTCAATTTGGGTAAAAGCGTCTGCTAAACGGCATATATTATTATATATTAATAGCTTATGACTGTCTATTAAATAGCTTATTATCCCTCTTATTGTTTGGTGGACATGAAGCCATTTTAAACTGACTGAGTGAGAGAGATGTGAAGGAGTGAGTCAGAAGGTTTGTAATTGAAGTTGGAGATGATTTGGAGAGAATTAATGTGTGTTTGAGTGATTACCCCCCCCCCCCCCCAGGGAATGCTCCACGGGGCCTCTCTTTAAAGCAGCTTTGCCACTCTGCCTTTGGAAAAAGTGAAAAGGGGCCCGCAGATGGCATGTCTTTTAACAAGGCTTTTTCACATAATGCCACTCTAATCCACGGGATGGGTGCCCTGTATCCTGCGTTTCTCTCCTAAGCCAGGAGGACTGTGTGACCTTTTTTTTATTCCACAGCAGCAGTGCGTTTCTCCTGGCTGGTTATGAAGGAGCCCTGTGCGTTGAGTCAGCGCGCCAAGCGGCACATGGAACGATCACTTTACGGAAACGCTGAAAAGCGATCCGTGGTTCGTGGTGTGGAATAGCAGTGTCGTCCATCCTCCTAAGTTCTGCTCCTTGCCGAGGGGGCTTTTTTAAAGATGAGAGGGAGTGGAGGGACGGGGACGGGAGAGAACATATTTAAGCAGATCAGCTGGATGTGGCTGAATATGAGCTGCATCACCTGAGAGGGATTTACTGCTCGCCAAGTCCTGACCTGAGCCCCGGCTGCAGCGTCTAAGAGGAACCGTGTTCCCTTTCTCTTTCCAGGCCCCATCAGCCAAGCTGTTAATGTGAGTGTGTGTGTGGATATGTTTGTGCGTGCGTGTGTGTGTGCGTGCAAGTCTTTATGCAGGTGTGTTTTTGCGTCTGGACAGTTTTGTGGAAAATCATGGCAGATAATTCAAGTTTTCAGCTGCATTGACAAATAAATTCAGTCACAAAAACAAAATCTGTGAACGACAGTACCTGTTGCGGCGAGGTCAGTCTGGTGGGACCCACTAACCCAAGCATGTCCAGTCTGTCTGTCTGTAGTGTAGCAGACCTACTAGGTCTCAGTCACAGCCGTATCAAATGAAGCCAGTGAAAGGCTTCTCAGTCCTCAGTGCACCAATGCCATGCTACACTGGTGGAAATCCCCCCTGAGGTAAAAAAAAAAAAACAACATAAAAAAACAACACAGGTGTCATGAACTTGTAGTCAGGCTCGGAGAGATTCTTCAGGACCCACGTGACAAGCTGAGGGTTATCTGTTTCTGTTCTGTCTTCATTATCTCTCACCAGAAAAAAAGAAACAAATCTGTTAACCCTCTGCCTATTCACCCTCTGCCTAGCCCCCTTCACCCGATAAACTCAATTCGCCCTAATTAATTTAAATTGGCACCAACATGTAGCTTTCTGATTCGATGGCGTTTGCAGTAGGCTCGCAAACTAGAGGGTTTCGTTTTTTTTCCCCCCGCTTTCTCTTTTTTTTTCCCCCTGTGCGCTGTTTCGTGTCTTGAGCAAAGACTGAGGAGGATCCATTTCACACAGAGGAGAAGGCTGGCTTTGTAACGCTTCTACACGTTTCCATTTATCACGTCACTGCAGAGGCTGTGTGTAGATTCGGTCCCTGTTTTTTATTTTTCTCAGGGCAATGCACAAGGGGGGGGGGGGATCTTCTCTTCCACCCTCAATCATTGTCATCAGAGGATTCCATTATGTTGGCAACGCTAAATGCCAAACAGATGTTTTTCTTTCCGGCTACATTTTACCACACTGTAAAAGTTCATTTTCGGAAATGTGAAATAAAATGGACTTATTATATAAATCTTATAATACACTCCATATTTCCCAGTGGTGATTGGAAACTCCAGAGCAGCAGACAAAAGGTCCAGTGTCCCTTTCGAGTGCGGAGGGGAAATTTTGTAGCCCTCACCTATGTTATTCCCTCAATAGCGCGCCTGCCTACAGCAATTACACCTTAATACGTTTTTGCATAAAGCTACTAAATATGGCCAGACAGTTTGGTTCGATACTCTTGAGTTTATTAGGCCATAAAAGTCATAATGTGGGGATCATTTCTAAGTGGCGGGCATAAAACAACAACACAAAAGAACCATTTAAGCACAGAAGCGAGTCGTGCGAGGGCTTCAGAGGTAGGAGAGCGGACCAGAGACAGAGAGAGGGAGGCCCTCATCAACGAACCTCTCACTATACTCATGTGAAGAACAACACTCAAGTATTTACTCAGCATTTACTCAGAACAGTGTATTGACAATAACATGGTCACAACTGGTGTGATTCTTAAGGAATATTGTAAGTATGGGGAGCAGTATAAAAAAGGAGGGCATATGTTGGAAGCTGGAACTCGATGACCAGCAGGTTCGCAGTCGTTGGGCTGCATTAACATCACCGCTCCTAGGGACATAGCTAGAGACACAAGGGCAGGGAGGTAATAGGGATGGTCCAGTGTTGTACTACTGCAGTGAGCCACATATCTGACTCTTGTTTGCCATGTCTGTGTGTGTTCTTCTCCGTGTGCGTGCTGACTAGTACCTACTTTGGATCGATCTCTGCAAGGCCCTGGTAACTGGAGATCAGGAGCCCCCCTCCCTCTGAGACACACACACACGACACGCAGGCAGACAGACAGACAAGTGTGTGGGGTTGGTCTTTGGCTCTGCAGAGTATTTATATCCACGCCTGCTCTAATGGCTGCTACAACAACAGACAGGGAGGCGTGGTGGAGCTGTGTGATCCGGAGTGCAGAGCAGGGCTCTCTCTACCCCCTCCCCACCCTTTAACACTCGACAGATGGACATGCCTCCTTTTTCCCCCCTCTCTGCTTTTATTGGACCTCTAATTATGCTTACATGCCACATCAAAATAAGGCCCAGCATGCAATGCCTTCGGTATGGGGAGGAAGTGAGCCGGTCAGATGCAATAAACCGTCTCACTGTGTGGAACTTGCCTGTAATTTAGGAATCCGCCGGACATGGATGTACTGTACTGGAGGTGGTGGTGGTGGTGGTGATGGTGGTGCTCCCGAACCCACCTTACCCACTGAGTGAGGCTTCTGGATTGATGAGTGCAGCTGTGGATAGGGCTGGGGCTGGGCTTGCTGCTTGACTGAGGCTGGGCTGGGGATAGGGCTGGGGCTGGACTTGCGGCTTGACTGAGGCTGGGCTGGGGATAGGGCTGGGGCTGGACTTGCGGCTTGAATGAGGCTGGGCTGGGGATAGGGCTGGGACTGGACTTGCGGCTTGACTGAGGCTGGGCTGGGGATAGGACTGGGGCTGGACTTGCGGCTTGACTGAGGATAGGCTGGTGGTAGGGCTGGGGCTGGACTTGCGGCTTGACTGAGGCTGGGCTGGGGGTAGGGCTGGGGCTGGACCTGCGGCTTGATTGGTGCTGGGCTGGGGGTAGGGAATGGGTTCGATCTGAGGCTAGAGCTATAGGACTTGGAATTGGACAGGGGCTTGACTTGGGCTGAAGCTTAGGATGGGATATTGGGCATGTGCTGTATGGGGCTAGAACTAGGCTGGGACTACTTAGCTGGGGCTGAGGCTGGAACCGGGATCTGGGCACAAGGTTGGATCTAGGATTAGGTCTCGGGCTGGGGCCAAGTGCTGGTAGTCATTACAGGGCCCTGATGCTGAGCTTAGAGAGAGAAAGAGAGAGCGAGAGAGATTGTCAAGAGGAACAAATGAGATGCCTCGTCAATCATCTAATTAGGCTCACTATGTTGCTGCTATTAACAATGTGGACAGTTGATAGTCCCATACTGGAAAGGGCTGTCAACACAGCACCGTCACTCTGCTCTAACAGAAGTGAACAGAGCCCTCTAGTCATGCCATGCACCAAACCATATGGGTGGCACTGGCATTACATACAGTATGTAGTTACAGAGTTGTAGATAGAGAATAGTGAACAGTGAGATATTCTCACCAAGTGCTGAAAATGAAATGTCCCATTTAGATGCACCAAGTTACTTTCTCTGGATGATTGTCCCGACAAGACCCAAATACAGTGAAGGCAGAGCTCGTTAAAACCATGGTTCCTAGTCTTGTGTACTTGGGGCTTCTGCTCATCAGAACAAGCATTCTCCTCTTCGTCAGACCTTGTCTGAGATGGAATGCATCCCAAGTCATTCCACAAGGACCCAGACATAAGAGTGTCTGTAATCTAGCTGGTTGGGTTTTGGTCAGCGCGTGGTTGTGGTCATTGTTGTTGTTTGTCTTGTTGTTGTCTGTGTTGACTCAAAGCCATGCTTGTTTGTGTGCTTTGCTCTGGCTGCATGCCACACAGCCAGGACACACAGAACAGACAGACAGAGAGATGAGAAAGAGTGTAGGCAAATTTACAAGCTGCATTATGATTTTAATGTCCCGTGTGGCTACCCTACATTTCCAGCTTGTTTGGTTACTGAATATTCTTTGTTGCGGTACTGAACTCCATTCATTGAAAAAAAAATTTTTTTTTGCCAACTTGGTTTAGGGACCAGACAATGGAACAAAACTGAGGTAGAGAAGATTGGTGAAGAAAAACTGAAAGGAGGGAAAAAAAAGAAAAAACCCATTAACATTTTTCAAATTCCTTTCTTTCTTTTTCTTACAGCTATTTGTATTACATCTTGGCCGACTTCTCCTGAACTCAATATGATTTCTTTGAACGGCAGCCAGGTCTCATGAGCACACTGTATAAACAACTTTCACAGACAGGAGCCCTAACTAATAGGTGTAAGTAGGCAGGGGTCACATGTAGTGTACATGTTTACGCACTAATGGGTTTCGGGATGACACGGCCATGATGCCGTAATGGACAGTAGCGAAGCGTAATGGACATTTAGGGCTGGATATCATCATTTAAGCACAGTCGCTTGTACACGCGCACAAGCACACACTGTACAGTGTGGTTTTAGCAAGCAGTGTTTGGTTGAAAACAACACCATTTAAATGTAAGAGCCAGAGGAAGGATTATACCTAAAAAACCCATCAGCTTTTTTAGGATGCAGAGAAAGGATGAAGAGGAGGATAGCAAGAGTGTATCCGGAACCTAAAAGGGTTCTTCAGCTGTCCCCAAAGGAACCCTTTGAAGATCCCTTTTTGGTTCCAGGTTAGGGTTGCAAACCTACCAGTAAGTAATTTTGGTAATTAACAGAAAATCTATGGCAATCTTGATTAACTTTGGTAATTTATAAAAATGTATTCACATACCATATTAATTTATTATATCTGTGCCCATATTTTCCATGAGTTTCTAGTAGATAGACCATATGCTTCAAGAGAAAATAGTCAAATTAATGAAAAAAGCATCTAATCAAATTACATGACTTTCAATTAACTTCGAAATATAAAATCCACCAGTTTGATGCCAAAACATTGACAACAAATACATATTGACATAGTTAATAAAAACATGTAATAAAATAGAAAGGATATTTCATGCTGAAACCCTCATATTAAACATCAATGGTATTCACTAAATTGATGGTTTGTATTTAGGATAATATTTTTTCATTTGTCATATTTTTTATTGTAAAATTCTTATTTCATTATTTCATATGTTTTACATGTGATAAGGCCACACAGGGGGACAGAGATAATTACAGACACCTGTGATAATCTGAAGTACATAAAATCCTTGAAAGATACCACAATTCTAGTAGTTTACTGGTAAACTTTGCAACCGCCTTTGCAACTCTATTCCATGTAGAATCATTTTGGTTCCAGGTAGAACCCCTGTTGGGTTCCAAGTAGACCCCATACAGAGGGTTCACATGGTCTTTCTATTTGAAACTCAAGGAAAATATAGAACCATAAAGGGTTCTAACTGGAACCATAAAGGGTTCTCCTATGGGGCCAGCAGAAGAACCTTTTTGGAACCCTTCTTTTTAAGAGTGGAGTTTTCTGACACTGTATGGCAACCCTACCACAGCAGGGCTAGGAATTCCATCAGGCAGGATTGTTTAGACAAGAGAAGAGACTCCTGTGGTTTGAGTTATCATAACTCCTTAGCACGACCAGTGCCTCGGGGGGCTTGAGTAATAGCAGCGGTTCTTGCATAAAAAAAACAAATTGCTGCTAATTTTTAACAGGAAGTAGTGTGGTATGTTGACACCTGCAAGGTAGGGACTTAGCCTACTCTATGCTGATGACCTCTTTGTGATGAGACACTCAGGGCTTACATTACCACCCATGTCTTTGGATGGAAGCCACGACCTAATTCACGCATATCGCGTTATCTATCCTATCGAACACGTCTTGATGTGTTTTGTTTGTTCGTTTTTTTTTTTAGGAACTCAGTTGGGGTCTCAACTTACTGTTGAGTTAGAATAGTAGAATACACCAGGTGCAATTTCGGAATTTGGTTGTGCATCAGCAGTTTTATTCTTGTTATGTCAGTCACTGACAGTCACTCAATTAGCCTGACAGCAACAATAAAAATGGATTGATAGTTGGCTAGACTAACTTATTTAAACTTGTACTAATCATGGTCGAATTACTGACCGAGTGGCCCCCATTGGTTTTGTTAGTCACTCTCACTCAGATGTCATGTTCAAAGCTGCAAATATTTTTATCCAAACTATGGGAAAATGTGAAAAATTGCAGGAAATTAGCGGTAAAACTGCAAATGTTTTAAATTTCAAGTATTTTTTTTTTACTTAGGGCCCTCAAAAGGCATGACGGCATGTGTGGGAACGCAGACCCGCAAACCACTGCGGCCCCTCATGATGATTTCAGATTTTTTTGTGGCCCCTACCCCCATCAAAGTTGCCCATCACAGCTCTAATATGTCAACCATCTCTGTGAATTAGACATACATTTCACCATCCTAATGTGAACACCTATTGCACATACCATACTGCTCCTAGAGGTGTGGAGTGCTTAAAAATGTTTCTGTACTTTGCCATCCGATTTCATTACTTCTATGGGAAAGGCTCTCTAATAGGACTCTTTTTGTATGGACCGATGCCAGAGATGAGAAGCAGGTACGAGGAGTCAACATTTAATAAGGAACAGACATGAATCAAGACAGGCACAGCGTCAGCACACGGGTAAAACAATGACATTCGACAATCACTGCAGCAGCGGGGAACAGAGATGGGGAACTGACATATAGGGGAGATAATAAACAGGTGATTGAGTCTATGTGAGTCCAATAATATGCTGATGCGCGTGACGGGGAAAGACAGGTGTGCGTAATGATGGTGACAGGTGTGCGTAATGATGGTGGCAGGAGTGCGTAGTGCTGGAGAGCCTGGCACCTTCGAGCACCGGGAGTGGGAGCGGAGCAGTTGTGACAATTATACACCTTTCAAACCAGTAAGTTTTTTTCCACCAACTTTAGCATCCCGCCAACTTTTTGCTAAAAGCCAACCGTCCTAATCATGATTGCAGTAAAGTTCCGATGACGGTATGAAGTGTAGCCGTAATGCTGAGGCGGCATTGACACGGACTACTCTCTTAAGCTCTTGATGGTTGCTAGGCAGCGCCCGTTACTACCATTCTCCTGCCAGTTCTAAACTTTGCGAGGCATGTCACTTCACACATCTCTTTATTTCTTTCTCATAGCCCACCGCATGCACTATTTTCTTAACCACGACTGGCGTATCCATAAAAAATCCTGTTCCAGTAAATATCACTGAATTACGAAAATATTGCAATAAAGTAAGCCCATGCAATTGAAGGCATCAAATTGTTTCTTACTGAAACGCAGGATGAAAGTCATCCAATAGTTATGATACATTTGAAGTAATAGCCTACCCGCGTGTGGTCAACTATTTCAGCACCGTTTCACGCTTCATTGAGACAAGGGTGGGGACTCGTCTTGATAAATCAATCGATGTCAGATTTTGTTTCTTCTTCACGGAATCCACATTTGAATATTGGTGACAATTAGGCTGTAGAAAAACGTTAGCTAAGTCGAGGTGAATGCTGCTCATGATCATCTTCTCTCGTTGGCTCATGTATAAGCACTGGTGAACAGAACATTTGTCAGCATGTTCTGTAGCTTAACAAGTGGATAATGTTGCTCTTCACTCGCAGTCACTTAGTAGCCTAGGCTTACTCCCGACCAAAAAGCCTATGACTCGTCTTAATCAATCAATGTGATTTTGTTTCACGGAATCACCGTCTGTGTTGACTGTGATCAGGGTAACCTAAGTGTCTCGTCTGTTTAATGAGCACAACATCTATTGATTTCATGTGCATGGCATGGCACGGCACAGCCATGTAGCATATAGGCTGCACAGACCAGTAACGACATTACACACACAAAATAAGCCATTCTATTCTTTTGAAAATAAATGATTAGTCTTATGTTTCTTAGGACCTGCCTAAAACAAATGAATAATGGATTTATTAAAATAGAAGTCCACCCACATTGGCCCATGTCCACTCAAATTCATGTGCACGGAGATATAAAAGGCTTATTGCAACAAGAATATGGTGAATTGGGCAAAAAAAAAATGGGTATATATATATATATTTTTTTTTTACAGGCGACATACATTGAAGTCTATCTGTAAAGGGTAAGAAACAGTCCTTAGTTACTGAAGTTCGAAAACCCATGGCAGTTCAATTCTCACTCTCAAGTGAAAGGTGGTGGTGGGATTGGAGATATTGGAGCCAGGGAACGATGCTTTGAAGTCTTTTTGTGGCGTGGACCATATGTGAAAGTAAGACCGTGTCTCGGCCATCGGCCCCTCCTGTGGAGCGCTCCACTTTTGACCCTGTGGATCACCTCAGATCTCCCTCCGGGCCGCAGGGCCGAGCAGGGGTGTGAGGTTGTATCTTGTTAAAGGGTTAATGAGGTAGAACTGTGTGGCACGTTTCATGTTCACCCAGTGGAGAGAGGGAGGGCCGTAGTGGTAGTCAGTGTGACTATGTATACAGTGTGTGTGTGCAGGGCTCTAACGTGCAACCATTTTGGTCGCATACGCTCCTAAATGTTTTGCACCCAAAAAATCTACCAGAATAATTGTTGTTATGATTAGGCTTTGCTGTACCACTGCCTCCAAGTGCCATACCCCTCTTGCCTGGAGAGCAAATCAAGTGCACCTATAGGCCTACGGCTGGCTAATCGATTTGCTCAGATTACCATGTCTGCAGCTTCCTCGAGCGCTGATACTATGAGATTTCAAAAGTTTTAAAACCATGACTAGAGACCCAGCTAGCACATTAGGTTCCTTGGAAGTTTTTGGTTTACCATTGGTTCTGGGAACGAAGCCATACTTTTCCTGACCGGTAAAACGGAAGTGAATATTTCACCATTAAAACTTGTTTTTCAACCACTCCACAAATTTCTTGTTAACAAACTATAGTTCTAATAGGCTAATTGAGTCAATTGGAGATGTACCTGTGGATCTATTTCAAGGCCTACCTTCAAACTCAGTGCCTCTTTGCTTGACATCATGGGAAAATCAAAAGAAATCAGCTAAGACCTCAGATATTTTTTTTGTAGAACTCCACAAGTCGGATTCTTCATTGGGAGCAATTTCCAAACGCCTGAAGGTACCACGTTCATCTGTACAAACACCATGGGACCACGCAGCCGTCATACCTCTCAGGAAGGAGAAGCGTTCTGTCTCCTAGAGATGAACGTACTTTGGTGAGAAAAGTGCAAATCAATCCCAGAACAACAGCAAAATACCTTGTGAAGATGCTGGAGGAAACGGATACAAAAGTATCTATATCCACAGTAAAACGAGTCCTATATCGACATAACCTGAAAGGCCGCTCAGCAAGGAATAAGCCACTGCTCCAAAACTGCCATAAAAAAACAACGTTTATTCAATCAGTGTGTGCCCAGTGGGCGTCCCCTTTTTGGTCACGGTCAGTCCTGACGGAGAGATGGTGAGAGGCAGACCCTCTGCTCCCTCCCTCTGCTGCTCCCTCCCTCTGCTGAAACTGACCATCAGATGCAGACAACATCAGTCCAGTAATATTTAAAAAAGCGAATTATTTAAATGTAGGCTCACTCAGCTATGCCTCACGAGTAATACAACACCTGCTCTATTGCCAGTGTGATCCTATACGGTAACTGCCCAATTGAGGGATACAATGTAATATTGAAATCAGGTTCTTCCACACAGGTGTGGTTCCTGAGTTAATTAAGCAATGAACATCCCATCATGCTTAGCGTCATGTATAAAAATGCACAGTTGGAGATTATTTTGGCTACCATGGCTAGAAGAAGAGATCTCAGTTACTTTGAAGGAGGGGTCTGAAAGGAGCGTGCGCAAGTTTCTGTGTCACCAGATCTCAACCCAATTGAAAACTTATGGGAGATTCTGGAGCAAAATTATGGAATTTGTCATGGAGGAATGATGTCGCATCCCTCAAATAGAGTTCCAGACACTTGTAGAATCTATGTTGAGGTGCATTGAAGCTGTTCTGTTAAAAAAAGAAAATCTGCATTAAATCTCGGTTTACAGCTATTTGTATAAACGTTTTAGCTTTTTATAATAAACAAGGTCTTTATTAGTGTCTAGGGCACATCATTGTGCCTCAGAAGTAGCTATAATTCATATTAGACCCAATATAGGCTTTATCTCAATCAATAAAAAAGGTCTGCTTTTCTGGTGCTCCTAAATTCTATGATGTGCTCCTACATTTTTTTTAGGTTGGACGCATCAGTGCCACCAAGTAAACTTTTAAATTTAGAGCCCTGTGTGTGTGGTGTGTGTGAATTTGTGTGGATGTTTTTGTTTGTTTGGGATGTCTCAAATAGAACCAAGCCCTCAGGGTTGTTTGTTTTCCTGCTACACAGCAGGGAGAAGCTTGGTATCCATCCACCTTTTCCTTCAGATGAACCTGAAGAACCTGAAGTATCCATGGCTGGTAGAGTAAAAGCAGTATGAGCAAAGGAAGGGGTGGGGATGGGATGGAAGACTGTTCCATGCTACATGTGGTGCAAAAATGCCAAGCATGCATGTCCACTCTTCATAGGCTGTCATGTCCACTCTCCTCTCATTCCGAGCCAGGCGTTGCGGGGAAACCCAGGACTCAAACACCACGTGGGAGTGAATTACTGGGACTCGCAGCACATTGCGGTACAGGTGTGAAAATTAGGTGTGAGGTTTATGTGTGATAAATTACCAACAGGTGTGCTAATTTAAGCCACTTCACCTCCACCCACCCCTTCTCTATTTCAACCCCTTTTCAGAGAGAGGAAAACACATTTCACTCTCGCAGCTTGAGAGGAATTCGGGGAGTGGAAAATACCAAATATAAAAAAATTCCCCCCAAAAAAGAAGGGTGAAAAGAGAGAGAAACATAAACCACAGGGCAGAAACATAAACCACATGTTTGTGTCTTCGAGCATGGCCAGAGAGTGATAAGATCCATTGTGTTGAGTCACCCATTAACTCTTTCTGTTATTCTCCTCTGGAGATTAGTAAACCCTGTATCACCTGCACAGACCTATTGGCCATACGGGCATCTAAACAGCATAGCAACATGAAAACTAGAGGCAGATGCTGTATAGACAAGAGCACCGTGCCAGTCAGTAGCTGGAAGATCATTCAGAGTGACAGTAGGAGTAGATCACAGATAATTCTCTAGAGATGTGCCACAGAGGGTCAACTATACACAGTTATAAATGCATCATGTAATGAAATTAGTTTAGTCGCGTTAGTAAATGATGCTATCAAAATAGTCATGCTTTTTAATGGGATGTTTAAGTAATGTGATTAATGACGTTAAATAGTATTGCTGTTGTTTCTACTTTCCTCTCCTGATTGCACGATAAAGTATTTGATGGGACCTCATGTAGATTTATAAGTAAGATTCTTATAGAATCAATAGGTATATATTATTAATTAATTGAAATGACCACAGCTGTAGGATATTGCAAATTGTACCTTTTAATGTGACATTTCCACCATACAGTAGGATCTCAACCAACTAGCCGACTGTTCAAAACAAGATGCTCAACCCAACAAAATACAGTCATGTGTACCTGATCCAGCCATAATCCTGACCCACCTCTGCCATTATCCATCTCCGACCACACACTTGAGGTGGTGTCCAGTGCCAAAGTGCTCGGTGTGACATTCCAAGCCAACCTAAAATGGGAAACACACATCGCCGACATTACCACCAAAGGGATCCGAAGGCTCTTCATGATGAACCGTCTTTGCCACTTCAACCTTCCCCCGAAGACCTTCTGACAGTCTACACCTGCTTTGTCCATCCAGTGCTATAGTACATCTCATATTTTTTATATTTTATTTACTTACTTTCGTAGGCCTATGCATGCTGCAATTCAGCTTTTTTAGCTGCAAATGTGTACAATAGAAAACATATTTAGTGTGTGTATGTATGTATGTATGTATATATTTTAATGGCCAAGGTTATTCTCATTTGGTTTTCCACAACTTGGATGAAAGGTGGGAACAGACCGCAACACATACTACCATACCATTGGGTCAGTCACCTTTTCAATTTTCATAAAAGCAAAAATAATGAGGTTTCTTTCACGTGAGAACCCAGATGTCGGATCTCACCCGGTTACATGGGACTTTAGGCAGAATCCATCATAAAGAAATGAATAAGAATGTGAACCAACCTGGATTCTTCATATAAGATGTGGAAAGAATGCATAGGGTGAGAGCTAAGAGGAGCCCCTCACTGAGTTAGACAGATGGGTGAAAGGTTCTCAGAGTGTTTCCAGATTGTGTCTGAAACGCACTACGTTTCACTACGACCTGATGCAATAATATGGACCCGGATTGCAGAGAGAGAGCGAGAGAGAGAGAGAGAGAGAGAAACCTTGGTATTATGGTCGTAGACTGACTGGGTTCTAATTTCCAGGTGAGGAGTTCTTTTTTTGTATTGACTCTATGATATTTTTATTAGAATGTAATTTTATTTTTAACAAGGGTTCCATAGACAACCAACCAAAGTGCTCCATACAGACTAAGTACAATAAAAGGAATAAGGAGACAGCAAAAAATATTACACCAAAAAAGGCAGTCATAAAACAGAGAGAAAAAAAATCTAAATAAACATCACAATTATAACATGGGTCATTTATGGGAGGTTTTCTACATAGGACCACAATGGAGACCAGATTTTTCTAAATGTATCAGACGTCTGATGTAGATGAATGGTAAGTTTCTCTAGGGGTAGAATAGCAGAAGCTTAAGAAAGCCGCATTCTTGCAGATGGTACTTCAGGTGTGGACCATAATAACGATATGCATTTTTTGGGGGGGGGGGGGGGGCAAAACAAGGGTATTGAACAGACGTTCAGGGTCTAACACAACTTTACAGTCAAAGCAGAGCAAATATAAGTTGTCTACCAAATAATCTACCTAAGATCTTCTGGATGTGTAAATGAATATCATTCCAATAAGACTGGATTCTGCTACAGTACCAACAAACGCGTATGAAGGTGCCAGTGTCCTGTTTACATTTGAAACATAAATGTGATGCATTGGGAAACATTTAGGGAAGGCGGAGAGGTGTATAGTTGGTTCTATGAAAACATTTGAAATGTAGTGATTGTATGCTTATGGAGGTTAATTTGGGGTAGACCCTTTCTCAGATAGAAGCCCATTCTTCCTCACAAATGCATGTCCAATGTCTCTCTCCCAAACATGTCTCAACACATCATAGGCTGAGGCACTTCTGTTCAATAAAATAGAATCTATGTTTGAGATTCAAACTCACCGAACAGTAGTATTTGTAAATAGTTTTTCAACTTCAGTCATTTGAAGACATAGTTTATCGACTTTCTTCTGACCCTCTATGAAGTGTCTTAAATTGTAGGTACTTTAAAAAAAATCTTTGTTGGGTAAGTCAAACTCCGTTTTCATCTGTTGAAACGATTGAGTGTCCTGAGTAAATAAAGGCGTTAAGGTCAGCAATACCCTTTGTCTTCCAGTCCAGAAGTCCAATACTCCTTATTTTGGGGGGAAAATGTGGATTAAGGGCAATCCGTGACCAGAGTGATATATGGTCTGGAATCTGCAAATACCTCCTTGCATCTTTCCAAGCTAAGAGTGTACTATGTTGTGCAAAAATGGTCAGATAAGGCCAGGATCTTTTCAAGGCTATTAATAAATGGTAAGGAAGCCAATGCGCTTGGATGACATGCTATTGATTCCGAAAGTGAGTGGCGTCTGTCGAGGCACCAACTAATCATGTGCTTGATCTGAGCAGACCAGTATTATTATTGCAGATTTGTCAAAGAGACTCCTAAATCCTTAGGCCTAATTTGTTTGGTAAATTTGGTTCCAGGTTTCTTATTGTTCCAGATATACAGTGCCAGTCAAAAGTGTGGACACACCTACTCATTCAAGGGTTTTTCTTGATTTTCACTATTTTCTACATTGAGAAATAATATGCAGACAGTTCAAATCACATATGTTTATTTACAAGAGGTCAGTCAGTAATCCAGGGCAGTGTCAGTAAGGTACAGAACGGCAGGCAGACTCCGGGTCAGGGCAGGCAGAGGTCAGTAATCCAGGGAAGTGTCAGTAAGGTACAGAATGGCAGGCAGGCTCAGGGTCAGGGCAGGCAGAGGTCAGAAATCCAGGGAAGTGTCAGTAAGGTACAGAACGGCAGGCAGGCTCAGGGTCAGGGCAGGCAGAGGTCAGTAATCCAGGGAAGTGTCAGTAAGGTACAGAACGGCAGGCAGGCTCAGGGTCAGGGCAGGCAGAGGTCAGTAATCCAGGGCAGTGTCAGAAAGGTACAGAATGGCAGGCAGGCTCAGGGTCAGGGCAGGCAGAGGTCAGTAATCCAGGGCAGTGTCAGAAAGGTACAGAACGGCAGGCAGGCTCAGGGTCAGGGCAGGCAGAGGTCAGTAATCCAGGGCAGTGTCAGAAAGGTACAGAACGGCAGGCAGGCTCAGGGTCAGGGCAGGCAGAGGTCAGTAATCCAGGGCAGTGTCAGAAAGGTACAGAACGGCAGGCAGGCTCAGGGCAGAATGGTCAAAACCAGGACTAGAAAACAGCAACTATAGAAACTCAAAAATGGGAAAACACGCTGGTAGGACTTGACAAGACGAACTGGCAACAGGCAAACAGAAAACGCAGGAGATATTGGGGAGAAATGGGAGACACATGGAGGAGGGTAGAGACAAACACAAGACAGGTGAAACAGATCAGGGTGTGACAAGGCAGTTAACCCACTGTTCCCCGGTAGGCCGTGATTGTAAAAAATGATTTGTTCTTAACTGACTTGCCTAGTTAAATAAAGGTGAACATTTTTTATTCATAGTTTCTCAAACCTCTTGAGGAGTGAAAGGGGGGGGGGGGCATTTAGTCTGTCTTTGCTCATCTGATATAAATGGGCAAGATGATCTTATTCTGATATTTAGTCATTTTGTCGTTCGATCTTGTACATTGTATAAGTATAAAGAGATTTATAGAAGCCGCAAAACATATTATAGACAAGCAATGGATCATAAGAAGTGGAGCCATCTGCCATCCTTATAGACTTAATCGATTTTTCATTCTGTTATTTGTTAAGTTGGTGTGCAAGTAGACGACTTGGACTGTTACTGAACTCATAGTATGTTTGCTTGGTGAAAATGCTTACGTGCTAAATTGAGTTTGGCCTTAGCACAAGTTAGTGAATTCCAGTTCGCCTGGGTTGGTTGTTGTTTATGAAAAAATTCTAAATGCTTTGCTTCAGCCTCCAATTTTTCCCTATTTTCCAACCAATTCTAAGCTTCTTGATCAGAAAGGCTTGGGAAATGATATAACCCCT
This sequence comes from Oncorhynchus kisutch, assembly GCF_002021735.2. Lineage (NCBI taxonomy): Eukaryota > Metazoa > Chordata > Actinopteri > Salmoniformes > Salmonidae > Oncorhynchus > Oncorhynchus kisutch. The sequence continues at coordinate 27,058,574 of NC_034175.2, read as the reverse complement.
TATGGTTGCTTTCCAATATCTCGTTTTGGGATTTTTTTGTTGTTGCCAATTTCAATATCTATATACACTGGGACATGGTCAGAACTTACTATAGAACCAATAGCACATAACTGGACAACATGCATGTAAGTAGAGGGCATAAAAAAAATAGTCCAATCTAGAATATGAATAATGGGGTCTTGAGTAAAAGTATAGTCTCTGACATTAGAATTTAGCTCTCTCCATACATCTACTAAACCAGATGAATCACAAACGCTTCTGAGAGCATTTGAGGCTCTATGATTTGAGACTGGAACAGTTGATGATTTATCAAATTTACCCAAAGTACAATTAAAATCTCCTGAAATAAACCCAAGTCCCTTGCAGTGTTGATTAAATAACAAAATTATGTCAAACATAAAGTCAGCAAAAAAAGAAGGCCCTTTTTCAGGTCCCTGTCTTTCAAAGATAATTCGTCAAAATCCAAATAACTTCACAGATCTTCATTGTAAAAGGGTTTAAACACTGTTTCCCCATGCTTGTTCAATGAACCATAAACAATTAATGAACATGCACCTGTGGAACGGTCGTTAAGAGTTTACAGACGGTAGGCAATTAACTGACTCTGAAAAATACCAAAAAGAAAGATGCGGGTCCCTGCTCATCTGCGTGAACGTGCCCTTAGGCATGCTGCAAGGAGGCATGAGGACTGCAGATGTGACCAGGGCAATACATGGCAATGTCCGTACTGTGAGATGCCTAAGACAGCGCTACACGACAGACAGCTGATCGTCCTCGCAGGTGCAGACCACGTGTAACAACACCTGCACAGGATCGGTATATCCGAACATCACACCTGCGGGACCAGGAACGTACAATCCCTCCATCAGTACTCAGACTGTCCTCAATAGTCTGCGAGAGCCTGGACTGAGGGCTTGTAGGCCTGTTGTAAGGCAGGTCCTCACCAGACATCACCGGCAACAACGTTGCCTATGGACACAAACCCACCGTCGCTTGACTAGACAGGACTGGCAAAAGGTGCTCTTGATTGACGAGTCGTGGTTTTGTCCCACCAGGGGTGATGGTCGGATTCACGTTTATCGTCAAAGGAATGAGCATTACACCAAGGCCCGTACTCTGGAGCGGGATCAATTTGGAGGTGGAGGGTCTGTCATGGTCTGGGGCGATGTGTCACAGCATCATCGGACTGAGCTTGTTGTCATTGCAGGCAATCTCAATGCTGTGCGTTACAGGGAAGACATCCTCCTCCCTCATGTGGTACCCTTCCTGCAGGCTTATCCTGACATGACCCTCCAGCATGACAATGCCACCAGCCATTCTGCTCGTTCTGTGCGTGATTTCCTGCAAGACAGGAATGTCAGTGTTCTGCCATGGCCAGCGAAGAGCCCGGATATCAATGCCATTGAGTACGTCTGGGACCTGTTGGATCGGAGGGTTTGTTCAGGGACACATTATTCTATTTCTGTTAGTCACATGGTGTCTGTGGAACTTGTTCAGTTTATGTCTCAGTTGTTGAATCTTATGTTCATACAAATATTTACACAGTTGAGTGAGAGGACGTTTCTTTTTTTGCTGAATTTACATTTGGGGGAGTCTGTGTTTCGGGCCATATATGTTTTAGTATAGTAATATGTTGACCAAGTATATTCACCTGTAATCAAAACAAATCGTCTTTCAGGGTCTGTATCTTGGTGCTCAAATATAAATGAGATATTTTTGTTTGAACTAAAGAAGAAAAGTGCACCTGGCCCACCCAATCCCACTTCAGTATGTTCTGTTGAAGATAAAATGGGTCTCCTGTAGCATAGCAATTGAAACCCTTTCCTTTTTTAAGAGTGTAAGAATTTTCTTCCTCTTGACCACATGCTCACTGCCCTGAACATACCAGGAGACTGGTTTAAGTGAACTGTTTATGTTTTCAGTAGTATTAAAGAATAACTTAAACCAAACTAAATAGTGCATCACAAAAACAAAACAATTAATAAAACATGTGTAACCCTAAACTAAAATTAAACATAAAAATACAATTTAGAAAGACCCCGATGCAGAGTCCCCAAATGAAACGACAGACCACATTGCTACAAAAAAACGACATGATTCACCCTGTCCTATGTTGAATAAAGGGGAATTAACATCGATCTATGGACATGTGGATGAAAAATGAATAGCCTAGTTGTTTAAATTGTCCTAAGCATTAACGCTATTGTATTCACATGCACGAACACACACACCATATAGCCACATGTAGCCTAGCCTATATATAATTATTATTTTTTTTAAACAAATTGCAAGCCTGAAGTAAATTAACAGCCTAGTAATTACACCCCTTTGCCTACCTTGAGGCCCAACTATAGTAGCAAATGAACAGTTACATCATAGGTCATTGGCTTATTCATTCATGAAAAAATGAAAAAGAACCTCAGTTCTATAAATGAAAAGGTTAGTTACATTACACCATAACGCTTATTGGCTATATACCATGGTAGACTGTTCCATCCCGAGCTAGTCAGCCATCTATATGTGGTGCATGGACTGCCCAAATAGGGCACATAAATGTTACTCATGTTCACGTCCATAAACTGACCATGTGTGCACCCTTAATAACATAACTAGCAGCCTTCACAGATCTGAGTTCTGTGCCGCTGTTGAGTGGATATTGTCCCGGTAGAAGGTGAGCGCAGACTGGGGGTCGTCAAATGTGTGGCTAGCCCCCTGGAAAATAATCCTCAATTTAGCCGAGTGTATCAGGCCAAATCTGACTCCTGCCTTGTGAAGGTGGGCTTTCGCATCTTTGTATGCAGTTTGGCGTCTTGCCAGATCTGCCGAGTAATCTGTGAAGATATGGATCCGCTTGCCATTGTAGTTCAGCTCCCCTCTTTCGCGGGAGATCCAAAGATTTGGAGGTAATATAGGCGGACTAGCATTGCTCTGGGAGGGCGACCGGGCTGTGGTTTTTCTGTCAAAAGTCTCTCTGCCGAGGACGCCTTGCAGGAAAGAGGCCATGAACTCGGTAAGATTACGCCCTTCCGACCACACGTATGTTCTTTCTCTGGGAATGGTTTCCCTGTTCACCCAGACTAACCTTTAGCGTCACGTTCTCAGAGGTAAGCTCGTCGTTTTTGGTCTCCAATTCGGTAAACCGCTTATTGATGTCGGTCAACAACGTTTCCATATCCTTTATTTTTTGGGGTTTGTTTCGCGATAGTTGTATGTCATAATCTCAGCTCATAGACTTGACACAGAGGAACAAAACTGGGTCATGAAATCAGAGCGTGGTCTAGCCATTTCTGCGCGGATGGTGACAATGATAATGTCGTGTTGCTAGTTTTCATCATGTCTTCTTGTTTACCGTTTGTTGCTAGAGCCAGTAGGTGTGTAGGTGTGCAAAGTGTGTTCTCGTTTTGATAGGTAAAAGGTTCAAACACAAAAGTGTCAACCCTTCGTGGAGAGGCCTCGGAACGCTTCTTCACGTAGCCATGTTGAAACCCCGGAGGAGTTATTTTCAATCGGAGAAACCAACTGCACGTGTAACTGAGCAGTCCGTTTTACTATAGCTCTGCTATGCTCGCCTCTTGACAGGTCGTCATTGCAAATAACTGTTGTAATCTGTTGTTATATGACCTCCCTGTATACGAAAGTTTAAATAAAAATAAAAACAGAAGTATAGGATTGAATATTAGTCAGGCCTTAAGTAAAATATGCTTTTCGTTAAGGAATACCAAGGGCCTCTTTATAAAGAGTATGTGAATAAAATCTTGACAGTTGTGTTGTGACACAGTTTGAATTCTAAAAGGGAAGTGCTTATAAGGACTGATTGGACTTGGTTATGGGAGTGGCTTCAGAGAGAAGAGAGTATATGAATCAGTCATGGTTTGTTTGATTAATTGATTGATTGATTAATTGAGTGAGGGAGGCCAAAGCCAGAAATAAGCTATGCTGAGGCCTACTGTAGGCCAGGAGTCTTAATCTTGTGGCCTGCAGGCCAAATCTGCCCCACAAGTCAATTTAATGTGGCCTGCCAAGGATGTGTATCCACCTGACATTGAGTAAGTGATTCTATCAGGGTCATTTTTCTCTGCATGGAAATGAGAACACATGCTAGGTACAGGCTGTGCCACAACTCTTTATGCCCACCCTATTCCCTATTATAAGCTGCAGGTTCCTACTCATATAGCTGCCTGTTTTCCCCATTGCGTTGGAGATCTCTAGCTCCTTTCAAGTGATGTGATCAAATCTCTCCTTGCCTGGTGGGTCTGTGTCACAGGAACACTTTGGCTATAATAATACGTCTGAAAACAAATGTGTTTGCTCAGACACATGCTGCAAAATCATTATAAGCAGCAGAATTGTCCTAAATTATAAACATGTGCATACAGTACGATCTGTTAAAGTAAACTCTGAAAAAAAACATAGATCCTAAATCCTGACTGTTTCCAGCTGGAAAGGAGTCGGAGCTGAGTCCAACATATTTTCTGCTAAATTGGAACAGAAAAGTGCCTTCAGCGCATAGGGCTGGTGTTCCCCCCCCCACCTTTCAGATTTTCCCCCTAATTTTGAGCGAAGTGTGATTTCCAGAAACGTGACAAATAAAGTCATATGCTTAAAATGTGGGTGGTTTGATGTCCTTTTCCATGTACCGACTTTTAACAAGCTAGAACAATGTGTAGCCGTTCCGGGGGCTGGTTAACGTTGGGTGGATGGTCTGTGAGTTTTACACTGTAGAATTGGCTGTTCAGCCTCTCGCTGCTACAGCGTGTAAGCCTCAAGGGTTACGTGGTTTGAAGAGGGATACAGCGAGCGGTCGCGTCTCCAAGTTCGATACGAGGCCAGCCTGTTGGTGGTTGTGATGGTGTCCCGCACGTCTCTCGCCCAGGGGTAGCACATCCAGACCCACTGAAATGAGAGGGATACGGCTTCTCTCTTTTTGACTGAATAACAGTAGGCTTATACCATCATTGCGGATTTAAAAAAAAATACAATAATCGCCTAGATGCTATGAAGAAAAGTCCACATATTTAGTTCTGTTGGCGAAATGTTCTTCTCACCACATAAGAAGAGTGAACCTCCTAACCAGGCTGCGGCTTTGTGACATATGAGGCCTGAGGTTTCCCTGCACCGTGTCCTCCCTCGCCATTTGCATCCAATATGATTGGATCCATACATTAATCTAGAGTAGAACTCTTCCAAAACCCTGGTTAGCTACTAGGGATATAGCTATCCTAGTGTTATTAGACTGACATACCAGTGCCCTCCTGAGTAGCCAAAGAGACATATAAGGATATAACCTGTTGTGTTTGGTGCGTTTGACCCTGAATCCCCTGTACTGTATCATTAGCACAAGTTCCCCAGTCACAACAGTTTGAGTAAGAGTTTTCCCCCTCTACAGATGAACATTAGTCATTAATCAGACCCTGAGTGGGTTTTGATGCATAGCAGCTTTAGTTACTCACTTAGGGAAAGCCCAATGATGAGAGAGAATGGATCCCTGGCCCCGGTACCCCTCTTCCTCTGCCCTCTCATGACATCCCATCTATCCCTGCCTCACACAACTTCAACAAATGGGATCAACAGTAAATTAGCCTTATTAATGTGGGTGGGATGCTCCCTTTTACATTTCCATCCCGGGCGGTGGATGGATCGAGGGGTGACTCAGTGTGTGATTCCTACAGGGAACAATCAAAGTTTTCACATAAAAGAAACACCAAAAACGGATCTGCAATTTGCCTTTTTATGGTTCATAAGTTGCAGAAAGTTATAATGAGTCAGTGTGGTTGATGATGTCATGGAGAGCGGTAGGTGCGTGAGAGGCAGGAGGTGGTTGGCTCAGACCAGGCCCGTCTAACTCCCCTGCCTGCATGTGGGCTTTGGCAACTGCCGGTGATGCCCATTACGCTTGTTTCAGAGTCGTTAAACGTACCTGAGACAGACTGTGTTCCTGCTGGATCTCACAGTGGGCCTAATTGCTCCTGAGCTGCGTTCAAAACAAACCTCCCAGCAACAGCACCGCTGCCCTGCTGAATGAAACCACTACCCTCCAAACATGTTGTCATCATAACTCACATTATGGGCCTGTGTTTTGCATGAATGGAGGACCAAAACTTTGTTCACCTGAATGAACTAGAATGTCTCTCTCCAAACTGGGCAGTGCATCTGGAACTCTGTTGGAGGAACATGGTGCCTCTCAGTTTAAATTAGATTTGATTTCATAGTCTGGAGTCTGAAATCATTGTTGAATGTCGTAGATATTGCTCTCATTCATAGATCAAATTGCACAGTTTGTTCTACCAGAACTGCTTGTTAAATGGAGTCTAATTGAAGCCCAAAGAGCGAGTCAGATGAAGAATGATTATTACTCAACCCAGGCAGTTGAATCGTAGAAACTTATCAGGACTTCCCAGCAACACAAAAACACAACACACATTGGTTCAGTTGAGAAACTCAGTGTAGTAGAATTGAGGCTGCCAATAGAGTGTAGGACTTCAGGTATATGTACAATTGCTCCCTGCATTTCTCACACAGGCACATACAAGGAGAACCCTCAAACCCACCACAGCAAACAGTTAGATGTCTGTGGCAGGGGAGGGGTTTCTCACATTATCTACTGTATGTGGTGCCAGTAGAAGACCAGTATTAACTAGCAGCTATATGTCAGTCCCATTTCACTGTAGAACCGTCACACTCCAAATTATTTGTAATATTTGTCTTGTCTGCTCGGTTGGCTTGCTGTGCTAAGGAACCACTGTGGTGGTGTCTTCTCCAGCGATGTTCAAAGAGGCCCTGGTTTTTGTAAATGCAATACTTGAGGCACAGAGGGATCGTTAGATAACCATCAGAAGTGGGGACTGCAGAGATTGTTTTTAAGTCCTATTTATTCTGTGGTTGAAACTGCAAACTATGTTGGTTGATCATGGAGAGGGAGTGGCATTTGTAATGGTGTGTTCACTGCTTACATTCTCTCTCTCCACAGTTACAAAAAAACTGTCTGTTCCATGGCATCCATAATTTCACGATGACCATTTCGGCTAGGCCTATGTTCTGGTGATGAAAGATGACATGAAAGAAAAGACCTGAGCTACTACAGACGCCTTGAAAAAGTCTAGCATGTGAACATGTCAAAATATGGTTTGCAATAGTTGATTGGCTGGTTTCAAATCTATCTGCTGTTCTGAAAACGATTTATGTACGATGTGCGTTGCAAGTTCACACAACATACCATCCCTGTGTGTTTTAAAGCTCACATGGGTGCCAAATTAGGTTACGATGCTGTCATTTTCAGCGAGCCCGAAATTCCTCCAGACCGACGCACTTTGATCGTCTCCTCTCTAGTGTGACTTGAAAACATGGCTATAGATGCTGTTTACACATCAGAGCCCAATGGCTTTCACTGTTTCGGGTCGGAGGCCCTGTAGCATGCGAGCTAAGGGAGTAGAAGCTTCTCTTTTGATATCTATCTGATCGCTTCGCCATGGATCTATCTCCCCATTGGCACGGTGTCTCTCTCTACAATGCACTGGGCTGCCGGTGGTGGATGCCATATTCCTCTAGAAAACCCCCAAATTGTTGATTTTCTAAACTTTGTTTATTGGGATTTTTCAAGGATATTGTTGGTTTTCTGCACGAATATTGTGAGAGGTTTGTATCTTGAACATATGTTCCTGCTAAATATCCATGTCTTTATGAAGGCATGAAATTGGAGAGAACTCGTTTGGACACCTTGTCGTCCTTTTTTGAGCTTGTTTCATGTTTGGTTGACATCGACGTGTCTGAGAACTGATGAATGACTGAAACCAGCTGGCAATGTTGATGTTTGAATGCGCTTGACACCGTTCCAGTAGGTCGAGTTGAGTTGGACAGGGCCACTCCAAACAGGCAGACGGACAGACAGACAGACGGATAGACTTAATCCTTGCCTCCCCTCTGACATACCTGCGGGCTGTGCTTCGAATGCACTCCAGACTTCGACCTGATCCAAAGAAGTCTCCAAAGAACAGTTACCAACAACAACAAAAATCTCGCTGGCCTGCAGAGTGTTTCCTTCCTTCTTTCCATTTCTAACTGTAGGATGTGGGATCGGCATCGGATCCAAACAGTGCATGCATGGTTGTTGTTATCCTTAATCAGCATGTGTTGCAAGATTAGCAACGAGCAAAACATTTTTTTTTTCAACAGGATCAAAGAGGAAAGGCATGGAGTGTGAGCCCAGAGATGTGATGAAGCGATTCACTGACAACTCTCTCGCTGATTGATTGACCAGTGGGCTGAGGCGATCAGGCATAATGAACACACAGTTAAATGGCTGCTAATAGAAGGCGGTAGGCCTTCAACCACTAAAAAGAGGTGAGCCAGAGGCGCCGCTGGTCAGATCAAGTGAGTAACTAACCCGCCCAGATGACGAAAGAAAGGGACATGCTTTGTGATAGTAGTGACCCGCCTTCGGAGCTGTTAGAACCCAGAAGCCCTTCTCTCCCAACGGGTGGGAAATGAACTCGCTAACTTCTCACAGTTTCCATTTTCATTCCATGCCCGGTTTCCCCTGCTCTCAACGTTGTGTGTTAGCAATCATGTGTGGATGGGGTTTGGGAAAGGGGAGTACATTTGGCCAATTTACAGTGGATGTCAGGTCAATGTAAACATGCCCAGAGTGTATATTCTACGTTAATGTATGGCTGTGTGAGGCGATGAGGAAGAAAAATACTCCCGTTTATTTTCTCTCCATATAGAGAGATTGACACCATGAAGCCAGATATACAGTGATCTTCAAAGGTATTGGGACAGTGACACATACAGTTGAAGTCGGACATTTACATACACCTTAGCCAAGTACATTTAAACTCAGTGTTTTCACAATTCCTGACATTTGAATCCTTGTAAAAATTCCTTGTCTTAGGTCAGTTAGGATCACCGCTTTATTTTAAGAATGTGAAATGTCAGAATAATAGTAGAGAGAATGATTTATTTTAGCTTTTATTTCTTTCATCACATTCCCAGTGGGTCAGATGTTTACATACACTCAATTAGTATTTGGTAGCATTGCCTTTAAATTGTTTAACTTGGGTCAAACATTTTGGGTAGCCTTCCACATGCTTCCCTCAATAAGTTGGTCGAATTTTGGCCCATTCCACCTGACAGAGCTGGTGTAACTGAGTCAGGTTTGTAGGCCTCCTTGCTCGCACACTCTTTTTCAGTTCTACCCACAAATTTCTATAGGATTGAGGTCAGGGCTTTGTGATGGCCACTCCAATACCTTGACTTTGTGGTCCTTAAGCCATTTTGCCACAACCTTCGAAGGATGGTTGGGGTCATTGTCCATTTGGAAGACCCATTTACGATCTTAGTTTTTTTATGGCGGTTTTGGAGCAGTGGCTTCTTCCTTGCTGAGCGGCCTTTCGATATAGGACTCGTTTTACTGTGGATAATTTTGTACCTGTTTCCTCCAGCATCTTCACAAGGTCCTTTGCTGTTGTTATGGGATTGATTTGTACTTTTCGCACTAAAGTACATTCATCTCTAGGAGACAGAACGAGTCTCCTTCCTGAGCGTTATGACGGCTGCGTGGTCCCATGGTGTTTATACTTACGTACTATTGTTTGTACAGATGAACGTGGTACCTTCAGGCATTTGGAAATTGCTCCCAAGGATGAACCAGACTTGTGGAGGTCCACAATGGTTTTTCTGAGGTCTTGGCTGACTTCTTTTGATTTTCCCATGATGTCAAGCAAAGAGGCACTGAGTTTGAAGGTATCCTTGAAATATATCCACAGGTACACCTCCAAGTGAGTCAAATGATGTCAATTAGCCAGAAGCTTCTAAAGCTATGACATAATTTTCTGGAATTTTCCAAGCTGTTTAAAGGCACAGTCAACTTAGTGTATGTTAACTTCTGACCCACTGGATTTGTGATATAGTGAATTATAAGTGAAATAATCTGTCTGTAAACAATTGTTGGAAAAATTACTTGTGTCATGCAAAAAGTAGATGTCCTAACCAACTTGCCAAAACTATAGTTTGTTATCAAGAAATTTGTGGAGTGGTTGAAAAACAAGTTTTAATGACTCCAACCTAAGTGTACGTAAACGTCTGACTTCGACTGTATATATTTTTTTGTCTCTGTACTTCAGCACTTTGGATTTGAAATTATACAATGACTATGAGGTCAAAGTGCAGCCTGTCAACTTTAATTTAAGGGTATTTTTCATCCATATCGGGTGAACCGTTTAGAAATTACAGCACTTTTAGCACGTAGTAGCCCCCATTTTAGGTGACCAAAAGTATTGGGACAAATTCACTTATATGTATTAAAGTAGGTCAAAGGTTTTGTATTTGGTTCCATATTTCTAGCACGCAAAGATTACATCAAGCTTGCGACTCTACAAACTTGTTGGGTGCATTTTTTTTGTTGTTGTGTGTGTTTCAGATTATTTTGTGCCCAATAGAAAATAATGGCAAGTAATGTATTGTGTCATTTTGGGGTAACTTTTATCGTAAATAAGAATAGAATATGTTTCTAAACACTTTTACATGGATGCTACCATGATTGTGGATTGTGAATAATTATGAGTGAAAAGGTTACAGTGGCATAAATATCCTACCTCCCAAAAATGCTAACCTTCTCTGTTATTGTAATGGTGAGAGGTTAGCTTGTGTTGGCGAGAGGTTAGCTTGTGTTGGCGAGAGGTTAGCGTGTGTTGGCGAGAGGTTAGCGTGTGTTGGCGAGAGGTTAGCGTGTGTTGGCGAGAGGTTAGCGTGTGTTGGCGAGAGGTTAGCGTGTGTTGGCGAGAGGTTAGCGTGTGTTGGCGAGAGGTTAGCGTGTGTTGGCGAGAGGTTAGCGTGTGTTGGCGAGAGGTTAGCGTGTGTTGGCGAGAGGTTAGCGTGTGTTGGCGAGAGGTTAGCGTGTGTTGGCGAGAGGTTAGCGTGTGTTGGCGAGAGGTTAGCGCGTGTTGGCGAGAGGTTGGCGAGAGGTTAGCGCGTGTTGGCGAGAGGTTAGCGCGTGTTGGCGAGAGGTTAGCGCGTGTTGGCGAGAGGTTAGCGCGTGTTGGCGAGAGGTTAGCGCGTGTTGGCGAGAGGTTAGCGCGTGTTGGCGAGAGGGTTAGCGCGTGTTGGCGAGACGTTAGCGCGTGTTGGCGAGAGGTTGTGCTTCTGTATCTACAGCACCTCACTCATCATTATTCACGATTCATTCAAGACTATCCGTAATCATGGTAGCATCCACATTAATGTAGAAGTGTTTAAAAACATACTATATTCTTATTTACAATAAAAGCGTCTCCAAAATGACACTACATTATTTATCATTCATTTCTATTGGATACAAAATAATCTGAAGCACAACCAAAAAAACGAACAGAAAATGCATCCAACAAGCTTGTGGAGACACGAGCTTGATGTAATCATTGCTTGCTAGGAATATGGGAACAAATACTACATTTTTGACTACAGTTCGGAAATATCTTGAAATGTGTTATCTGCCTGACGTATTGAGGTCTCTGCTCGTTGCTGAGTGAGTAGTCGTGCAGTGTGGAGATGAGCAATCAGTGATGAATAGGCCACGGAGTACAGTGGGTGCTAATCTGAACGTGATCGACGAGGTGTCGGGGTGAACTTAATCCCCGGAGACGATCACAGACACACTCTGATTAACACTAAAGCTCAGTGTCTCTGCTCTCTCTCCATCTCATCTCTCCCCAACACAGATTTGGTGTGTTTTGCGCATAGTCTGCCAGGCGGGGGGGGGAGTGAACCCCATGTCAAACACTGACATCTCCTTCGTGCTGCTTCTCACATGATTACAAACTGCTGTTTATAGTTCCACTTAGCAATTTATTGTCGTCTTTAAACGGGTTGGAGATATGTAATATGCGAATTCATGGCCAATGGAGAAACATGCTCTGTTCAGTCAGTTGACTTCTCCTCTATGATGTGTTAAGCACTGTGGTAAATTGCCAATTCGGTGGAAGCTGTTACCCTATATCTGCCTGTGATATTTAAAACTTGGCTCCAAATCGATAGCAGTGTCTCTCATTTGCAGCCATTGTGTTCGCCCAAGGACATTTTCTTGTAAACGGGATCGCTACGGAGTTTACATTAAGAGACGCTTATTGTGGAATGGACTGGCTGTTACTGGCTCCTTTGTCCTCCGCCGGCAACTCGATCCGGGCCCAGAATCAATGTGGTTTGGGGCGTTCATCGGCTGTCTCAACACAGCGTCAACACAGCGCTCGGGAGGGCCAGTTCTGACCAGAATGAATGCAATATTCACATTCAAAACCAATCAGTATTCAAAGTTGCAGGGGGCAACCAAAGTTTGCATGAATGACAAATTGCTGAATTAGACGGATTTCCTACAAATTTGAAAATATCTTTGTTACATATCTGTTACTATTGTTTGGCTTTATACTGTGTGATGGACTTTTCAACGGCTGACTTTTTCCTCTGGTATAGTCTGTTTCCTCAAGTGCACCTTTGTCCTCAGCTCCGAGGCCATCCCCAGTTTTGTCTTACCACCGTGACAAGACAATGTTGTTGTTAGGCCCAGTGAACTCAGCTGCACTATCACATGTTAGTTACAGTAGTTACAGCGGAATATACTATAAAAGGCAGTTATCATTCATACTGACGGTGCCTGTATTCCACACTCTCAAGGTTTTTTTTCCCCTTGCCACTGTGCTTTTTGGGGTCTAAACTGAGCTACTCTACGGCACTTTGTAAGTACATTTGTAAGTGCATTTGATCGACTGATTGAGTGATTGCTTGATTGGATTGCTTTACATGTAGTTGAAACTAATCACACTTTCTGTTTGTGCCCTCTGTCTCTCGTCTCTCTCCTGCAGCTAGCTATGGTGTGTACCCCATCTGCAAGGGCTGCTCGGTGTGCTCCAAGGACAATGGCTGCGTGAACTGCCAGCCCAAGCTCTTCTTGTTCCTGCGGAGGGAGAGGATGAGGCAGTACGGCGAGTGTCTCCACGCATGTCCGACGGGATACTATGGCATTCGAGCTCCGGAGATCAACACGTGCTCCCGTAAGGCCCCCCTCCTTCATCCCCTCCGTCCCCTCCATCTATCTCCTCTCTCGTCACGTGATCTATTGTCACGTTCACACGCTCCTTATGCAGGGAAGAGGGAGACACACATGCTTCACATTTTGAACGGCTGAACCTTTAACACAGGTGGATGTTAGTGCAGAGACTTTATTAAGAAGGGCCTTTCCTCCAGGGGCGACCAGTATAGGCCCGGATGTGGGATCTGAGGCTGGAGATGTCTGGTTAATCCAGGCTTCTCAACCAACAGTCCCACTTGGTGAACATTTTAGAGGCTCGTTAGAGGGTGTTGTGGATGGGCTTCAGAACGAAGGCTATTCAGACGTACTTAAACGGGCTGTTATTCAAGTTCCAGGCATATCTTGGTGTTTCGTTTTAATGGAAGATTAGTAACGCTTACCAATAGTTTGTAGACTTTGCACAAACGGAACGCTGCCATGTGCAGATTAAAGCGAGCGGAATAGGTTAAGGCACTCGCAGAGGGCCGGGGGATGTCATTCTGAGGGAAAACTATCCCGATGATGAAAAAACATCAAGCATATTAGATATTTCTATTCATCCATGTCAATAGTATAAATGTATGTAATTTTTTTTCTGGGATTTATGTACTCGTGTGTTCAACGTGTTTTCTGTGTGTAGTCAGCTGTATTCGATATCAGGATTGTTTTGGTCTCATGACAAACTTAAACAGACACCTTTAGACGCAGATCTTGTTAATTATGTTGTCTATATTAAAAACTGAAAGGGAAAAAACTAAAACCCAACAATGGGCTAAAAAATAAAAATAATAATAATACAATATCAAATTAATTAAATGTATCCCTCTCCATTCCTATTGGACCAGGCTGCGCCCCCATCTCATAACCTTATTTTAACATGGAGTCTGGCTTGAGAGAGACCGGCTTTATAGGTTTATAGAGAGCCCGAGGCGTTGGCTGAGTGTTTCATGTGAAAACTGAGAAAGAACTTGAACCCATTGGGTTCTGTTAGCCAAACTCCTGACAGACATGCTGAAATGAGGCCCCAGAGGAGCGTGTCAGGACCTCTAGGCCCAATAATCCAGACGCGCTGCAGACACCGGAGGAGAAACCATTTTGCTGCTTACTCGCTCGCTCGCTCTCTCCAAAACCTCCATGCAAATACGTCCGCTGGTTTTGTCAGCGGACGTAAATGCCTGGCTTGTCATAAACTGCTGGTATCAATTGGATTTCCCCCCCCCTCCCCGAGACACCCGCTCCCCCTGCACACACATTCTCATCTCTCCATTCCCCACAATAAAAGAGGAGAAGGAAGGGCCTGCAGTCATTTCACCCTCTCTTCACAAGTCAGGGAAAATCTGAGGAGAAAGACATTTTGTTCTTCAGCGGATGGTAATTCTTCCCCATCCCTCCCCACACCGTCTCTCTGTCCTGCGCGAAGTTGGATTTAAAGCGTTAGCGACGTGCGGCATCAACGTGTGGCAAGTTAATCTGAGTCCTTTTCAGAACAAACTGCTCCCAGAACCAAAATCTTACCATTGTCAAGTAGCATCAAATCTCGGCGGCCAGGTCTTCTTTGATGTGATCGCAATTGGAGCCGTAACTTTGTAATCCCACTTCGCATTTGACCTTCCTCCTTAAGTTGCACTCTTCATGTAATTTCCACTAAACAGTTTGGGTCTGTCGGCCATAACGGGACGTTCTATCAGCTCGGCTCTACGAAGCTAATTGTCGGGTCACTGGGAACGATTTGTGGGCTGACAAGGCAGCTGGATTCTCCTCTGAGCTTAAAGACACCGGGGTTCCTCCCCGCCACCAGTGCCCCAGATCCAGAGCCAGTGCCTGCCCCTGTTCTCTAAGAGGCCCGGGAACGTGGCATTACGTCTCTGTTATCATGGTCTTTCAAAACAGCCTCTGAAATCACTTAAGGAGCAGCTGCTTATTATTACACCAGAGTTTGTCTGTGTGATCTTATCTCATTCAAGAATGTTTTGTGGACTGCCTGGGTAAAGGAAAACCAAAGCCACACGATAGAGAGGTTTACACACTGACTCCCAGGCCCAGCCATGATGAGGCTGGAACCCCATGGCTAAGTTCCTCACTCTCTTTCAGCTGCCACTTGACAGCTTGGCATTAGGAGAAGAAAGAGTGTAGCCACACACTTTAACCTGTGTGCCAATGTGCAGTAAGACTAGGTGACTGAAGCTAACCAGGCAACTGAACCAGCCAGTGGCTGAATTTAGAAGAGAGAGGGGGAAAGTTAATGGTTGGGAAATGTGAGGGGGGGGAAGATGCCTGATTCAGCGTAGTTTTTTCTCAAATTCATTTTTCTCCATGTAGTTTTTCCAGGTTTCATTTGATTTATTTACGTTTTCGCTCTCTTAATCACACTTTAAAAAAAAATAGAAAACACACTCAACTGTATGTTCTAAGTCCACAACAATGTTTTACCCCACCAGGAGAACACTTTTTTAAGGTCTGGGAAAAATCAAAGACATTTTGGTGTAGTTACCCTTTAATGCAAGTGTGCACCAGCCAGAGATGTTTGTTTGGTTAGCTGTAGCACTCATGGGATTGCAGAGTTAGCTAAACAAATGGCTATCATTCTGCCAGGTAGGTATAGGCTACTTTGTAGTTAACATTTAGTTAAGAAGGTTTTGGTGAAAGCCTTTCCATCTGCAGTACCAGCAGATGATTATCATTAGCATTCATGCTAATGGCTACACAAAGTGTAGACTAGATAAAAGTGCACTGTACACAGCACAGACAAGGGCATTCCTGTGCCTTTTGAGAAAGTTGCAGGAAAATACAAATCACTGATGCATTTTGTTCATGGATTTTCTATATCTAGTTAATTTCCTACTAAGTTCAATAAATGATTGAATATTGCTAAATTCAGTTTTAATGTCTGGCATACGTGATTCCGTCCGCATTTTGCGCATCTCTCTCTCTCTCTCACTCACTCTCACACACTCACACACACTCACACACACCTTTCAGCAGCTAATGGTGAAGAGTTTGATATGATCTGTAAGTCCAGCTGCAGTCACGGAGGCACTTATCAGCTCAACAGGCTAATACTGCTCTCTGCTCATCTGTCTCTATGTCAACCTCCTCTACCAGGGACATTTCTAAGGATAGAGATTCACATATGCTTTATATACAGCCCAGTCCTGATAAGTGCACATATATACAGTAAGCGATGTGTAAGTTAGCAAACTATGTGTAAGGTTGTTGCATTTGCACCGGTGCTAATGCAAACGAATCATTGCACTTGTCTGGGACATCTATCTGCATGATTTAGGTTTAACGCAGGCTTTTATGACATTATTTAATTCCCAAGCTATGGCATAGACTGTATCAGGCATCAACTGTATTTTCATATGGGTTTAAAATATTAGGAAGAGGGGGTGAATGGTGGAGAACAGTGTGCGGAGTTTAACGGTAGGGAAAGTGTTGACAGGGACAGCATGAGAGTAATACTCTGAGCAAAACTTCCTCCCAGGGGCTGTAATAATGGTTTTAAACACTGCTGAGGTGGTGGGGGTTTGGGGGGTGTCCTGGTGGACAAGGCTTTAAGTCTGGGATAGATTGTCCCTATATGCACCCCATTTAACAAACACACACACACACACAGCTGTAATGCTCACAGAAACCCCAGCAACGATCACCCCCCCCCTGCCAGGATGGAAACCATGTCGAGCTGAGCTCATAGATATGGCCAATATTCTGGAAGTGTGGTTCAAATATCACAGCTCGTCCCGTGCCAATATATATGCCACTCGAGACTCCCCTTGTCCGAGGTGATTTTTAAAACTCCATTTCTGATTTTATTTTTATTGCCTCTCTTGTACTACAAATTGGTAACTGAATATCATTGTTGCATTTTGTTTCTGGTTTGTCCCGTTTTGGATGACTGGTTACACCTTTGTGAGAGAGTTCATTTTTAAAGTGCATCGTAGGAGTTTGGTGGATTCTGAGGTGGACAGTAGCCACACGTCAGTTCTCCGGGCCAATTGAGTACCGAAGTATGAAGCTCTGTAAAGGAACTACCTCATAATACCATGAGCAACGTTGGCAGCACAGGCAGAAACGGGCTACTCTGCATCTCTGTCTTCCTGTGGGTATTTCCATTGCACATTTTAACCAGAAAAATACCAGTTGCTTTTGGCCTTTGCGCCTTACCAAGGGACAGTTAATCATCACAGCTTTTACAAACCACAGTTTAGACACACTGCCAGACAACACAATGGACACAACCGACTGACAGGCCTGTCGTGTCTCCTCTCCACTGGCCCATTCTGACTGTCGGGAACGTCGGCTCTGTCTCGCCCAGCAGCCCCACGCCAGGGTGTTGGAGAACATCCACGTGGAAAGAAAAGAGGATGTCAGAGGGGAGAACATGCAGCCTTTCCCTGTGACATGAACTCCTGCCATCCATCAATCCACCATGACATGGCCGGGTGGCAGCTAGCAAGCCCAGGGTTAAATGCCAGCCAAACCGTCTGATTTAGAGAGTAGGTCAAAGCACTATTAGGCTAGCACAAGGCTAGCTGCTTCACTCAGACTCGCTTGGAGAGGAAGGCTGGAAAAATGGGGTTTGTTTTCCCCCACTTGAGTGCCAGAGCTTCTTTCTGTCTGATCATGGACATGGACACTGCCGCTGCCTGCTTGTTCAACAGCAGTCCTGGTTAGCATCCTGGAAGACTTTGTGACTTTTCATTAGACTGATGATTGGCTTGACAACCTAACCCCCATAGCTTACAAGAAAGGCCCTCTCTGGGCTCCCAACAGATTCTCCATCTTATGAAAAATGATTTACAGTTTTTAACATGAATATTCTTTGAAATAAATCAAGTGATGGCAAATGTCCCATGTCAACCCAATCTCAGGCAGAACACCTCTGAAATTGACAATTGCTTTGAGTGTCCCTGATCAAATTTGCTGATTTTCGATCCAGACCACAGCAGAGAGAGAGGGGAGAGTCGCTGCCAGCTAGACTCGCAGGGTTAGATCACGCTTTTAAAGCTCCATGATTCAACTCCAAATGTAGTTGACATGAAAACCACAAACTGAAAAAACCAAAAAAATGGAAACAGTCACATTCATACAAGTGCAACCATGACTTTCCCTTAAAAGATGTTGACCACCTGAAATTTCAGCCTGTTTTGGCAGGTTGGCGTTTTGGCATAATAGAACAATAAGGAAGAGAGTTCCAAACCTCTCTGCCAATAACAACTACTTTTCAGTTTCCCCTCCCCACTCCCAGACAGCCCTACTGCAATTCTTGCTTGAGAAATTGCATTACTAAGAAGCTATTTATTTTTCCTTTTGACCATTTTTAATTGAAAACAATCACAGTACAGTACTTAATTGTTACCCAGAAATGATTTGATATTGAGTTTAAAACTGAGAAACAAGGCTAAGAGGAGATAATGTGTTTTAACCCTCAATAAGAACATTGAGCCTTCCTTTCATCAGATTCCTGCCAGATCTGATGACCTCATTATTTCTTATTAGTCTCCCAGAGGCACCTAGACGAGACATTGGAGGTGGCACAGAGGTTAATCCCAAAGAGGGCTATAACCTGCTCCTATGCATCTGAGGGCCATGGGCCCCTGGGGGCCTCGTCTGGCGCTCTCCGTTGGGCCCCTGGCCACCGCAGAGGCAGACAAGCAGCCGGGCAGATGCAGCTCCCTGTGGGAACTTCCCTCATATCCACCCAACTCTGACCCCAGACATACATACATACACACACACACACACACATACACACATACATACATACATACATACTTATTTTAAGAATGTGAAATGCTCGCACATGCTTTTTCAGTTCTGCCCACATATTTTCTATGGAATTGAGGTCAGGGCTTTGTGATGGCCACTCCAATACCTTGACTTTGTTGTTCTTAAGCCATTTTGCCACAATTTTGGAAGTATACTTGGGGTCATTGTCCATTTGGAAGACCCATTTTTGAGCAAGCTTTAACTTCCTGACTGATGTCTTGAGATGTTGCTTCAATATATCCACATTATTTTCCTGCCTCATGATGCTATCTATTTTGTGAAGTGAACCAGTCGCTCCTGCAGCAAAGCACCCCCACAACATGATGCTGCCACCCCTGTGCTTCACGGTTGGGATGGTGTTCTTTGGCTTGCAAGCCTCCCCCTTTTACCTCCAAACATAACGATGGTCATTATAGCCAAACCGTTCTATTTTTGTTTCATCAGACCAGAGGACATTTCTCCAAAAAGTACCATCTTTGTCCCAATGTGGAGTTGTAAACGCTTTTGGTGCAGTGGCTTCTTCCTTGCTGAGTTGGCCTTTCAGGTTATGTCGATATAGGACTCGTTTTACTGTGGATATAGATACTTTTGTACCTATTTTCCCCCTGCATCTTCACAAGGTCCTTTGCTGCTGTTCAGGGATCAATTTGCACTTTTTGCACCAAAGTACGTTCATCTCTAGGAGACTCCTTCCTGAGCGGTATGACGGCTGCGTGGTCCCATGGTGTTTATACTTGTGTACTATTGTTTGTACAGATGAACGTGGTACCTTCAGGCATTTGGAAATTGCTCCCAAGGACGAACCAGACTTGTGGAGGTCTACAATATTTTTTGTTGATTTCTTTTGATTTTCCCATGATGTCAAGCAAAGAGGCACTGAGCTTGAAGGTAGGCCTTGAAATACATCCACAGGTACACCTCCAATTGACTCATGATGTCAATTAGCCTATCAGAAGCTTCTAAAGCCATGACATCATTTTCTGGAATTTTCCAAGCCGTTTAAAGGCATAGTCAACTTAGTGTATGTCAACTTCTGACCCACTGGAATTGTGATACAGTGAGTTATAAGTGAAATCATCTGTCTGTAAACAATTGTTAGAAAAATGACTTGTGTAATGCACAAAATAGATGTCCTTGCCAAAACTATAGTTTGTTAGCAAGAAATTTGTGGAGTGGTTGAAAAACAAGTTTTAATGACTCCAACCTAAGTAAGTGTATGTAAACTTCCGACCTGATCTGTATTATGCATATGTCATATATCTGTAAAGGAATGCTGTATCTTATTTGATTATATCTGATAAGGAGTAGGACAGGAATCGCTACCACCGGTGTTTGCTAATACATTTCACTATAAGCTTGTTTTTGACTTCTATATTGTAAGATGAACTTCAATGTTGTGGCACTCGTTAGTCGTGTGTGTTTCGGTGTACCAGCGTCTCCATTCCTGTTTGTTGTCAGTAACAGCAGGTTGCGCAACATGCCGGTGCTTGAGAGTGTAGTAGTGCCAGATGTTATTTTTTTCTTTTACTTCTTCTTCAGAAAGAAAAAGACTTCGGTGATGACAGGCCTGGGAAGGCTTGTGTTTGAGAGGTAAAGAGGAGCGCTGCTTTCCAATTTGCTCCTTTGATTTATTGGCTGTTGGGTCCCTGTCTTGGGCCTGACGTGTATTGACACCGAGCCCCACCAATATCTAATTTCAGCGGGAATGAAGAGGAGAGGAGAGAGGGATGAGAGCTATAAAAATTTTAAAAAATTTAAGTAGGGAGGAGAGGAAAGGAGAGCGAGTGCATCCTGCATTTGTGTGGGCCTCTCCCTTACCTCCCCTGTTTCACTCATTCCATGCCAAAATCTCTACAGCACTGCGGAACTCTATTGGCTCAGTGTGTTTATCAAGCAAGGGATAAGCAAGTGTGTGTGTGATATGTTGGACCATGGATGAGATGGTGAGAAGGCAGAAATGTCTATATTGTAAATGTTGGCTGCCTTCCATGTGTTGTTTGTTTTGTTCTGTCTAGGTTGTCTTCAATTGGTACCAAACGGAATAAAACTATTTGTACTTGTCCAGTGTAGGGCAATTCTACTGTAACAGAGTGATGCCGAGACTCAGATTTTTCACTTTATGATGTACAGTATATCCAACAGAAAAAACAATGATTGCCAAGTTAAACACACAGAATGACGGGTTGTGCTGTTTGTGGCTCCGTTCTGTTACCAAACTTTGCATCAGCGCTGTTCTTCAAGTAAATGTGTTTTTGTAAAATGTTCAGTGGAAGTTGCTAATCGTTGTCCCTTAGGCATAGAGTTCTATTGTCTGTATAACTTTTCATTCATTGGTTTTTGTTGGATATGCATTTTTAAAGTAAAAAAAATCAGAGTCTCACTATCACTCTGTTACTGCGGAATTGCCTTACAGTGTGCCCTAATGAACAAGATCCAGGGGTGCAGTGAGGTCTTACAGGCTGCCTCAGACCACCTCTTGAATCGGAGAGTGACTGTTGTATGCCTCCATATACCACATCCGCACATCCGTTCCAGTAGCACTGGATTTATACGGTTCCTACCCCAACATCCCGTTTCTGCAAATCCCAGCTGGTTGTCACATATGGTTGTCACCTCCGGAGAGTTTCTCTCTTTTCCTTTGGATAAAAGCTTATATTAAATGCCATTATATTGCCCTAGGTTGCACTGTGCTTTTACCATTAGATCATTTAGGCTGTAGCTGATTTTATTCATGTCCCAAAGATGAAACATGTTTTTTTTTGTAACTTTTTTCACATTTATTTTTCTTCACGTACATACATTTGACATATTACATACTACAGACATGGTACTTTTATATACAGCATTCATATGACAAATATATTATGTATACACACAGTACATATATGTGGCAGGGTAGCCTAGTGGTTAGAGTTCAAAATCCCAGAGCTGACAAGGTACAGGCAGTTAACCCACTGTTCCTAGGCCGTCATTTGTTCTTAACTGACTTGCCTAGTTAAATAAAGGTAAAAAAAATATATATATACATACATACATGCATGGATACATACACACACATATATATACATACATATGTATGTGTGTATGTGTATATATACAGTTGAAGTCAGTTGAAGTTTACATACACTTAGGTTGGAGTCATTAAAACTCTTTTTTTCAACCACTCCGCAAATTTCTTGCTAACAAACTATAGTTTTGGCAAGTTGGTTAGGACATCTCCTTTGTGCATAACACAAGTAATTTTTCCCAACTATTGTTTACAGACAGATTATTTCACTTATAATTCACTGTATCACAATTCCAGTGGGTCAGCAGTTTACATACACTAAGTTGACTATGCCTTTAAACAGCTTGGAAAATTCCAGAAATTGATGTCATAGCTTTAGAAGCTTCTGATAGGCTAATTGACAATTGGAGGTGTACCTATGGCTGTATTTCAAGGTCTACCTTCAAACTCAGTACCTCATTGCTTGACATCATGGGAAAATCTAAAGAAGTCAGCCAAGACCTCAGAAAAAAAATTGTAGACCTCCACAAGTCTGGTTCATCCTTGGGAGCAATTTCCAAACGCCTGACGGTACCACGACCATCTGTACAAACAATAGTACGCAAGTATTAACACCATGGGACCACGAGCCCTCATACCGCTCAGGAAGGAGACTCATTCTGTCTCCTAGAGATGAATGTACTTTGGTGCGAAAAGTGCAATCAATCCCAGAACAACAGCAAAGAACCTTGTGAAGATGCTGGAGGAAACCGGCACAAAGGTCTCTATATCCACAATAAAACGAGTCCTATATCGACATAACCTGAAAAGCTGCTAAGCAAGGAAGATGCCACTGCTCCAAAACTGCCATAAGAAAGCCAGACTATGGTTTGCACATGGGGACAAAGATGGTACTTTTTGAAGAAATGTCCTCTGGTCTGATGAAACAAAAATAGAACTGTTTGGCCATAATGACCATTGTTATGTTTGGAGGATAAAGGGGGAGGCTTGCAAGTCGAAGAACACCATCCCAACCGTGAAGCATGGGGGTGGCAGCATCATGTTGTGGGGGTGCTTTGCTGCAGGAGGGACTGGTGCACTTCACAAAATAGATGGCATCATGAGGTAGGAAAATTGCGTGGATATATTGAAGCAGCATCTCAAGACATCAGTCAGGAAGTTAAAGCTTGGTTGCAAATGGGTCTTCCAAATGGACAATGACCCCAAGCATACTTCCAAAGTTGTGGCAAAATGGCTTAAGGACAACAAAGTCAAGGTATTGGAGTGGCCATCACAAAGCACTGACCTCAATCCTATAGAAAATTTGTGGGCAGAACTGAAAAAACGTGCGCGAGCAAAGAGGCCTTACATACCTGATTCAGTTACACCAGCTCTGTCAGGAGGAATGGGCCAAAATTTCACCCAACGTTTTGTGGGAAGCTTGTGGAAGGCTACCCGAAACATTTGACCCAAGTTAAACAATTTAATGGCAATGCTACCAAGTACTAATTGAGTGTATGTAAACCTCTGACCCACTGGGAATGTGATGAAAGAAATAAAAGCTGAAAGAAATCATTTTCTCTACGATTATTCTGACATTTCAAATTCTTAAAAATAAAGTGGTGATCCTAACTGCCAAAAGACAGGGAATTTTTACTCTGATTAAATGTCGGGAATTGTGAAAAACTGAGTTTAAATGTATTTGATAAAGGTGTATGTAAACTTATATATATATATATATATATACATATATACACACATTTTTCTTAATGTTTTTTCTCCATTGAAACTCATGATATAGGCCTACAGGCCTATACATATCGCGTCAGGAACATCATCCATTAAACTTTGATGAGGGTGATAATCAAGCATTATGCCAATGACCAGCCAGAGAACCAGCTGTATCTAGGTAAAGAATCAAGAACGGTGTGAAGGCTGGTATTCAAACATCTTGTCCTCCTGTCATCTTTTCAGAAGGTAGGCAACAGGGGCGACAGCGCGATGGGTGTGTCCCCAACCAACTCTGATGTGTGTGTGTGTGTATATAATTATGTGCGTGTGTGTGTATGGTTGTGTGTTTCAATTATGTGTGTGTACACGTGTGTATGTTTCTGTGTGTACATGACGTGACGTGTGTATATGTGCGTACTTGTGTACTTATGTGTGTGTTTGCGGCGGGTTTGTTTAGACTGGTCAGGGTTGGAAAAGCGTGAGAGTCAGAGTGAGTGGGTAGAGGCCATACTTAGGGGTTCAAAGTGAAAAGGGGAGGGACCTCCGTCGTTGCGGAGGAATGCAGAGGAGGCCTGATGGTTAGCTGGAGATGGTGTAATTAAGGGGCGTGATTGTGAGAACCTTCTCCGGGCCCGCAATAGGGTCCTAGATAAGAGTCTTGGGCCTTGTACTCTATATCTGTTACATGTGGATAATTACTTCAACACACAATCACACACATGGTGACTCTCCGGGAGACACAGAGAAGACCAGATGTCACCACCATACCTGAGAAAGTCTAGTAGAGCGAGTGATAGAGATGACTGCTGCTAGTTCGCTAGCCTATAGGTCAGTGGAGGCTGGTGGGAGGAGGAGGATGGGCTCATTGTCATGGCTGAAATGGAATTAATGGAACAGAGTCAAACGTGGTTTCTATAAGTTTGATATGCTTGATACGTTCCATTTATTCCATTCCAGCCATGACAATAAGCCCATCCTCCTATAGGTCCTCCCACCGGCCTCCTCTGATATAGATTGGGGTTAGCCAACCAATCAGGCGACTTAGGGATTCTGAGGAGTGTCATAAATTAGACAGCTCGGGTGAGGGCTTCCTTTTAATCATGCAGCCCAGTGCATCGCCCCGTCGGTGCGGCTTGTGTAATTTGGGCCCCTGCCTGAACGTGCTAATTGCAGAGTAAAAGGCTTGATGACTCGCCGCACAGTGCTGCGTTTCAGCCCGGCAGGGTGGGGCGTGGGACGATAAGTGTGGCGTTGTGTTTCTCACCAAAGACATCAGCGTTGGTTAGTTCGTTTGGCAGGGGCTCGCAATGTTTTTGTTCCCCAACCCAAACTAACACAAAACCGAGGATTCTATCACAGCTGTATGCCATCTTCCTAATCACCAAAAGTTCATTCTTACCCCCACCAATGATGCAATGTCTGATAACACTAAGCTTAGAATAAGCCATATCAAACATACATTGGAAGCATGGGTAACACTAACTTGCTTTAAAAATATATTTAAAACCAAAACGAAATAGAATCCCTCAAACCCATTCATGGCTAGGACAAGAGAACCAGGCCCAGACCTCTGTGTTGTCTCCAGACTGTCGGATGTCAGGCTAGTGATCTGTTTTCCTGCCTGTGTTGAAAGGGGTCACAGTGAGGTAATGTTTCACTAACTTTGCTGTTGTTATTTCACAGTTCGCACTCTTCACCCGCTCACACTGAAAACCGAGTGTGCTGAAATATAGCACAGCCCTGGAGATATATGATTATATGATTCACAGGACATCAACACAGAGGCTTTCTTTTGGAGGGGGGCAATAATCCTTTCAAGAACTCCATCTCCTTCCCCAAACCCCTTTAGTCTTCTATCAACTCCAGATGGTATGAGTGTATACTGTACTGTACCGCTGCCTAGCCCTGGCCTTGCCGAGACCTCTTCTCTCCTCTCTTCACTTCCCCTCCTCTCCCCGCGTCGCCTCTCATCTCGTCTCCTCTTCCCTCCCCACAGGGTGCAGGATAGATAACTGTGAGTCCTGCTTCAGTAAAGACTTCTGCACCAAGTGCAAGGCAGGGTTTTACCTGCACAAAGGGCGCTGCTCCGAGAAGTGCCCCGAGGGCTTTGCGCCCCTGGAGGACACCAAGGAGTGTGGAGGTAAGACGGGAAACAGCAAAGACGTGTGTGTCTCCGTATTCCCTATGTAGTGCACTACTGGGCTCTGGTCCAAAGTAGTGCACTATATAGGGAATAGGGTGTCTTTTTGGAGTAATTCATAACTGTGTTGAAATGTGGATAGTCGACAATGTGGATCACATTGAGGCAGGATCTCCTAGAACTTATGGCTTTACCCAACAGTCTTTTACCTTGTAACCTCTAGTATATGTTTTTGATTGAAAAAGTAGAAGGATGGAAAGGACCACACACCCGGAGGTTATGGCCATCCTAGTCTATTCACTATGTACTGTAGGGAACCTTGATTTGGACCCTCCATCGAGTCTCCCTGGCACTACCCTTTAATGACTCATGTCTCTCCCTACGCAGAAGGCTGCGAGGTGGGCCAGTGGAGCGAGTGGGGGTCCTGCACCAGGAGAAACAAAACCTGCGGCTTCAAGTGGGGTCTGGAGACCCGGACGCGGCACATCGTGAAGAAGCCGCCCAAGGACACTATACCCTGCCCCACTATCGCCGAGTCCAAGAGATGCAAAATGGCCATTAGGCACTGCAGGAGAGGTAAGACGTAACGCCATATGGGCAGACAGCTGTTTGGGTGGGTAGATGGATAATGTGTGTGTGTGTGTCATCCATCTCTATCTTTAGGGTGTTTTTGGTCTGTGGTGTGCCTGTCATGTTCAACTCTAGCCTCTCCTCAAGGATTATAGTGCTTTAGAGCAGCGGTGTCAAACCCATTCCGTGGAGGGCCTAGTGTCTGCAGGTATTTAGTTTTTTCCCTTTCATTTAAGGCCTAGATAACCAGGTATGGGGAGTTATTTTCTAATTAGTGACCTTAATTCATCAATCAAGTACACGGGAGGAGCGAAAACCTGCAGACACTCGACCCTCCGTGGAATGAGTTTGACACCTGTGTTTTAGAGACTTGTATCTAGGGTAAGGGGCCAGAACTCCCTCTTGGGAGAAACCATTTCCCCTCTCTGGTCTCAGAGTCCCACCAGGTATGTCTGCTACTCTAGCCCACATTAACCCTGTGTGTCCCTCAAACACAAACCCACCACGTTCTGCCTTTTTTTTTTTACCTTTTGGTTTTTAGGTGCACAGTGGCGTTTTCATGCATGAAATATCAGTATTTTTCCATGGCCGCCCCATTCAAGCCAGCTCACCAGGTTTTTCTGGGTATATTTCTCTCTCTCTTTTCAGTGGAATTCTTCAAAGTATGAACTGCAGGTTTCCTCAATGGCACTCTCTGTTTCCTCCCGTCCATTTGAAAGTTATTTGCGGGTACGCACAGCATGTACGTTGACCATTAAATGAGAAGTCAGATCTGGAAATATTTTTTGTGTAAATACAGCTAGGAAAATATTTTTTCTGAAGGTATTCAGTTCTTCACAGATGATCCAAACACACCATTTAGAGCGGTGGCCTCGTTCAAGTGTGCTTATTGACGAGGTGATGACAGAAAAGTTGCCCCTCACTCAAATATGTCCCCAACTCCAGTCAATGTGATTTCGGATTAGGATGTGCTGTGTATACGCTTCCTTAGGCAAAACAAGGAGATATAGGAGTTATAGGGACAGAACGGCAGATTGGGTTCAAGCCTCCCGGAAAATGATGAAAGAGAACATTGTTCAAAGAAAGCAGGAAAATATCCTACTCTCTCCAGGATCTTCCTCCATTTTTGGTATTGCATGTTAAATCCGAGTACCATTTAGTGAGGTGGTGAGAGAGTAAATAAACTTGAAATAAACCATGATTGAGCAATATTGAGGCAGGCAGTGCTTTCTGGCTTGGAAACTGTCGCACTTGGCAGTTTTTTGACTCTAGCTGGGCCATGTGCATGGAACCAACGTTGAACATACGTTGAATTAACTGTG
Organism: Oncorhynchus kisutch; assembly: GCF_002021735.2. NCBI lineage: Eukaryota > Metazoa > Chordata > Actinopteri > Salmoniformes > Salmonidae > Oncorhynchus > Oncorhynchus kisutch. The sequence goes on along the minus strand of NC_034175.2, from coordinate 27,031,023 downwards.
CCCAGTGAAACTGGCGTGGAAACATTGAAATTATGCATAAACAACATTGATTCAAATAATGTGTGCCCATTGGGGTGATTATGTGTTCCTATCCCCTGTTCTGTTTTTTTCTTTAGGAATTTCTCTCCCCCAAATTTAGCACTGCTTGCTTGACCTTTTCCAAAGTATTTTATGGTCTTCTTTAATTAAAACCTGCCATTGTTGGGCCTGTGTTACTGGCATCAATTATCTAGTATGAGGTCAGTGATGGGGAGTTATTGTGAAAAGTCTCAATTGAATGCATAGCAAAGCTATTTTCCTGCTAGCCTGTAGAAACCAAGTGTGGGGGCCTCTAACGTCAACCTCGCTTATCACTCCTGTCTCATGGTTGATACGGTCATCTATTAGTGTCTTCACCCCATTCAATGTTTCTGGGAATGGTCCATGGCTTCAATTGAGTTGTGTAGTTAAAGTTGTCTGTAGTCGTTGCTGTGTGCTCTTTTTTGGTTACAAGAATGGCAGAGGTGGCTCGTATCATAAAGTTGAGTTTTGTACTTAAACAAAACTGTTAACTCCCCGACCCTCAAGCCGCTCAAGTGGTAGTGAAAAATCCTATCCCCCAAAACTAAGCCTGTGAAACGAAAGACTCGTCCATGTCAAGCTGTTTAAATAAATACTATGTAAAATGGAAGCCATTTAAGTCGAGCGGGATAAGGGAATGCCAAGAAAGAAAAGAACAAGAAATCCTCAGGGTTCCACACAGCACAGAGATTCATTTCAGGCAGGCAGCATGGACCCAGTCCCAGTTCCAGACCGACTGACATTGTAAAATAATCACTTCACATAAGTGATAGTGAAGAGTAATCCAATGGGAGGAATGTCTGTTTTTCCCTTTGGTGTGCAGGTGACCAGGAAGTGGTCCAAGCCGATGGATGAAGATCAAGAGGTTCCTGGAAAGGCCTCATTACGAACCGGGTTCATTATTAAATACCTCCCAGTTGACCTTTTTAAATTACAACATATTCAAGGGACTTTGGTCAGTAAGTCCCTCCAATGCAATCTAATACACCATGGCTTTGCTCCACAATATAACAAATTACGTCTCAAGATGTAAATAGGATTTTTCCCAGGCTATAACCACAATGTATGTTTTTTTTCTTCTAAATATACCTTTACAACAATACAAACCAACATGAAAATCAGTTAGAGTGTGAACTAGAGTAGAATCACGAGTGACACGGAGGAAAGGCTGGGTTAAGAAAATATAATTTGGACTGCATGTCATTTCTTCCCACTGAACACCAGTATTTGGGATACGTATTGGGTTAGATTGCTATGGATTCAAATGAGACAGGAAATATATACAGTATACAGTCGTGGCCAAAAGTTTTGAGAATGACACAAATATTAATTTCCACAAAGTTTGCTGCTTCAGTGTCTTTAGATATTTTTGTCAGATGTTACTATGGAATACTGAAGTATAATTACAAGCATACAAGTGTCAAAGGCTTTTATTGACAATTGCATGAAGTTGATGCAAAGAGTCAATATTTGCGATGTTGACGCTTCTTTTTCAAGACCTCTGCAATCCGCCCTGGCATGCTGTCAATTAACTTCTGGGCCACATCCTGACTGATGGCAGCCCATTCTTGCATAATCAATGATTGGAGTTTGTCAGAATTTGTGGGTTTTTGTTTGTCCACCCGCCTCTTGAGGATTGACCACAAGTTCTCAATGGGATTAAGGTCTGGGGAGTTTCCTGGCCATGTTTTGTTCCCCGAGCCACTTAGTTATCATTTTTGCCTCATGGCAAGGTGATCCATCATGCTGGAAAAGGCATTGTTCGTCACCAAACTGTTCCTGGATGGTTGGGAGAAGTTGCTCTCAGAGGATGTGTTTGTACCATTCTTTATTCATGGCTGTGTTCTTAGGCAACATTGTGAGTGAGCCCACTCCCTTGGCTGAGAAGCAACCCCATAAATGAATGGTCTCAAGATGCTTTACTGTTGGGATGACACAGGACTGATGGTAGCGCTCACCTTGTCTTCTCCAGACAAGCTTTTTTCCCAGATGCCCCAAACAATCGGAAAGGGGATACATCAGAGAAAATTACTTTACCCCAGTCCTCAGCAGTCCAAACCCTGTACCTTTTGCAGAATATCAGTCTGTCCCTGATGTTTTTCCTGGAGAGAAGTGGCTTCTTTGCTGCCCTTCTTGACACCAGGCCATCCTCCAAAAGTCTTCGCCTCACTGTGCGTGCAGATGCACTCACACCTGCCTGCTGCCATTCCTGAGCAAGCTCTGTACTGGTGGTGCCCTGATCCCGCAACTGAATCAACTTTAGGAGATGGTCCTGGAGCTTGCTGGACTTTCTTGGGTGCCCTGAAACCTTCTTCACAACAATTGAACCGCTCTCCTTGAAGTTCTTGATGATCTGATAAATGGTTGATTTACGTGCAATCTTACTGGCAGCAATATCCTTGCCTGTGAAGCTCTTTTTGTGCAAAGCAATGATGACGGAACGTGTTTCTTTGCAGTTAACCATGGTTGACAGAGGAAGAACAATGATTCGAAGCACCACCCTCCTTTTGAAGATTCCAATCTGTTATTCAAACTCAATCAGTATTACAGAGTGATCTCCAGCCTTGTCCTCGTCAACACTCACACCTGTGTTAACGAGAGAATCACTGACATGATGTCAGCTGGTCTTTTTGTGGCAGAGCTGAAATGCAGTGGAAATGTTTTTGGGGGATTCAGTTCATTTGCATGGCAAAGGGGGACTTTGCAATTAATTGCAATTCATCTGATCACTCTTCATAACATTCTGGAATATATGCAAATTGCCATCATACAAATTGAGGCAGCAGACTTTGTGAAAATGTATATTTGTGTCATTCTCAACTTTTGGCAACGACTGTACAGTTGAAGTCGGAAGTTTACATACACTTATGTTGGAGTCATTAAAACTCTTTTTTCTTGTCAACAAACTTTTTTGCAAGTTGGTTAGGACATTTACTACGTGCATGACATGTCATTTTTACAAACATTGTTTACAGACAGATTATTTCACTTATAATTCACTGTATCACAATTCCAGTGGGTCAGAAGTTTACATACACTAAGCCTTTAAACAGCTTGGAAAATTCCAGAAAATGATGTCATGACTTTAGAAGCTTCTGATAGGCTAATTGACATAATTTGAGTCAATAGGAGGTGTACCTGTGGATATATTTCAAGGCCTACTTTCAAACTCAGTGCCTCTTTGCTTGACGTCATGGGAAAATCAAAAGAAATCAGCCAAGACCTCGGAAAAAACATTGTAGACCTCCACAAGTCTGGTTCATCCTTGGGAGCAATTTCCAAACGTCTGAATGTATCACGTTCATCTGTACAAACAATAGTACGCAAGTATAAACACCATGGGACCACGCAGCGGAAGAAGCCACTGTTCCAAAACCGCCATAAAAAAGCCAGACTACGGTTTGCAACTGCACATCGGGACAAAGATGGTACTTTTTGGAGAAATGTCCTCTGGTCTGATGATAATTTTTTAAAACCGTTTGACCATAATGACCATCGTTATGTTTGGAGGGTAAAGGGGGAGGCTTGCAAGCCGAAGAACACCATCCCAATCGTGAAGCACGGGGGTGGCAGCACATTGTTGTGGGGGTGCTTTGCGGCAGGAGGGACTGGTGCACTTCACAAAATAGAAGGCATCATGAGGTAGGAAAATTGCGTGGATATATTGAAGCAGCATCTCAAGACATCAGTCAGGAAGTTGAAGCTTGGTCGCAAATGGGTCTTCCAAATGGACAATGACCCCAAGCATACTTCCAAAGTTGTGGCAAAATGGCTTAAGGACAACAAAGTCAAGGTATTGGAGTGGCCACCACAAAGCCCTGACCTCAATCCTATAGAACATTTGTGGGCAGAACTGAAAAAGTGTGTGCGAGCAAAGAGGCCTACAAACCTGACTCAGTTATCCAGCTCTGTCAGGAGGAATGGGCCAAAATTAACCCAACTTATTGTGGGAAGCTTGTGGAAGGCTACCCGAAGCGTTTGACCCAAGTTAAGCAATTTAAAGGCAACGCCAGCAAATACTAATTGAGTGTATGCAAACTTCTGACCCACCGGGAATATGATGAAAGAAATAAAAGCTGAAATCATTCTCTCTGCTATTATTCTGATATTTCACATTCTTGAAATAAAGCGGTGATCCTAACTGACCTAAGACAGGGAATATTTACTAGGATTAAATGTCAGGAATTGTGAAACACCTTAGCCAAATACATTTAAACTCAGTTTATGTAAACTTACGACTTCAACTGTGTGTAAATATATGTATATATTATGTGTATGTAGGTATACATTATTTATGCTAATGTTTATCTGATCGCCTCCAGCTTGCATTTCCATGCACTTAAATAACACTGGAAGTCATTTACAGATTCATGTCACCCATCTTAACTCTGACGCACATGGCCCAGCTCGAGTCAAGGATCTTTCTTCCTCAGTGTCTTCTGAGAGACATAATCCCTCATCAAGAAAATGTACATGGAGAGAGATAGTCAAAGCCCAGATAATGTCAAGGACGTCAAGAAACAAAGCATTTCTCAACGAAATGTGAAGATGCGTCTGAAGGGTGTCTGATATATTCACGACACCAAGAGACAAAAAAAATTACTATATACGCACTATTCATATTCTTATATCCAACACAGTTAAATGAGATCTTTAGAAAGACGAGGTGCTGTGATACAATATTCTTTTTAATCTGTTTTTTTCAAGCTAAACTTACATTTTGCACGAGTAACCTCTGGTGACAGAGCATCCCACGATGACACGGCTCTATACATAACTGATCGACGCATTAAATCTGTTCTTGGTTTGGGAACCATGAAGAAACCTGTAGTGTCGTGTCTGGTTGAGTACAGTATGTATGTTTGTTTACCAAAAGAATAGGAGTGAATCAAATCAAAATTAATTTGATTAAAGTGCATTTAACGTTGGATTTGATTTAGTCCTATATCTTCTTCTTTAACTTAGATTTTTGTTTTGTTTTGAGATAGGGATGTGAATTCAACATGGCAATTATTCATTTGTAGACCAACTGGAATTAAAGCCAGACCAAGTCAGTGCACAGATGGAATTATCCAAACAGAAGATACATCTCCTTCAAATGTTGATATTTGGTTGCGTTGACAACCAAACAATTCAATATCACTTTTGAAGTCAAATAAATAGCCTATTAACTTGACGACAGTTAACAAATGACATTTTGGATTCACGTCTCCAACTCAACCAAAAATGAAAGTTGAAAAATGGGTTTAACCCAAAGGCTCAAATGGAACTTTTCCAGCAGTACTGTAGATACTGCTCTTTTAAACGTAGATAATTTGTTGCGTTGTCAACCAAACACAATTCAATATTACTTTCACAGTAAATAGCCTAAAGTTAAGGCTATCTTACAAACTAATGTAACGTTCAACCTCAAAAGTAGTTACACATCCATGGTCACATTTTGAGGTTACCACACTTGTCGTCACATGTAATCATCAAGTGTGCATGTTCAAGATGGCATGAATCGGTTGTCGCAGGTTTGTGAGATCTTCACAATCACTGTAATAATCTGTGCAGAATCTGCAATCCAGGTCATTTGGTTGTGCTATTAGATGAAGCACAGTGAATACACATTAATAAACATAATATCTGACATTGTATTCCTATTTGAACCTTGCCATGCTTTTAAAATGATTGAAAGCACTGTGATAAACATTGGGTGAATTATTCTTTTTTATTGGAGTTTGATTGTGCTTTTAGATGGTTGAAATCATAGTAATATGATATTGGAAATTCAACTAACTTTTGGCTGTCTTTGAGTGGGTTAATATAGGTTGTAATCTCATTGATCAATGTCAAAAATAGTAGCCAATTATCCACGTTGATATGAATGGGTATATTCTGACTCCGCTCGCATGGCGTCTCTGTAACCTGGACTCGGGTAGATGTAACAACCTCCTGTAACATTGTGTCTTATGGAACCATACCAAACATAACATATCATACTCATTTGAGTGTCTTGGATTCACACAAAAAAATCACAAAAATTGTGGCATCTGGTTTGCTTATTATAAATAATTTTTTTATTATTTAGACTTTTGATATTTTAAGGATATTTTAGCAATTCCGTTTACTTTTGATACTTAAGTATATTTAAAACCAAATACTTTTAGACTTACTCGAGTAGTATTTTACTGGGTGACTTTTACTTGAGTCATTTTCTATTAAGGTATCTTTATTTTGACTATCTTTACCTTTTCCACCACTGCTGTTGGGTGCCAGTCTTCTTCTCCTCACCTCTTCCCTCCCTCAGGGATGACAGACTGCTGTTCTGTTGCTTCCATCCTCTCCTCTCTCCCCAGGGTGGTCTGCTGAAAGGGCCATAAACATGCCTTATCAGTAGCTGTTCTATTGGCCTCTGCAATGACACGCTGACGCGCTCTCTCTCTCTCTCTCTCTCTCTCTCTTCTCTCTCTCTCTCTCTCTCCTCTCTCTCTCTCTCTCTCTCTCTCTCTCTCTCTCTCTCTCTCTCTCTCTCTCTCTCTCTCTCTCTCTCTCTCTCTCTCTCTCTCTCTCTCTCTCTCTCTCTCTCTCTCTCTCTCTCTCTCTTCAACTTCAATATGCATTTAATTGCATGATAACAAGGTCAATGTTGACAAAGCAAAGTGATACATTACAATTAGGAAAGCAACAGCAACAATTCAATAAGAATAAAAAAAATAATATATATATATATATCCAATACAAAAAATGTAATAATGGCGAACGTTCGGAAATCTAATTCAGTACATGGAGAATTTGTTTTGTTTGAAGTACTTTCTTCCTTTAGCTTGTGGCAAGCTGTGACATATTGTGCTGCACACTAATACACATCAGACCTTTCCCCCAAAAGTATAGAGTAGAAGTGTCTCTTTGTTTGATCGTTCTGTGAATGGGAACATTTACATTTTTCATTTGGGGAGAAGGAATCTCGAACCAATATGTATGGACCAAAAGATTAGAAAGTGTACTTCAATTTCTATTTCTCCTGACCCACTGTAATGACATAGTCGCTCTGGCCAGCCATGTTTTTGTTGTGGCGTCCTGTTTCAATTGCCAGGCTACGATTACTAATTATGTATTTAGTTAAAGATTAAATCTGCATTAGGTGGAAACAGCGCAGCGTCCACCCCACCACAGTTGTTATTGTTTTTGTTGCCAACCTGAAGAGACGTCGCACAGCATAGTCAAAACTGCAGTACATATTGTGCTCTTGCAATGATGTCGGGGGGGGGGGGGGACTGCCAATAGTCAATGTATGTGTTCTTATTATTCACCTCCAGCTGTCTAAATTCTGCTCTTGAGGCCTTTCTCTCTCTCTTTAAGCTGCTCAGTGTTGACGCAATTAGGATTCTCCCTCAGGAGATTTCACCGCTATCCTAAAAATATAGAAACATTAATCCTGTCATCAGACTCTGGTTTACAAACAGAGATATAACATGTACATCTCTCCATATCCCCCTCTCTCTCTCTCGCTCTCTCTCTTTCTGTCGCTCTCTCTCCCTCTATCTCTCTCCCACTCTCTCCCTCTATCTCTCTGTCTCTACCTTTCTCTCTCTCTCTCTCTCTCTGTCTCTGTCTCTCTCTCTCTCCCTCTGTCTCTCTTTCTCTCTCTGTCTCTCTCTCTCTCTCTCTCTCTCTCTCTCTCTCTCTCTCTCTCTCTCTCTCTCTCTCTCTCTCTCTCTCTCTCTCTCTCTCTTTTACACTGTAACTTCCTCTTTCTGCTTAAATTCATTGCAGACAGCCCCCCCCATCCTTCTCCTAACCTCCAAGTGATGGGTTATTCCATTTTAATAGTATTAGATGCTGTGTAAACAACTTAAAATGTTTAAGCTCTAAAAACGCCTACTTAATCTTTCTGTGATCCCTGGTTTTTGGATTTAGGCTGAGTAGTCAGGTCTTACACAAACACACCATTGAACCTCATTGGCTAATTTTCTACTGCTCTGCAAATCCGCTCTCAGATTCACAGACAGCTCCGAAGTCGCCAGTTGTCATTGACAAGCGTGACATTTTGGGTAACTCTTGTTTGCGTTTTCTGTGTAAATACTGACTAGCCAGCCCAGAGTGGGATCATTTCTAAAAGACTGAGACATGAGATGAGCCAAGACTCCCAGGCACCATAGATTTGGAGAGTGTAAGGTAGACTGTTAGAAAAAGAGAGACCCCATAATGATTGTCTACGGTCATTGGGTTAGCTACCTGTGAAAGAGAGACCCCATAATGATTGTCTATGGTCATTGGGTTAGCTACCTGTGAAAGAAAGACCCCATAATGGTTGTCTACTGTCATTGGGTTAGGTACCTGTGAAAGAGAGACCCCATAATGATTGTCTACTGTCATTGGGTTAGGTACCTGTGAAAGAGAGACCCCATAATGATTGTCTACGGTCATTGGGTTAGGTACCTGTGCTGGAAGCGGAGAGGAGCAGAAGTAGTAGGCCAGTGTGGTGGGGGCTAATGATCTCCCCTGTGTGTAAGAGGAGAAACCTTCTCTGCTGTAGAGCTCATCTGAGGCCAAGCCCTCCATCGCACTATCATCAATCATACACTTAGCTAAACGTCTCAGAACAGGCCCCGAGCACTTGCCTTGCCTTAGCCAGGCTGCAAAGGCTTCTCATTGGAAAACCACTTGTGTGTGTGTCTGTTTCCGTGTCTGTACAATTGTGCAATGCATACGGTACCTTTTTTCAGCCTATGAAAAAAGTTGTGACTTGTTATACAGTATTAGTATTTCAGTATTAGTAGTATTTCAGTATTTCAGTGTCCATATAAAGTAACATGGCTAAATGAAAGCTAGAAGGCCTGTGAGGTCTTCGTCAGCCATTAAAGAGCTATGGAATCGGACAGAGAGTGATAGGCAGCAGCTTTGTGCTTAGCAGCCACCTCAGAGTGTGTCCACAGGTTCTGTCTAACCCAGTGTGGTTGTAAAGTGAACACACAGGGCTGTGGACCAGGTTCTGTCTAACCCTTAAGTGTGGGTCTGTAGATTTTGTCTACCCCAGTGTGGTTCTGCAGTGTGGTTCTGTAGGGAACACACAGCTCTGTGGACCCCCTGGCCGTCTCCGTCTGGGAACCATGTGTGGCGGTCGGTTTGGTCCTCCTGTAAAACGATGCACTGAGAAGTGTGACTGCCCCAAATCCGTTT